>NC_081355.1:150632391-150947391 GCF_030684315.1 Stegostoma tigrinum | reverse complement strand
CAAAATCAGAAGTTGCTGGAGAAGCTCAGTAGGTCTGGCTGTACCTGTGCAGACAAATCAGAGTTAGTGCTTCGAGTCTCGTGACCCTTCCTCGGAACAGCTGAACATTTAAGAATGCCCCTTGATAAAATGGAGAGTTTATCTTCTGTCATTTGGGCCATTGGCCATCTGGGCAGTGATGGTCTAGTGGTGTTGTTGCTGGACTGTTAATTCCAGAGACCCAGGTAATGTCCTGGAGCACGAGGTTTGAATCCTGCCATGGTAGATGGTGGAATTTGAAGTTAATGAAAACCTGAAATTAAGAGTCTAACGATGACCGTAAAACCTTTGGTGATTCTCAGGAAAAGCCCATCATAGGGAAGGAGACCTAGCATGTGACTCCAGACCCACAACAAATGTGGTTGACTATTAACTGCCCTCTTAGTGATGGGCAATAAATGCTCCTGCCCCACCGAACTCATCTCCACCTATCTGGACTCCATTTTCTCCCCTTTGGTCCAGGAACTCCCCACCTACGTCCGTGACACCACCCACGCCCTCCACCTCCTCCAGGACTTCCAATTCCCTGGCCCCCAACACCTCATATTCACCATGGACGTCCAGTCCCTATACACCTGCATTCCGCATGCAGATGGCCTCAAGGCCCTCCGCTTCTTCCTGTCCCGCAGGCCCGACCAGTCCCCCTCCACCGACACTCTCATCCGCCTAGCTGAACTCGTCCTCACCCTCAACAACTTCTCTTTTGACTCCTCCCACTTCCTACAGACCAAGGGGGTAGCCATGGGCACCCGCATGGGCCCCAGCTATGCCTGCCTCTTTGTAGGTTACGTGGAACAGTCCCTCTTCCGCACCTACACAGGCCCCAAACCCCACCTCTTCCTCCGTTACATTGATGACTGTATCGGCGCCGCCTCTTGCTCCCCAGAGGAGCTCGAACAGTTCATCCACTTCACCAACACCTTCCACCCCAACCTTCAGTTCACCTGGGCCATCTCCAGCACATCCCTCACCTTCCTGGACACCTCAGTCTCCATCTCAGGCAACCAGCTTGTAACTGATGTCCATTTCAAGCCCACCGACTCCCACAGCTACCTAGAATACACCTCCTCCCACCCACCCTCCTGCAAAAATTCCATCCCCTATTCCCAATTCCTCCGCCTCCGCCGCATCTGCTCCCACGATAAGACGTTCCACTCCCGCACATCCCAGATGTCCAAGTTCTTTAAGGACCGCAACTTTCCCCCCACAGTGATCGAGAACGCCCTTGACCGCGTCTCCCGTATTTCCCGCAACACATCTCTCACACCCCGCCCCTGCCACAACCACCCTAAGAGGATCCCCCTCGTTCTCACACACCACCCTACCAATCTCCGGATACAACGCATCATCCTCCGACACTTTCGCCATTTACAATCCGACCCCATCACCCGAGACATTTTTCCATCCCCACCCGTCTGCTTTCCGGAGAGACCACTCTCTCCGTGACTCCCTTGTTCGCTCCACACTGCCCTCCAACCCCACCACACCCGGCACCTTCCCCTGCAACCGCAGGAAATGCTACACTTGCCCCCACACCTCCTCCCTCACCCCTATCCCAGGCCCCAAGATGACATTCCACATTAAGCAGAGGTTCACCTGCACATCTGCCAATGTGGTATACTGCATCCACTGTACCCGGTGCGGCTTCCTCTACATTGGGGAAACCAAGCGGAGGCTTGGAGACCGCTTTGCAGAACACCTCCGCTCAGTTCGCAACAAACTGCACCTCCCAGTCGCAAACCATTTCCACTCCCCCTCCCATTCTCTAGATGACATGTCCATCATGGGCCTCCTGCACTGCCACAATGATGCCACCCGAAGGTTGCAGGAACAGCAACTCATATTCCGCCTGGGAACCCTCCAGCCATATGGTATCAATGTGGACTTCACCAGTTTCAAAATCTCCCCTTCCCCTACTGCATCCCTAAACCAGCCCAGTTCGTCCCCTCCCCCCACTGCACCACACAACCAGCCCAGCTCTTCCCCCCCACCCACTGTATCCCAAAACCAGTCCAACCTGTCTCTGCCTCCCTAACCGGTTCTTCCTCTCACCCATCCCTTCCTCCCACCCCAAGCCGCACCCCCATCTACCTACTAACCTCATCCCACCTCCTTGACCTGTCCGTCTTCCCTGGACTGACCTATCCCCTCCCTACCTCCCCACCTATACTCTCTCCACCTATCTTCTTTTCTCTCCATCTTCGGTCCGCCTCCCCCTCTCTATTCCAGTTCCCTCTCCCCATACCCCGCTCTAATGAAGGGTCTAGGCCCGAAACGTCAGCTTTTGTGCTCCTGAGATGCTGCTTGGCCTGCTGTGTTCATCCAGCCTCACATTTTATTATCTGGCAATAAATGGTGGTCTGGCCAGTGACACCCTCATCCCTTGAATGGGTACAAAACGTTGCTGGATTCCCACGCCTGAAGGGTGCAGCCTCTTTGATCAGACAGCTCCGCATGGGCTTTTGAAATGTAGCTCTGTCTGAGGATAGACGCGATCTCTTTAAGAGGGCTGTTCTGTCTATAACCCGCCTCCCATCGACACAATGCGGAAGAGTTTCTCCATACCCTGAGGACTAATTGTGAACCTGGAGTGTCTGGTCTGGCGGGGGAGGGGGAGAAGTGGAGCGGGGGTGAGAACGCACCCAGAGACACAGGAGGGCAGAGGTGTATAGAGAGGGGCGAAAAGAGACGGACAAGAGTTTAAGAGTGTTGTACTCCTGTCAGATCCTACTTGTGGCTAAAGCGGAGGGCGGCGGGCAGCAACACCAGGAACTTGGCTTTTACTCTCGCTGTGCAAACAGAGCGTGGGTAAGTTTTTACAACCGAGAGTTCGCGTCTCTCTCTCCCCGCCCAAGTTCAAGTCGACTTTGCCCGTGCGACCTTATGCTTAACTTTTAAATACATTGTCAATGTTTTTTTTCTGAGCAAAGATATCTGGCTCAGCCCTTGAGCCGCCCCCGTTCAACGCGGTTGCATGTACTTAAAGTAGCTCTTTCCACTTTTAAGTTAAAACAATGATTTTTAATTAAATAAATAATAAATATATGTATATAGAGTTTCTCCTCTCAGCTAGGCCCTCGCTTCCCAGGGCAGTCCTGGTGAATGTAGTGCACACTATTTCAGATTATTCCTGCAGCTGGGAATCCAGTGAATTTATTTAATCCACGCGCTGCCGGCTTTTACTCATCTCCCTCCCTCAGATTGGGGAACGTGTTGGTTAATCTGGGGGTACAGTGGTCCCTGAGACATTCCACTCTCTCTTCCTCCGTCGCCCGCCCCCACTTCGGGATTAACCCAAATTCCTCGTAACAAGTTGATATCCCTTCCTGGGAATTAAAATTATACCCAACTTTTTTTTAAAAAAGCAAATAAAAACCGAAAGAACTGCGGATGCTGTAAATCAGGAACAAAGACAGAAGTTGCTGGGTTTTTAAAATATATATAGCATTCGTAGGTTGGATACAGCGTATGGGGAGGCCATTCTGCCCACTGGGTGGATTCTAGCTCTCTGCAAGCTTGCCCAGTGCCATTCTTCCCTTCTCACCTCTGCCCAAGGTTTCAATGTTAAGATAGTGATCCAATTCTCTTTTGAAAGTCACAATCAAATCTGACCCCACTACACTCAGTCCTTTCCAGGTCCTAACTACTAACTATGCAATACTGGACTTTCTTCAACTCGCTTCTGGCTGTTTTACCATTTATCTTAAATTGACGTCCTTTCATTCTCCAATCCTTCCCACCAATGGGAATGGTTTCTTCCCCCTACCCTCTCTAATTTTGAACACCCCTATCAAATCTGCAGTCTATCTTCTCCCAACAGAAATCAGTCCAAACTTTTCCAAACCACCCTTGTAAATTGAGGGCCCTGATCCCTGGAACAATTCTTGTGAATAGTTTCTGCCTTTACACTCTCCCTAAAGTGCAGTGCGCAGAACTAGATTCAGTCGGACCCAGGTTCGTTCTTTGGGCATAGAGTTTATTAACTACTCTATCTTGCAGCTCCTTCAACACAATACTCCCGCTTATTTCCCCTTCATATTGACTCAGTCAATAATCAATTCATCCCAGTCACAGCTTAACTACTTGCTAAACTGTTGAGGTGCTGGTCTTGGATTGGAGTGGACAAAGCCACAAATCACACCCCTTCAAGGAGCAGCGCTCCTAATGCTTGTAATTTCAAATGAGCCTGTTGGACTGTAACCTGCCGTTGTGTGATTTCTGACCTGCAATATTGACAGATTTCCCATTTCTTTAAGATAAAACTTTTGAAGACCCACAAACAAACCTTAAAACAAAGCTAAATTAAAAGAAAATACATTTTCCATACCTTATGTTGGAATTATAACTGATCAATGACAAAATTACACTTTTTGTTCTGTATAATACAATCAACTTTCTCCAATGTCTCTTTTCCAAATAAATTACAGTATGTGTACTTATAAATTGACAAACAAAATAGTATTTTTTCATGTCAGCTCGTTAACACCAGAAGTCCCTCTTCAAGGGTCTCAAATAATTTGTTGGAGCAGGTGCCTTTTATTTGTGAAACAATCTGACAAAGGGTAACTTTCTTTTTTCTGTCTTGTTTTTCCTAATGTTTCCCCTGTGGTAACAAGGTCAGTCCTCACCGTTTTCTCAGCAACATCCTTCACTGAAAGTACATGTTCCCAAGAGTAGGATTATCCACAAAACGTTCCACAGACAAACATTTCTCAAATTGCACAATGAATAGAGTTTCCTTCAGAACATTGGATACATACACCCCAGGTCAGCTTTAAGTTGAATGCAACCTATTTCCAGTAAGATGAACCTAACTGAGATATGCCACACTCTTGCTGCATCTTTCAACATATTTGTTTAATTTCCACAATTTTCTTTCTGGGTGTTTTGCAAAATTCTTCCCCCTTTAAAGTTGTCACAAAGTAACAGTTGACTTTTACCTTAATTAACTTCCATTCACAGGAGTATGTAGCTGCATTTAAAAGGCACCTGGATGGACATATGAACAGGAAGGGTTTAGAGGGATATGGACCAAATGCTGGCAAATGGGACTAGACTAATTTAGGATATCTAGTCAGCGTGGACGAGCTGGACCGAAGGGTCTGTTTCTATGCTGTACGACTATGACTCCTGATCATTTTTTTTCTGTAGTAGGGTAATCTACTTCAGTATTTTGATCACCAAGTTTCTCTCCTGGATTTTCGGGCTTTATCTCTGTATGTTCCATCAGGGAGTCCCTCTGCTGTAGGACAAGGCTCGTGGTCCTCTGTCTGGAAACTCGGTGTATACAAGAAATGCTTTCCAGCTCCCCAACTCTTTTTGTTTAGCCCCTTTTATCGGTTGATCCTCCAATTAGCTGGTAGCCACTAAAACTTCTTGATCATCCATTTCTCATTCCTTAGTCCTTCTCTTCACAAACTGTGACCTGTCTGTGCCTTCCTGTTCGTTCTGGGGGACTGAAATGAGATCTCCCCTTTTCTATTATTGGAATTCCTTCTGCAAGTTCTCAATCATTTCTTCAGGCCATGTTCACATCTAGGTCACTTTCAGAACATGTGCTACATTTTTCTGGCCCTCCTCATCTTTGCCGCGTATTTACAACCCGTGGATCTTATCTCCAATCACTCATCCAGTAAACGTAACCAATATTTGCATTTACCAGTGGCTTTCCCTGCTCTCCCTTCCATTTATTTGACCCCTTGGGCATATACGTTACAATGGTGCCATTTTTAAGTTGTCCTCTGGGACAAGGAGCTTTGTCCTGCATCCGTTCAAAGAATGGCAAAATCTAGTTGCCGTGTCTACCAAGTAAAATATGACTGTTTATTCACCCCTTTATCTCACGCTTTGAGTCCATTGTTGCAGCTACAGTAAATTCTCCAGCATCTGCAGTTCCCATTACCACTGATACAATTTTAACCTCACTGCGAAGCCTCTTCCAGGGATGCCTAACCTGAAGAAGTTACCCTCCTCCCTCCGGATCAACCTCAGGGAATCTCTCTCCCACTGCAACTCTCTTGTACCTGTCCGTCTTCCCTGGACTGACCTATCCCCTCCCTACCTCCCCACCTATACTCTCTCCACCTATCTTCTTTTCTCTCCATCTTCGGTCCGCCTCCCCCTCTCTCCCTATTTATTCCAGTTCCCTCTCCCCATCCCCCTCTCTGATGAAGGGTCTAGGCCCGAAACGTCAGCTTTTGTGCTCCTGTGATGCTGCTTGACCTGCTGTGTTCATCCAGCTCCGCACATTGTTATCACAGCAGACGATGGAATTTGAATTCAATTTTTTGAAAAAAAATTAAGAGTCTACTAATGAGCATGAATTAATTGTTGGGAAAATTGCATTCTGAGGATGCATGAAACGTTAACTCTGATTTCTCTCCATTGATGCTGCCAGACCTAGAACATAGAACATTACAGCACAGTACAGGCCCTTCGGCCCTCGATGTTGTGCCGACCTGTCATACCGATCTCAAGCCCATCTAACCTACATTATTCCATGTACGCCCATATGCTTATCCAATGACAACTTAAATGTACCTAAAGTTGGCGAATCTACTACCGTTGCAGGCAAAGCGTTCCATTCCCTTACTACTCTCTGAGTAAAGAAACTACCTCTGACATCTGTCCTATATCTTTCACCCCTCAATTTAAAGCTATGCCCCCTCGTGCTCGCTGTCACCATCCTAGGAAAATGGCTCTCCCTATCCACCCTATCTAACCCTCTGATTATTTTATATGTTTCAATTAAGTCACCTCTCAACCTTCTTCTCTCTAATGAAAACAGCCTCAAGTCCCTTAGCCTTACCTCGTAAGATCTTCCCTCCATACCAGGCAACATCCTAGTAAATCTCCTCTGCACCCTTTCCAAAGCTTCCACATCCTTCTTATAATGCGGTGACCAGAACTGTACACAATACTCCAAGTGTGGCCGCACCAGAGTTTTGTACAGCTTCACCATAACCTCTTGGTTCCGGAACTCGATCCCTCTATTAATAAAAGCTAAAACACTCTATGCCTTCTTAACAGCCCTGTCAACCTGGGTAGCAACTTTCAACGATCTGTGTACATGGACACCGAGATCTCTCTGCTCATTTACACCACCAAGAATCTTACCATTAGCCCTGTACTTTGCCTTCCGGTTACTCCTACCAAAGTGCATCACCTCACACTTGTTTGCATTAAAAGCTGAGCTTTTCCAGCAATTTCTGTTCTAGCTCACTAATGTCCTTTAGGGAGGGAAACAGCTGTTCATACCTGGTCTGTTGTATGTGAGACTGCAGACCCACAATTATGTGGTTGATGCTAACCGCCCTCCGGTCAAGTAGGGATGGGCAATAAATGCTGGCCTGGTCAGAGATGCCCTCATCCATGAAATCAGTAAATCAAAAAAAAGGTAAAATCCTGACAGCAGATTCTGTCAACTTGCCATGAGAGCCTTGATTTCTTATATAATGGTGGGTTTTATGTGACTGGTTTTTAAATGTAGAGAGTAGATGCAGCCTCCTAATAATGAGGAAATGCTCTGTAGTTTTAGAATGAAATTTGTTTGGAATGAATTGTTTTCGAATGACTGTGAAAGTGGAGAGGAGAGCAGCAATATTTTTATAAATGTGTCGCTATTTTTAACACAAGAACGACATTTGTGATTCAGCACAATGCTATCCATGTTAAGCCATTGATGGCACCATCAGAATGTTTTTGAGATAATGTATTTTCTGTCTCAGTGCTAAGCTAGTATTTCAATTGTTGATGTACCCCAAATGAGATCTCCGTCCGTGTTAATTGTGTGATTTAGTATTGTTTTGATCTCTCAATTTTTCACTGGAGACGATGTTCTTTTTCTGGGTGACTGGAAAACAGTCTGAGTCAAAGAAGATCATGTTAACTATTAACTAGGCTTTGATGGCATAAATATTTTTCAAACCCATTTCTCCCTTCTAAGACAATATTGCCTCTGCTGGAGCTGAAGTTAAGCAGCTTCAGTGTCTCTAAGAATGGGCTTTTAACTCCTTCGAAACTGTGATGGAGGTGCTGAATGGTTATAAGTTTTGAGGGTGTGTACACATGCATGGACATGTGTGTTCACACACGTGAACCTGCTCCTTTGCATGCTTAAAATGAGAGGTTTTTTGCAGCAAGGCTAGTTGGACTGCCCTTAGAGAGAGCAGCAGGGGAATAGAGGGCCAAGTAGCCTCCTTCTGTACAGTACCATTCTCCTGAATCTGGGAATGGGAATGGATTCCAACCTAATGGAGGTCAGGCATGGGTTCTGGACTGACAGGGTCTCAGTTCGTCCCCACGATTTGAACAGTCTTTTATTCACTTGTTTATGAACTGCCCAGCACCAAGAACCTTTTCTTTGCAGGGGCAAGAGCAGGAGTGGGGCTATTTGAGTGACTTTTATCAGAGAGCCAGCGGCAATAATGATGGACAGAATGGCCTCTGAATCATGCATGTCTGGGCCTCTTGCATCTTTTGGTTAGATGTGGTTATGCGTTTGCCAACTGAACAGTGACTAGAATCTAAAAGTTGCTGATTGTTCCCGAGAGGGTTTGATGCTGCAGTGAAGCGTTCGTAAATACAAGTTAATCTGCCTGGTTTCATCATGCTAGTGCTGATTGTTTGGCAATTGTCCCTTTTGTCACTGTTTGGGAAACGAGGCTGTCTTGGGTTTAATTTTGCCTTTTCCTCTCAATTGTTTTTCTGTTGTACAGAGATTGCCCCTTTTTCAATTTGTTGTGAAATTGCTGACGTGTTTTTGCTTTGTGAAGGCATCTTTTCTGTTTCTATGAATTTCGGTCTGTGTCTGTGTCTAGTTTCTTTCACAACCACACCCCCCCGTAATCTCCATTTTCTGTTATCTCCTCCAACTCTCCAGTTGTAGAGTGATGCAGTACGGAAACAGACTCTTCATTCAAACTCATCTGCATTGACCATTAAACCTGAACTGATCTGGTCCCATTAGCCAACGTTTGGTTCATATATCAATCCAGATTGTGACAATGATATTGTGTGTATGATATAATTTTCCCTTTCTATGGAAGGAATCTGTACCTCTTGCTCAGAACCAAAACTTGCCCTAGCCAATTCACATAGGCAGGAAAACTAAATGCTATTCTCTGAAATCAAGGAGAAATGAAGTCAAACTTACAAATGGGGGCAACTCCTGGCGTCCTTCACGTTGCCATTATTAGTTTTTGGCCATGCCCTCGGTTGCCTTGACCCTCAGCTCTGGAATCCCCTCTCTGCATTTCTCTGCCGCGATTTCCTCCTTTTAAAATACTTGCTAAAACCTACCTCCTTGACCGGGGATAATGGGAACTGAAGATGCTGGAGAATCCGAGATAACAAGGTGTAGAGCTGGATGAACACAGCAGGCCAAGCAGCATCTTAGGAGCACAAAAGCTGATGTTTCGGGCCTAGACCCTTCAGGGCCTGAAACGTCAGCTTTCCTGCTCCTCTGATGCTGCTTGGCCTGCTGTGTTCATCCAGCTGTACACCTTGTTATCTCTTTGACCAGGGTTTTGATACGCGTATCTAATGTCTCCTTGTTGTCATTTTAATATCCCTGTCAAGGGCCTGGAGATATACATACATAACACCTTTAACATAATAAACTAAGTTGCTGTTGGACGTGGGAAGTGGAATTAAACTGAGTTGCACTGCTTCCTGATTTGGTGGGAGTTTTCTTGTGAAAACCCCACAGTTATTTTGAGATTTTACATAATTTAACTTTTTAGAATATTTTTATCTTTATTTTTGCAGTCCAGTTCTCTTTGGGAATTACTTGCTGTAATTTTCCATAGTTTCTGTAAAGATAAAAGACTATGGGGAGAAGGCAGGAGGAGGGTATTGAGTTGGATGATCAGCCATGATCACATTGAACAGGCTCGAAGGGCTAAATGGTCTACTCACGCTCTGTTTTGTTTATTTTTTTGATTACAAGCCCAAAAATGCCATTAATCAGCAAGACTGCAGAGGGTGGTAATACCCCATTAAATCTCAGTATTAGTGCAGTGCAAAAGGTGACCATTCAGCCCATTGTGTCTGTGCTAGCTCTCTGATTGAGCAGTTTACTTGGTGCCATTTCCTCATCAGTCTGCGCATTCCTCCTTTTCTAATAATTCAAAAGGGAATGAGTTTGTTACCTGAACTGAACCTGCCTGAACCACACAATCAGCTCTGAACTATGTACTAGTCACATGACTTTATCCTCATTCAACTTTAGAACGTAGAACATAGAGACCTTGGAGCGCAGGTTCATAGTTTCTTGAAAGTGGAGCCCCAGGTAGACAGGATAGTGAAGTAAGCATTTGGCATGCTTGCCTTTATTGGTCAGTGCAATAAGTATAGGAGAAGGGAGTACAGCATAGGAACAGGCCCTTCGGCCCATCATTTCTATGTTGACCATGATGTCGCTGTAAACTATTGCCATCTGTGTGCACGTGGTCCATAATCCCTCTATTCCTTGTCTGTTCATGTCTGTCTAAATGCCTCTTAAATGTTGCTATTATAGCTGCTTCTACCACTTCCTGTGGAAGTGGGTTCCAGCACCTACAACCCTCTGAGTGAATAAAAATTTCCCTCTCCTTTAAATTGTCTCCCTCTCACCTTAAACCTATGCCCCCTAGTATTTGACATTCCTACTCTGGGGAAAAAGACTCTGACTATCCAAACTTTCCTAGACTTTCACCATTTTATATACTTCAACCTCTGACACTCTAGTGAAAACTATCCAAGTTTGTAGAGTCATAGAGATATGTAGTACGGAAAAAGACCCTTCAGTCCAACCTGCCATCGTCAACCAGATACCCTAAATTAATGCAGTCCCATTTGCCGTCATTTCGTCCACATCCCTCTGAACCCTTCCTTATTCATATATCCATCCAGATGCCTGTCAAATGTCATAATAATACCAGCCTCCACCACTTCCTCTGGCAGCTCATTCCATACTCGCTCCATCTCTGTGTGTGTATAAGTTTCCCCTCAGGTTCCTTTTATGTCTTTCCCCTCTCACCTTAAACCTAAGCCCTTGAGTTTTGGACTCTGCTACCCTGGGGAAAGGACCTTGTCTATTTACCCCATCTATGCCCCCTGATAATTTTATAAACCTCCATAAGGTAACCCCTCAGCCTCCGACGCCAAGGGGAAAATAGCCCCAGTCTATTCAGCATCTCACTATAGCTCAAACCCTCCCACCCTTGCAACATCTGTTAAGTCTTTTCTGAACTCTTTTCAAATTTCGCACCATCCTTCCTACTGGCAGGGAGATCAGATTTGCACAACGTATTCCAAGGTGGTCTAAACAATGTCCTGTACGCCACAATATGACCCTCTTCTCCTATAGTCATTGCACTGACCAATAAAGACAAGCATGCCAAATGCTTTCTTCACTATCCTGTCTACCTGGGGCTCCACTTGCAAGAAACTATGAACCTGCGCTCCAAGGTCTCTTTGTTCAGCAACATTCCCCAGGTCCTTACCACTAAGTGTACAAGTCTTGCCCTGATTTGCCTTTCCAAAATGTACCACCTCATTTTTATCTAAATTAAACTATATCCTCCTTTCCTTGGCCCTCTGGCCCATCTGATCAAGATCTCATTGTACTCTGTAACTATCTTTGCTGTCTACTCTACCTCCAATTTTGGTGTCACCTGCAAACTTACTTACCATACCTCTGTAAGTGATGAAAAGCAGTGAA
Source organism: Stegostoma tigrinum (assembly GCF_030684315.1). NCBI lineage: Eukaryota > Metazoa > Chordata > Chondrichthyes > Orectolobiformes > Stegostomatidae > Stegostoma > Stegostoma tigrinum. The sequence continues at coordinate 150,935,648 of NC_081355.1, read as the reverse complement.
CCCAGCACCGATCCTTATGGCACACCACTGACCTCCTGTCTGACAAGCAACCATCCACCACCACCCTCCGTCTCCTACCTTTGAGCCAGTTCTGTGTCCAAATGGCTGGTTCTTCCTGTATTCCATGTGATATAACCTTGCTAACCCGTCTACCGTGAGGAACCTTGTCGAACCCCTTACTGAAGTCCATATAGGTTACGTTCACCGCTCAGCCATCATCTTTGTTACCTCAATCAAGTTAGTGAGACATGATTTCCGACACACCAAGCCATGTTGACTATCCCTAAGCAGTCCTTGCCTTTCTAAATACATGCAAATCCTACCTGTCAGGATTCCCTCCAACAACTTGGCCATCACCTATGTCAGGCTCACTGGTCTGTAGTTCCCTGGTTTTTCCTTACCACCTTTCTTAAATAGTGACACTACATTAGCCAACCTCCAGGTTTCTTGCACATTGCCTGTGGCTATTGGTGATACACATATCTCTGCAAGGGCCCCAGCTTCCCACTTCCCTAGCTTCCCACAGAGTTCTAGGGTACACCTGATCAGGTCCCGGGATTATTCGCCTTTGCCTTTTAAGAGGCCCAGCATCAGCACCTCCGTAACATGGAAACGTTTCAAGATGTTGCTATTTATTTCCTCACGTTCTCTATCTTCCATATCCTTCTCCACGGTAAACACTGTGTCTCCCCCATTTCCTGCGGTTCCAGACATAGGTGGCCTTGCTGATCTTTAAGGTTCGCTATTCTGTCCCTAGTTACCCTTTTGTTCCAAATGCATTCTTAAAATCCCTTTGGATTCTCCTTAGCCCTACTTGCACACCCTGATTTCCCTCTTAGGTATAGTCCTGCCGCCTTTATACTCTTCTAAGAATTCAGTCAATCCCTGCTGTCTGTGCCTGATTATGCTTCCTTCTTTTCTTGACCAAAGCCTCAATTTCTCTCATCAATCCCTACTCCTACAAGCCTTGCCGTTTACTCTAACAGAAAAATACTATCGCTGGAGACTTATTACCTCATTTTTGAAGGCTTCCCATTTTCCAGCCATGTCCCTTTACCTGCAAACGTCTGGCTGTAATCCTTTTTTGAAAGTTCTTGCCTAATACCGTCAGATATAGAACTTTTACTTTTAGATCATAGATTACTGAATCCCTACGGTGTGGAAATGGGCCTTCGGTCCAACAAGTCCACACTGACCCTCAGAACATCCCTCCCAGACCTGTCTCCCCATAACCCACCTAATCTACACATCCCTGAACACTAGATCCATTCTATCCTTTTCCATTACTATTTTAAAATCAGTAGAATTATGGTTGCTGCCCCCAAAGTACACCTCACTGATACTTCAGTCACTGTGCCTTATTTCCCAAAGGTAGGTCAAATTTTGCATCTTTTCTAGTAGTTACATCCACAGACTGAATCAGAAAAGTCTCTTGTGCACACTTAACAAATTCCTTTCCATCCAAACCCTTAACACTATGACAGTCCCAGTCGATGTTTGAAAAATTAAAATCCCCTACCATTACCACCCTATTATTCTTACAGATAACCTCCTTACAAATTTGTTTCTCAATTTCCTGCTGACTATTGAGGGGTCTATAGCACAATTCCAATAGGGTGATCATCCTCTTATTTCTCTGTTCCATCCAAATAACTTCCCTGGACGTATTCCCAGGAATATCCTCCCTCAGTACAACTATAGTGCTATCCCTAATCAAAAATGCCACTTCCCCTCCTCTCTTTCCCACTTTCAAACCCTCCAATGGCATCTATACCCTGGAACATTAAGCTGCCAGAGCTGTCCATCCCTGAGCCGTGTTTCTGTAATCACTATGATATCCAAGTCACATGTTCTCAGCCATGCCCTGACTTCATCTGCCTTACCTGTTAGGCCTCTTGCATTGAAATAAATGCAGTTTAATTTTTCTGTCCTACCTTGTTCTCTGCTTGGTTCCTGCCTGCCCTGCCTGTTTGTTTGACTTTCTCCTTTTCCCAACTGTATCAGCCTCAGACTGCTGTCTTTCCTCACTGTCTCCCTGGGCGTCCCCCACCTTTACTAGTTTAAATACTCATCGGCACTCTACCAATTGGAGTTTAACCCTGGAAAATGTGAGGTGTTTCATTTTGGAAGGACAAACTTGAAAGCAGAATACAGGGTTAATGGAAAGATTCTTGGCAGTGTGGAGGAGCAGAGGGATCTTGGGGTTCATGTCCACAGTTCCCTGAAAGCTGCCACCCTGCTGGATAGAGTTGTTAAGAAGGCATATAGTGTGCTAACTTTCATGAATAGAAGGATTGAGTTCAAGAGCAGTGAAGTTATGCTCCAGCTGTACAAAAGCCTGGTTTGGCCACATCTGGAGTATTGTGTCCAGTTCTGATCGCCTCATTACAGGAAAGATGTGGAAGCGTTGGAAAAGGTGCAGAGGAGATTTACCAGGATGTTGCCTGGAATGGAGGGAGGGTCTTATGAGGAAAGGTTGAGAGAGCTAGGGCTTTTCTCTTTAGAACGATGAAGGATAAGAGGTGACTTGATAGAGGTGTACAAAATGATCCGAGGTATAGCTAGAGTAGACAGCCAGAGACTTTTTCCTAGGGTGGAGGTAGCTATTACGAGGGGGTATAGTTTTAAAGTGAGTGGAGGTAGATATCAGGGAGACGTCAGAGGTAGGGTCTTTACTCAGAGAGTGGTCGGGGCATGGAATGCATTGCCGGAGAGGGTAGTGGAGTTAGCCTCATTAGGGGCATTTAAGCGGCTATTAGATAGGCATATGGATGGATGTATAAGGTAGCAGTGGATGTTAGATAGACCTTAGGTTTTGGGTAAAAGTTTGCCATAACATCGTGGGCAGAAGGGCCTGTACTGCTCTATGTTCTATGTTCTAAATCTCGCTGCCAGTATATTAGTCCCCTCCAATTCAGGTGCGATCCGTCCATTTTACACAGGTCACTTCTACCTCAGAAGCCATTCCAAAGATCCAAGGAGGTGAAACCTTCTCCCTTGCACCAACTCCTCGGCCACTCACTCATCTGCTCTACCCCCCTATCCCTACCCTGACCAGCTCACGGCACTGCGAGTAATCCAGATATCACTACACTCGAGGACCTCCTTTTTTAAATTCCTGCCTAACATCCTATATTCTCTCCTCAGAATCTCACCCTTTTCCTACATGATTAGTTCCACTTTGTACAATGACCTCCTGCTAGTCCCTCTCTCTCCTTTTTGAGAATATTCTGCATCCTGGCTGAAATATCCTTGCTCCTGGCACCAGGGAGGCGACACACCATTCTGATGCTAGTTTGTTAGCTGCAGGAACATCTTCTGTCCCACTGACTGGAGATTCCGCTTTCACAGTTGACTGCCTGGAACCTGACGTACTCCTCAATACATTACAGCCAGTCTTGGTGCCAGAAACCTGGCTGTCCGTGCTGCATTCCCCCAAGAACCCATCACCCCCTACATTTTCAACCTCTCCTTCTAGATAGTGCACTCCAATCCTGGCAACATCCTGATAACGGAGATAATGGGAACTGCAGATGCTGGAGATTCCAAGACAACAAAATGTGAGGCTGGATGAACACAGCAGGCCAAGCAGCATCTCAGGAGCACAAAAGCTGACGTTTCGGGCCTAGACCCTTCATCAGAGGGTTATCATCCTGATAACATCTTTTTCACCCTCTCCAAAACCTTCACATCCTTTCTGTAGTATCAGGACCAAAAACTGAGCACAACACGCCCAAACGTGGCCTAACTAGAGTCTGAAAGAACTGCAACGTGACTTGCCAACTTTTAGACTGAATGCCCCGACTGATGGAGGCAAGTACGCTCATTTACCACCTTATCCTCTTGGGTTGCCACTTTCAGGAGGCTGTGTACTTGCATCCCAAGATCCCGCTGTATGTCAGTGCTCCTCAGGGTCCTGCCATTGACTCTATACTTTCCTCTTGCATTTGACCTCCCAAACTGCATCACCTCACACTTGTCCAGATTAAGTTCCATCTGCCATTTCTACACCTCGCTTTCCAATTGATCTGAACCCTGCTGTATCCTTTGACAACCTTCCTCGCTATCCACAACCACCAGTTTTCATGTCATTGACACACTTAGTAATCAGACCATGTTTTAATTCAAATCATTTATGTAATTTACAAACAAGAGGTCTCAGCATTGATCCTTGCAGAATACCGCTGACGTCCAGTCATAAAGAAAATCACTATACAACTACCCTCTGTCTTCAATGACGAAGACCATATTGTAAACAGTTTGCCAACTCACCATGGATCCCATGTGACTACCATGAGGGACCATGTCAAATGCTTTAGTGAAGTCCATGTCGACAACATCCACTGCCATATCCACAACAATCATCTTCTTCATTTCCTCAGAACTCAATCGAATTTGTGAGCCAAAAACCTCCCTGCACAAAACCATGCTGACTACTCCAACAAGTCTGTACTTTTCCACATGTGAGGGAATTTGTTAAAAGTGAGTTGACTGGGTGTGTGTCTGAGGCACCAATTGACATTTGCAGGACCTTGCTTTGCACAAATTTGCTGCTGGTTCTCTTGTACGATGACAGTATGTAACTGTCTATGTATGACTGCTTTGGCACATCTTGAGGTTGAGTAGGGTGCTATTAAAAAGTGAGTCTTTTGGAGACACAAGCAGGGAGTTTGGCTATTCCAGTGTGGGGAGGGAAGAGAGGGACACCATGATGATACCGCATGTGGTGCCTCAGTGTGGGTGAGGGTTGGAAGAGGCTAGTTTGCAGATGAAAAGAGCAGATATTAATTCTGAAGTGACAATCTATGATTCTTTTCAGAGAAAGCTTTCAGATGGAGACAGGATCTAATTAAAGTCTGCTTAAAAGCAGGCAGGCAATCATGCTTTGGATCATAAATATTTTGCTTTTCTGACTTTAGATTTTGCAAGATCTGTGTGCACTTGCACCTCACTATTTCAGAGATAGTACAAACTGCAGATGCAGATGCGGTGTACAAGGTAATGAGAGGCATGGATAGAGTTGATAGCCAAAGACTGCACCCAGTCGACTCACTTTCTTCAGAAAGGGTCTAGGCCCGAAACGTCAGCTTTCCTGCTCCTCTGATGCTGCTTGGCCTGCTGTGTTCATCCAGCTCTACACCTTGTTATCTCCACCTGACAGCTTGATGAGAGGCTGAGCTGCGCATGCGTTGAGTGCCATTTGGTAACTTCAAGCTAAAACTGAAAAAGGCTGCAATAGGCTCTGATCTGATTTGTAACCTCAAACTCACATTTCTGCTGATCCCCGATCACCTCCGAAGATCCATACTGGACTCGAAACGTTAACTGTTTCTTTCTCTCCACAGATGCTGCCAGATCTGCAGCATTTCCAGTGTTTGTTTCAGATTTCTAGCATCTGCAGTGTTTTGCTTTTAATTAACCTTTCACTCTGCACCCCACATTAACAAGAATCTACCTAGCTCTGCCTCCTTTCACCACCTCAGAAAGAGAGTTCCAAAAACTTTCATCCCTTCGAGAGTGAAGAAATTTCTCAAATCTGTTTGAAATGGCAACCCATTGAGTTTTAAACAGTGACCCCTATTTTTTGAAAGGCCAAACATTGCATGAATGAATATCAAAGCAAATAGAATTAACTTTTCAAGGTGCACATGAAGCTTCTCCAGAAGAGATTCGTGACTGGTTTGAAGAATGAAGCTCTTCGTTCTTCTCTCTCCACTCATGCTGCAGGTTTCCAGCATTTTGCCTTTATTTCTGATCTCGCAACTCTCGCCATTATTATGATCGGTTTCATATTGGTCTGATCAAAGGAGATCTTCCCTGCTATTCTTCAAAGTGTTACCATGAGCTTTTAATAAACCACCTTGTTCTCATGCTAACATTTCCGTGCTCGGCCTGCTCCAGTGCTCCATTGAAGCTTAACGCTAGCTGGAGGAATAACACCTCACTTTCTGCTTTGGCACTTTATAGCTTCTTAGACTCAACATTAAATCCCACAACTTCAGACCTCTGTCCTCCATTATTCTTCCATCCCCAACCTTTTCCGGCTATTTTATGTTTTGTGCTTTGTTGGCTTTACTGTCAGCAAAGGGGACCTGTTTTAACCCTTTCACACCATCATTCACATCTATTTCATATCTGAATCACTCCTTTGCCACCATTCCATCACTCCCTTTTTATCTTTTGCCCCAGGAACCCTCCTTATCTCTCCCACTTGCTCCTTCTCCCACTCTATCTAAAGAAACACAACTTTCCAGTTCCTTTCTGTGCTGAAGAAGTCATCCTGAACCCAACGTTAACTCCGCTTCTCTCTCTGCAGTGCTGCTGAATTTCTCCAGCACTTTGTTTCTATTTCATTAGATATTTTAACACTTTTCGGACCACGGATTGACATCTGATCTGAACAAGGCTTTGTTGGAGGGACTTGATTTATGTGTCCAGGCCTCTCTTATTTCTAATCATTTCTAAACTAATTATTTCCAATTATTTCTAAATAAAAACCGAAAGAATTGCAGATGCTGAAAATCAGAAATGAAAAGAGAAATTGCTGGAAATGCTCAGCAGGTCTGGCAGCATCTGTGGGGAGAAATCAGAGTTAACTTTCCAGTGACCAATCCTCAGAACTCAATATAATTTGGAGGTGAGAGTTCTATTAATAGGTCCACAGCCGCTACATGAAGCTGCTTACTTCACATCTTGCTCAGGTGTTTGACAAAGTGACACTCTGTCACAATAAGAGGCCATCTCTGAGGTTTGAAGGATGCCAAGGTAGAATAACCTTGAGAGGGCTTTATTTGGGATATAACTTATACGTCTTGGATGTTAGGATACCCAAAATGGGGAATTTCTCTCTCACTCGGTGATAAGCCAGAACAAAACTTAAAATTATCTTTCAAAGTTTTAGTATCGTTTCAAATGTTGCTCTCCAGGTTTTGGATAGTGCTGGAGAAATGTATGATTGACATTTAGCACCCAACCTCGTTGTCACATCAGCATAGGTTAGATTCAAAGTGAGCTCTAGTATGTTACTAACAACGTGTTCTTGACCTTTGGCGTTCACTTGGTAATTGTCACGAACCTACATCAGGAGAAGACATCAAGGAGAGAACTAGGGTTTAATGCTGACTCTTCTCTTTATGCACCTTCTCTGCAGCTGTAACATTGTATTCCTCGCTCTGTTCTGTTACCCTTATGTAGTTTGTATGGTACGATCTCATGGTTCTTTACTCAGAGTAGTAAGGGCATGGAATACCCTGCCTGCAAAGGTAGCAGAGTTGCCAACTTTAAGAGCATTTAAATGGTCGTTGGATAAACATATGGATGATAATGGAATAGTGTAGGTTAGACGGGCTTCAGTTTGGTTTCACAGGTCGATGCAACATCGAGGGCCAAAGGGCCTGTACTGCGCTGTAGTGTTCTATGTTTTATGATCTGCCTGTTGAGCACGCAAAACAAAACTATTCACCGTACCTAGGTGCACATGACGACAATAAATAAAACTAAAATCAAGAGAAATAAGAGCAGGCATCCCAGATAAAGAACAAAATGCACACAAAATAGATCAGCTGGGAACATAAATCCTACATTTTAATTCAAACATCAAAACATACAGCTTTGTCTTTCAAGCAGACAGTGCTAGTTACTTGCTTCTGTATTAAGTAATATTTAAATGAGGACCTGTCTGCAGAAAGCCACAGCATAAAACGATTTGGAAGTCCTCATCCATGAATCACCAAAAATACTAGGAAGCCAAGTTCAGCAGGTATAGGGAAGACACTTGGAATGTTGGCCTTTATTCCAAAGAGAATGGAGTATAAAAGTAATGAGGTTTTGCAACAACTATATGAGGCACTCATCAGTGCACAGCTGGAGTACTGTGGACTGTTCTTGACACACTCTTGAAGTAAAACTAACCTGAAAATCCTAGAATCATAGAATCTACAGTGGGGAAACAGGCCATTCAGCCCACTGAGTCCATACTGCCCCCTTGGGGACTTGATGGTCTAAATGGCCTACTTCAGCTCCTCTGTCTAATGTTCTGATTTTTTTTCAGTCATGAATAGTCTTCTCTGTTTTTTGAGCATCTGTATTAAATTTTCCTATAATCTTCTCTGTTTTAGGGATAACAATCCTAGCCTCCTGATCCTTACGTGACCACTTTGATTTGATTTATTATTGTCACATGTATTGGGATACCGTGAAAAATATTATTTTGCGTGCTATGCAGACAAATCATACCTTACATAAGTACATCAGGGCAGTAGAACAGAATGCAGAATATCATGTTACAGCTACAGGGAAGATGCAGAGAAAGATCAGCTCTAATATATAATAGGTCTGTTCTTAAGTCTGATAACAGCGGGGAAGCAGCTGTTTTTGAATCTGTTGGTATGTGTTTTCCAAATTCTGTATCTTTTGCCTGTCAGGCAAGAGTGTAACCAGGGTGGGAGGAATCTTTGATAGTGTTGGCTGCTTGGCCGAGGCAGTGGGAAGTGTAGATGGAGTCAATGGATAGAAGCAAAAATAGAAATTGCTGGAAAAGCTCAGCAGGTCTGGCAGCATCTGTGGAGAGAAATCAGAGATAATGTTTCAGGTTGAGTGACCCTTCCACAGAACAGCAGATGCTGCCAGACCTGTTGACCTTTCTCAGCAACTTCTGTTTGTTTCTGATTTACAGCATGGGCTGTTCTTTCAGTTTTTATTCACTGGGTGGAAGGCTGGTTTGCGGGATGGTCTGGGCTGTGATCACAACTCTCTGTAATTTCTTGCAGTCTTCCTGGAAAATGATTTAAATGCTTAGTGATTGGTTCAGACTTGGGATGTGATGTCTGATCTTCGTTCACAAGAGCTCGAGTAAGCTAACTCACTCTCTATTGTCATATGAAGTACAACCATAGCTGCCAGTATTTATGGAATCTAATCCAGCGAGTGTCTGTAGGAGAAGCAAGGGGGAGGAATGGATATTAAGGTAGGGGGAACATGGCCAGCTTTGACTCATGAGATGAACCTGGTTTTTTTTTTCTCCAAATTGGTCATGAAGGCCTTTTGCTGTGCTTAGTTTTATTTTTTAATGAAATGGTGAAGGATCCCAATGTGGACGTAAGGATCCTGGCAAAACCAGATTAACTGTGGAGATTGCATCTACGCTCACCTATCTCTCCAAACTGCCAGGGATATATTGCAGACTTTGGGATATGGGAACCTAGAATTTAATTAAATGATTTAAGGCAGCTAACCCCCTCCATTTCGGTTTGTTATAGCTACCTTTTTAATTTGATTGCTTATTAAGAAATCCTGCAATCAAGTTCTGAAACAATTACTTAAACTTTATTGCATGTCACAACTAAATAAGTCCCCTGAAGTAAGCAAATTAAGCCTCACACCCCAACTTGGCTGTTACTTTATTAAAGATGGAATTTAGCTATGACTCCAGCCAACAGTGCCTCACTCTGGGTGTGTCCAAGGTTTGAGCCTTGTGCAGTGTTTCTGTCTGGAGTTCTGCTAAAGAGTCATGGAGTTGAATTCTTGTACAATTTTCTATCCTTCAAGTTTATGGTTTGACATTATGGATGGCCTTCTATCCACAATATTGACGATTATGTTGGAGCTATCATGTTTGTAGCTTGCTTTCTTGTCAGAAGTAGCTTTCCTGTTCCTCCTCATGTTTTTTTTTCCCTTTATTCATTCACGGGATGAGGGTATTGCTGGCCAGGCAGCGCTTCTTGCCCATCAGGCAGTTCAGAGTCGGTGGGTTTGGAGTCACATGTAGGCCAGACCAGCTAAGGATGGCAGTTTCCTTCGATTGGTGAATCAGATGGGTTTTTTCACACCCCCCCCCCCCCCCCCCCCCAGCAATCAGCAATGGATTTACTGTCATCATTAGGTTCTTAATTCCAGATATTTATTGATGGGTCCCCAGAACATTATCTGGATTAACAGTCCATCGATAATACCACTAGGCCATCGCCTCCACACATTTGGCATTGACTGGCACGGTGTCTCAGTAGTTAGCACTGCAGCCTCACAGCACCAGGGACCCGGGTTCGATTCCAGCCTCGGGCGACTGTCAGTGCGGAGTTTATACATTCTCCCCGTGTCTGCTTGGGTTTCCTCCGGGTGCTCCGGTTTCCTCCCACAGTCCAAAAATGTGCAGGTTAGGTGGATCAGCCATGCTAAATTGCCTATAGTGTTGAGGGGTGTGTGGGTTGTAGGGGATTGGGTCTGGGTGGGATGCTTCAAGGGGCGGTGTGGACTTGTTGGGCCAAAGGGCCTGTTTTCGCACTGTAGGAAATCTAATCTAATCTGTCAGTTTGAACACACAGCTTCCCTGTGATTAACTCCTTAAGTTCTTCTGCAGGACAGTCAATTGTCCATGTGCCATAAGGCAGCCAAACAATCTTCAAAATCTCCCCTACCTGCCCACTGCATCCCAAAACCAGCCCAGCTCATCCCCGCCTCCCTAACCTGCTCTTCCTCTCTCCTATCCCCTCGTCCCACCTCAAGCCCCACCCCATCTCCTACCTACTAACCTCATCCCGCCCCCTTGACCTGTCCATCCTCCCTGGACTGACCTATCTCCTCCCTACCTACACTCACCTTTACTGGTTCCATCCCTGCCTTTTTGACCTGTCTGCCTCCTCTCCACCTATCTTCTCCTCTATTCATCTTCGATCTGCATCCCCCTCTCTCCCTATTTATTTCAGAACCGTCTCCTCCTCCCCCATTTTTGATGAAGGGTCTAGGCCCGAAACATCAGCTTTTGTGCTCCTAAGATGCTGCTTGGCCTGCTGTGTTCATCCAGCTCCATACCTTGTTATCTCAAAACAGTTTTGTTTATTTTGCTTTAACTCCTTTTTTTCCAGGCATGGCTTATAGCTTTCAATCCCTTATAACGGTTTATCCTTGACCCTTAACAGTTTATTTCCAGACAGAGTTATTACTGATTCTTTCAATCCATGAGCAGTTATTAAACTTCTGAAGTTTACAGTATCACAGGTTGAGGTAGTGATGGTTAAACAATACCAAACTTGGGTTTAAATAAGTGCCTTTTGATTTCAAAAGAGGGTTCAGAGAGACCACAGGAGGGTGGGTGTTTGTGTGTGTCTCTGGGAGTATGTGTGTACATGTTTTATTGAGATTTAAGCATGGAATTTACTTAGTGGATGTTAGATATAAACTTTATCTGATAGAATGTTTCTGTAAATGCTAGATACGCCCACATCATCTGGCTGCTTTTTAAATGTTAACCACAAACCTTTCTGCAAAGCAGAAAGCAGAGCTTTCATGATGCACAGATTTGTCTGATCTTTAGTAAAGGTCATGTCCCACTTTCCACATAAACTTTAAAATAAAGAATTCTCGTTTGTTTGACCAATTTATCCTTTGTCTTCCAAAGTTGAACTGAGGTATAAACCCTGGAGGTAGAGGAACCAATTTAATCTCTGCTAAGCGCCAATTGTCTTAGCTGGAGGACAGTTATCCTGTATACTTTTGTATTGTTTATTGAGGGGGACACATGAACTTTTTTGTTGAGGGTGTCACTGGCTAGGCTAACATTTAATGCCTGATTCTAATTGTTTAGAATAAGCAGTTAAGAGCCAAGCACATTGCTGGTTTGGACTCACATGTAGGCCAGACCAAGAAAGGATGACATAATGAACCAGATATGTCTTAACAACAATTAATAGTGGTGATACAATCACCATTTTGCTAGCACTTTTTAATCCAGACTTCTGTTAAGTTCAACTTTCAATGCTTAGTGTGGTGGGAATTGAACCCATGGACCTTGAACATTAGCCCAGATTTCTGGATTACTAGTCCAGTGACATTACCACTATGCTACTACCTCCCACTAAAATAAAAGCGTTTTCACATAACTCTGTGTACGTGCACAATCTCAATCCTTCTGCAGTTTTGCATGGAAAAATGCCTTGGCGTATAAGTCTGCTCCTGATCAAAATTGCAATGTAATACAAATAGTTTAGATCGCAGGCACTCCTGTCTGCCACACATGGGCTAATGCAATTTGTTTTTCACACTTTTTATGAAAGATGATGAAATCTAGAGCTTTATTTGCAATGCACAGAAACATTCTCATGGGACAGATGACACCTGAGACAGACTCTTAGCAGACCTTTCCAGCATTTTTAAACTTCAGTATCAGTTAAAGAATGTAGAATGGTGGAATTAACTGGCCAAATGTTTACTGAATGTAAAATGAAGTTTGCAACCTTAAAAAAAAAGTCCTGATAACTAGCAGAATAATAAATTGCAGCGTGTTGCACGATTTCCCTTTCGAATTCGAAATATTGTCTGTGGCTCTGTGGTAGCACTCTCACTTCTGAGTCAGAAAGTTGTGGGGTCAAATCTTACTGTAAAAACTGATGCATATTATTTAAACCAATGCTTGTGTACAGTACTGAGGGACAGCTACGCTGACAGAAGTTCTCTCTCTGTGACCTCTGTTTAAGTTTTTACCTGGCTCCCTCTTCAGTGGATTAAACAAACCCATGACCCTAATTTGCAATGGATGTCTCAATGTCCTGGCCACTATTTGTTTGTCAAATGATCATACTACTCCGATTGAGGCTATTTGGCCCATTAAATCTGCACCAAATCTTTCAAAAAGTAATGCAGCTGTCTGGCACTTTGCTGTTTGTGGGAGCTGTCTCTGCACACATTAACAGCTGTGTTCCCTGTACTACCGAGTATCTACACTTTATGTGTACTTCACGAGTTGTTCCATGATTTGGGAATATGCTGAAGTAGTGAAAAGTGCTATGTAAATTCAGGTCTTTTGCAAAGTGTCATGGAAGACTTGTGGATACTTTCTAATCAATCTGTTCAGAGACATTATTTCACAACTCAGGTAGGTTGGTCTTAAACTTAGGCTTATCTGATTCTAAGAGATAGTAAGAACTGCTGATGCTGGAGTCAGAGATGAGTGTAGAGCTGGAGGAACACAGCAGGCTAGGCAGCATCAGAGAAACAGGAAAGCTGATGTTTCAGATCAGGACCCTTCTTTCCTGCTCCCCTGATGCTGCCTGGCCTGCTGTGTTCCTCCAGCTCCGTACTGTGTTATCTCTACTTGCTTCTAAGGTTGGAACGCCAGCATTTTGGCATAAGAGCCCTACCTAGTCTTACAAGCTGCACTGGAAGTATCAAGCTATATAAAAGCCTTGTCAGGCCACATGTGGAATGTTGTGTGCAGTTTTGGTCATCACATTACCAGAAGGACGTGCAAGTTTTGGACAGAGTGCAGAGAAGCTTCACCAGGATGTTGCCTGGTGCCAAGAGCGTTGGTTATGAGGAAAGATTGAAAAGACTAGGACCGAAATGTAAGCTTTTGTGCTCCTAAGATGTTGCTTGGCCTGCTGTGTTCATCCAGCTCCACATTTTGTCATCTATGATTGTTTTCACTAGAAAGACGGCAGCTGAGAGGAGACCTGATAAAGGTCTACAAGATTATGAGAGGCATAGATAGGATAAGTCAGAGGCTTTTTCCCATGGTTGAAGTTTCAAATACAAAGGGGCACAGGTTCAAAGTGAGAGGGCAGAAGTTTAAGGGAAATGTGTGAGGAAAGGTTTTCACACAGAGAGTGGTTGGAGCCTGGAATGCTGCTAGAGGAGGTGGTGGAAGCAAGCACATCGGCAACATTTGTGAGGCATCTGGATGGTTACATGAATAGGGAGGGAATACTGGGATATGAACCAAATAAGGGCAGAAGGTTTGTTTTTATATTAGTTAGGGCATGACGATGGGCATGGGCTTGGGCTGAAGGGCCTGACCCTGTGCTGTACTTCTCTTTTGTTCTTTTTGTTCTTCAGTGTCAATCTTTTATGCCTGACTACCTTAACAGTCCTATCATTTATTGTTTCTGACAATTTATATTAAAATTTGTCTTTTTTTATAATTTAAATAAGTTAGTGCAGTTTAGTTCAAAAGGACAAAGACTTAAGATTTTATGACTTTTTTAAAGATACCTGAGGATAACTGGGGATTTTCCTAAAGCACTAAAGTTCTGAGGAAGGGTCACTGGACCTGAAACATTAACCCTGTTTTCTCCTTCGCAGATGCTGCCAGACCTGCTGAGCTTTACCAGCAACTTTGTTTTTGTTCCTGATTTACAGCATCTGCAGTTCTTTTGGTTTTTAATTTGCTGAGAGCATTTGACAGCCAATAAATTATTTTTGAAACATGGTAATTGGAGGAGGTGATAGCCTACTGGTATTATCACTGGTCCATTAATCTGGAAAAACTCATCTAGTTCAGTAATGTCCTTTTAGTGAAGGAAACTGCCATCCTTATATGGTCTGGCCAACATGTAACTCCAGACCCACAGCAATGAGGAGTTGACTCTTAAGTGTTCCCTGGACAATAGGGGATGGGCAATAAATGCTAACATGGCCAGCAATGCCTTCATCCTGTGAACGAATTTTTAAGTCTCTATTTTAATGCAGGAAATTCGATCAAGCAATTTGCAGTAAGTGAAATCAAGCAGAAGACTGTATACCATTGCCAAGGAAGTTGTTTCTAGCCCTGTGGGTTGAGGGAACAATGCACTTGTTTTTCCACATGGTCTTTTGGGTATTTTTTATATCCAGTCAGGAGGGATAAATTGGACCTCAATTTAAGATCTCACCTGAAGACACTATCTCTGGTACTGTAGTACATCATTAACACTGCACTGGCACTGGCACTGTCAGCCTAGACTCTGTATGGAGTTTGGACTTGAATCTTACTTTCAGGAAAGTTTATAATCTGAACTGTGGCCATCATTTATTTATTCCTAAATTTACAAAACCTTTCCCTGATTTTGTATCAGTTTTGAACTTACTAAAACTAAAAAGACTGTGCAGTTGTGGAGAGGATCCTGTCGAATCAATTGACCTGTTCTATCCCAAATTTACAAAAACTTTCCCTGAAATTATATCAACTTCTAAAAATCAAAAGGGTGTGCAGTTGTATGGAGGATCCTGTGGGATCAATTGATCTTTTCTATCCTGAATTTGCAAACTTTTTTTCTGCAATGTTACCAATTTTGAGCTTTCTAAAAATCAAAAGTGTGCTGTTGTACTGAGGAATTGGGGATCAATTGATCGTTTCCATCCTACATTTGCAAAACGTTTTCCTGCAGT
Organism: Stegostoma tigrinum; assembly: GCF_030684315.1. NCBI lineage: Eukaryota > Metazoa > Chordata > Chondrichthyes > Orectolobiformes > Stegostomatidae > Stegostoma > Stegostoma tigrinum. The sequence continues at coordinate 150,920,513 of NC_081355.1, read as the reverse complement.
CATATCAACTTTGAACTTTCTAAAAATCAAGAGTGCGTAGTTGTACAGAGGAATCTGTGGGATCAATTGATCTGATCCATGCTAAATTGCAAAACGTTTTTCTGCAATCACATCAATTTTGAACTTTCTAAAAACCACAAGGATGCGCAGTTCAACAGAGGATAGTGTGGGATCAATTGATCTGATTTGTATAGAAGAGGAGGGTAAGGAAAGTTGCTTAAATTTTGTTTTTCTCTGCATGGTGCAGCAATACACTAGGGAGAACTTGTATGACTGAGAGGGAGAGAATTGGCTGCTTTTAAATCGAAGCAATCCTCATCTGATTGAGAAGCACCAATCAGAGCTGGTAGTGATCAAGGATGTGCCATTGTGTGTGTGTGTGCGCGCTGGTGTGAACATGCTGGATGAGCCGGTGCAGGGACAGAGCTGAGACTGAGAGCTTGGGGGACAGGGGGCTGAGAGACTGTGCATGGACGGCGCAACCTTCCCGCACGCCTTGTGCTCGCCTCAGAGTGCGGGGAAGAAGAGGAGCAGGAGGAGGAGGAAGAGGAGGAGCTGCACTGCACCGCCAAAACTGGCTTCAAAATGGTAAAAAAAGAAAACCCACCCCTCTCTCCTCCTCTTCATTGTCCATTTTATTCTCATCATTGACGCTGCTGAAAAAGAGAGCTTTAATGTAAATACTGTGAGAGCATTATTTTAAAAAAATGTGAGGAGGGGGTTAGAGAATGCAAGCGATGTGTTTTTTTTCCCTGCAATGCTGCGGATTTTCCCAATTTTTTTTGCAGGGTTGGGAAGAGAACCTTTAAACCCCCCCCCCCCCACCTTTCCATTCCAAGGGAGGGAATAAGGGAAAGAATTCAATCCTTCACTCCCGGCAAAAAAAAACAATGGGACCCAGTTGGTAACAAAGAGTTAAATTCCTTCAGATGGGAAATGCTGAAGGGAGGGAGCGTGGCTGCAGAAATAGGCCAGGCCCGCCTTGCCATTTAAAGCAAGTTTTTTTTCCCGCACTCTGGTTTCTTCTCTATCTCCATTCAGATTTGGTTTAAGGAAGAGGTTCCAAGCGGCACCTTGATGTTTCCATTGCTATTTTGTAACGAGTTTTTTTTCCTGCTCTCATCTCCATCTCTAATTTGAATACATTTTGTCCATGGATACATAATCAGGCCTTAGGGAAACATCCCCGTTCTCTCCTGCTTTCTCCTCCTTTTGGGGTTTTGAGCTCCTCTGCTGGGAGTCTGTCATCTCTGTCTCCCTTTTGTGTTTTGTTCTTTCTGTTTTTTCTCTCTCTGTCCCTTTCTCAATGTTTAGCCGAGGCAGCGCCATTTCTCTCTCACCACAAAATGCTGATTGACATCTTAGGACAGAAATAGTTAAAAAAAGAGGAGCATATCCCCCAATGCATTGGATTTCGGATTAAGAAAATGTTTCGCAAGCTGATTGTTTCATTTTGTGCTCATGTTATCCACTCCCTTATGTGTGGTTTTTTTTATTGTCAAAATTAACCCAGGTATCATAAGATGTTACTGTTTTGCAAAACTGGAATTGTTAGAAGGTTTAGTTTATTTTAAGTGCAGATGTCTGTTTGGTTTTTTTTAAAGAACAAGTGCCCACTTTTCAGATGCCATCTGGTGTACAGAATTTTTAAATGTTTTTGTTTAGCAGTGCAGATTTGTGTGATTGAATCAGTTTGTCTTTTGCTCTCCTCGTGACCTGGATCTCCTTAGGCCAGTACTGGAATTCAGTGTATTTAGTTTTGAGAGTGGCTGGATTGAGTAAGGTTGAATGCAGGATCCCAGCTGCAAAGTATAATTGTCGAATGTAATAAAACTTTTAATACCTTTTTGTGTGGTTGGAGGGGTGATGACTACTTCCTTAGCAGACAACTGATATACTCTGAGATGTCGCACATGATGATGGTTGACTCACTTCAAGCCTTAATTCGGCAGTAAAGCACATGCATTGATCTAGCACCTTTTGAATACCTCCATACTAGTGATGTAGATAAAAGCAAAAGAATGTGGATGCCAGAAATATAAGAAAAACACAGAATGCTGGGGAAACGCAGTAGGTCTGGCAACATCTTCAAGGAGATAATCAAGAGTTAGTGTTTTTAACTCCAATATGACTCGAACTATTGATGTATAGTTAACTGTTGTAATGTGGAAAATTTGTCAGCCAGTTTGTTCGCGATTGAATATAGGAGTTGGGAGGTCATTTTGTGGCTGTACAGGACATTAGTTAGGCCACCTTTGGAATATTGTGTACAGTTCTGGTCTCCCTACTAGAGAAAAGATGTTGTGAAACTTGAAAGGTTCAGGAAAGATTTACAAGGATTGGAGACTTTGAGCTGTAGGAAGAGGCTGGCTAGACTGAGGCTATTTTCCCTGGAGCGTTGGAGGCTGAGGGATAACCTTACAGAAGTTTATCCATGCCCCTCATGATTTTATAGACTGAGTAGCCAAGGTCTTTTCCCCAGGGTGGCAGAGTCCAAAGCTAGAGAGCATAGATTTAAAGTGAGAGGGGAAAGATTTAAAAGGGACCTAAGGGGCAACTTTTTCATCCAGGGGTTGGTGCATGTATGGAATGAGCTGCCAGTGCAGGTGATGGAGGCTGGTACAGTGAAAATATTTAAAAGACATTTGGATGGATATATGATTAGGAAGGGTTTAGACAGATGTGGGCCAAATGCTGGCAAATGAGATTTAGATTAATACAGGGTATCTGGTCGGTGTGGATGAGTTGCACTGAAGGGTCTGTTTTCATGCTGTATATCTCTGATTCCATGCCTGTCAAAGTTTCAGTGGACGGGGTCAAGGCAATCTGTTTTTTGGGTGTAAGTGGACATGGAATTAGCAGTGAGAGTAGGATGCCTGCCATACGACAGCTTATATTTACTTTGGGAATAACTCAAGCTTGTATTTCAAATTAAACCCAAATATAGTTCATTCCATTTCCAAACATTTAACCAAAATTTTGAATTTATTTGGTTTGACAATGTACGATCTTTAACGTTTGTGAGCAACACCCAAATTTTCACTGGCACCTCTTTTTCACCATACAATGAATTACCAGTTTCTCGCACTGTGGTGCTGTGGATAGTTGTGACTCGTTATATGGGGGGTCGCCCCATTTTTCAGTTGTCTCTGCCTTACCTTCATCTGATTCGTTGGCTGCGAGAGGCAATGACTTGCATTTTCTTCTCTCAAACTTGTTTGCAGCCATAACGTGGCGTTGATCATCATCCCCTTTATTTTCTGTCTGACCCATCCGCCAACATTTTTGTTCTTGTGGGTTTCCTGTGTGTTCCACCCATCCTATGGCATTCTTGCAAATAGTTTTCTCATGGTATTCGGCCCCTCAAGCCTGCTCTGCCATTCAGACAGGTTGTGTGGCTCATCTGGTGGTGGTCTTGATTCTGCATTCTTGCTTGTTGTCGATACTGTTGACTCCCTTGTTAAAGTAAAATCTGATCACCTCTCCTTCAATGATCCTACCTCTGTTGCTCTCTGAGGAAGCAACTTCGAACACTCGTGATGCTCTGAGAGTGAAATATTCTCCTAGTATCCATCTGAAATGGATGACTCCCTTCTTTTTAAAACTCCATTTCCCCCCAAATTCCAACAACTTGCAGGGGAGCACCCTCTCAGCTTTATGTCCTCCCAGGATCTTGTGTGCAGTCATTCCTCATTCTCCTATATTTCAGGACACCGGAGAGAATTTTTCTGCTCTTGTAAGTAGTGCAACACGATTGTTTGCCACCTTTTGAGGGAGGCTGGAGTCTTAGTTTAATGTCTGTCACATTTAATCGTGCAGCTCTCCCTTGTACTGACTGCTCTGAAGCATCTAAATTTTCTTCTCTGTAGTGGACTTGAGACCGGGTCAGGACTTTTACAGTTAATGGGGAGCTTTGCCAAACAGAGAGACCTAGTTCCTAGGCAGGTGAATAGTTCCTTGAAAGTGGTGTCACAGGCAGACAGAATGGTGAAGAAAGCATTTGTTACGCTTGCGTTTATTGGTCAGTGCACTGAGTATAGGACTTGTGACAATGTTGTGGCTGTACAAGTGGATGTGGGCACAATTACAACATTTTAAAAGACACTTAAGTGAGTAGATGCACAGGAAAGGTTTGGAGGGATATGGGCCAGGAGCAGGCAAGTGGGACTGGATTAGTTTGGGGTTATGTTCAGCATGGACTGGTTGGACCAGAGGGTCTCTTTCTGCGCTGTGTATGACTCTATGACATTGGTGAGGCCACTTTTGGAATACTATAAAATTCTGGTTGTTCTTCTAAGGGAAAAGCTGTTATTAAACTTGGAAGTTTTTCAGGAACGATTTACAAGGACATTGCTGGGATTGGAGTGTTTGAGCTATAGGGAGAGGCTGAATAGACTGGGGCATTATTTTCCCTGGATGTTTGGAGGTTGAGTGTGACCTTTTATAGAGATTTATAAAATCATGAGGGGTATGGATAGGGTCAGCAGCCAACGTCCTTTCCCCAGGGTAGGGGAATCCAAAACTAGAAAGTAAAAGTTTAAGATTAGAGGAGAAAGATTTATCAGGGACCTAAGGGTCAACCTTTTTGTGCAGAGGGTGGTGCGTGAGTGGAATGAGCTGTCAGACGAAGTGGTGGAGACTGGTACAAATACCCATTCAGATGCCTTTTAAATGTTGTATATGAATAGGAAGGATATGGGCCAAATGCTGACAAATGGGACTAGATTAATTTAAGATATCTGGTCGGCGTGGACGAGTTGGACCTAAGGGTCTGCTTCCATGTTGTATGAATCTGACTGAGGAGATGCCAGTGACACCCACTAAGCTGCAGTTGACCCCTTTTGAAGACCACTTCCCTGGAGGTTGTTAAAACTTCAAAAAGATGGTCTGGCGCCACTTCAGCTTCAGCGTGTGATCAGACCTCCTGAATTATATTGCCCGCACCCAACGGGGTCTTTGACTGAATGTGTGCAAAACAAGGGGAGCTAGTGAGTGCCGAGGAAGGGTCTCCGGACCTGAAATGTTAACTCTGCTTTCTCTCCATTGGTGCTGCCGGACCTTCTGAGTTTTTTCCAACAGTTTCTGATTTACAGCATCTGTGGTTCCTTTCGTTTAGTTTTTTATTCGGTGTGTAGCTCAGTCTGGCTGTTGGTGAAAATTCATTGTATATTTATTTGTGCCAAAGGTTTTTATTTTGCTGGTATCCAGCCAAGTAGGAATAAATCTGTTTGCCATTAGGGTGGACTGGTCTAGATGGAATGCTTTACCTTTTAATGGTCACCCACCTCAAAAAAAAAGACACAGATTGGAGTTGTCCAGGTCCTGAGTTGGAGCTGGATCATAGAACCTTTTTTGGGTGTGCAAGTGACCAATGATTATGGGTAGACGACTGATAAGAGAAATATTGAGGATTGTCTGGGATGGGAGTCAGTGTGATAACTTCCTGGATTGGTCCCCTGGGCAGAGGAGATTAATACGGGAGCAAGTGTACAGCTTCTGGCTGCAGGACTCTGGTGGCTCAATCAGAACATCAGACCATTCATCTGAGAGGTACTGTTTTGGGCACAAGTCATCCAATTTCCTTAAAATGCCAAATGAACAAAAATGTACAACTTTTGGCTCTTCCTACCTGTTTTGGCATTTACTTAAATTATCAAGGGACGCAGTGCGCATGTCACTGGGCTAGCAATCTGGAGGCCCAGGCTACTGTCTAGATCCATAACAATGTGGTTGATTCTGAATTGTCCTGTGAGATGACCTTAGCAAGCCATGCAGTTCAACAGCAATTAAGCATGGACAACAAGCACTGGGACTGGCCAATGACCCCCACCCGCCACATCCCATGAAAGAACAGATTTTTGAAAAAAATAAAATGTACCAATAAGGAGGAGTGCCACTCAGCTTCACCAAGCAATTTAATCATGGTTGACCTCCTGCATCAGCTCACTTTCCCACCTATTCCCATTTGCTTTGATTCTGTCACCTGCTCAAACATTTTGTATTTATCCAATAGTTTGAGTCTTCGCAAAAAGATATTTATTCTTTTCATGAAATGTGACTATCGCTGGGAAGTTCAGTGCTTGTTGTGTATCCCTAATTGTCTGCCAGTGGAATAGTTTGCTCACCCATTTCTGAAGGCATTTCAGAGTCAACTACATTGCTGCTGGTCAGAAGTCTCATGTGGCAATGCTGTAAGAATGTCAGATTTGTTTCCCTAAAGGATACTGGTGAACTAGATGGGTTTTTCTGACATTGGTGATAGTTTTCATGGTCAACGTCACTAAAGCTGGCTTTTAATTCCATATTTTATTAATTGGATTTAAGTTCTACCAGCTGTCATGTCTGTGGAACATTAGCTGGGGTCTCTGGGTTACTAGCCTAGTGGCAACTCTCTGGGATAAAGATTCACACTCCTCTTAAGCAAAAGAGTATCTCTTTATTTCTGTTCTAACTTTCTTCCCCCTTATCTTGAAGTCGTAACTCCAGGGATTGGACTGTCCAGGAAGTGTCAGTAGACTCTTCCTATTTACCCTGCAAAGCCCAAAGAATTTCATATGTTTCAATGAGATCACCCTCGCATTCTTCTAAACTCCCGAGAATACTGACCCAATTTAGTCCATCATAAACATCGCTGTTGAAGCACCCCTTTAATCTTCTGTGCTCAAGGAAATGTAAGCAATCCTCACAATTTTACCCTTTTAATTTCAAGTCAACTTCTATGAATGGAGGAATTGACAGAGTCTTGAATGAAGATGACAGAGACACTGAATAATGTGGCTTTTTTTTCAGATTTATATTGATGATCCTACGTTTTCTGTTAAATGAATCTGGTTTTAAGATCTGTGTGTTTTTCTGATTTTTGATGCACAGTAGATTAATGTGTTTTTTAGATTGTGTCCACTGCAATAGTAGGGAGAAGTACAGTATTAATTTCTGCAGCTTCTGAGCAAGGAACAGGATAGTTTTAGTTACATCATTTGTGCACTACATTTGACACATTTCAGTGTCACTTAGATGTCCAGAATCTTTCTAGCCTGCTTTGGCCCCAACATCCCTCCTGATCTCTATGACCTTGTGCAGCCTCAAACCCCCCCCAACCTCCACCATCTCTAACTCCCCATTGGCTCTCTCAAGCCTCCCATGTCTAACTACCTCCAAGCAATCCTACTGCCCATCTGTGTAACCACCTCCATTCTGACAAGCCTCCCTATCTCTGTGACCTACCCTGCTCCTGGTGAATCTTGCAGATTTCAGCTCCACTTTACTGCCTAACTATGGCCTCTGGAGTGTTCCTAAGTTTCATAAACATACCAATGGTATCCTCCCTGGATACTATGGTCCCTCCTTACACATTTCCTTTTCTTTGTCTCTCTGCCTCGTTCTCTGTCTGTCTGTCTGTCTCTCTCTTTACCCCCTTACGCGCTCTCGCTCTTTCTATCTCGCTCCCCCCTCCCTCCCTTGCCCTCCTGTTCATTTGCCCCCTCCCTGTATATCTTACCCATTTGGTTTTAAAATTAATTCAGTCTGGTGTGACACTTGTGGGGAATTTGCAGTCAAATTGGCTCTTACTGTGTGCCAGCTGCATTTAGAATTGTGTGGAGGAAGAGAAAAGTGGACAAATCCAGCTATCAGCTCAATCATGGTTAAGTGAGGTGGTATGTGGGATGCTGGGTGAACCTTTTTGGTGCATACCTCATTGTCTTTGCGAGAAACCACATGACGATGAAACTGATACTTCAACATCTTATTACACGCATCTGAGTGTCTGACTTTACTCAGTTTGTCATTGCTTGTGCAATGACTATATTTAACTTGTATGAGAGAGGTGGGTGTGTGGGGAACAAATTAAAACTGTTAGATACAAATAACTTTATATATTTTCTGATGTATTTGGAGAAATGAAGTTTGAACTGAGGATTCAGCGTCTTTTTCCCCAAACATTGATCCCCCTGTTCAGATGCATCAATCTTCGGGATTTGAATTCGGGTTTGTTTTGATTACAGAATACAAGTAGGAATGTGAGACATGGGGCAGCAGGAGGCCATTCAGCCCCTTGAGTCTGCTGCACTATTCCAGATCACAGCTGATCTCAAGATCACCACAATTCTCCTGTGCAATCTTTGTTGTCATTGGTACATAGAAATGCATCGGCTTCTGTGTTGCATGTAGTTAATAACTGAGCCGCCACAACTCTTGGGAACAGAATTCCAAAGATTCGCAATCCTCTGTTCCTCTGAGGAATTTTGGCAATGCGCTTCTGTTCATGAATGGGAATAAAGTCAGTGTTACAGTTCCATCTGATGACTGCATGCAGGACAATAAGAGTCTGTGATATGAGTGTATGATATATGCACATCTTATTAGGACAGGCTTAGTCCTGCCTTGACATTCCCTGTGCTTGTCTAATGCTTATCATCATCTCTAGGGAGCTGGGGGGTGTAGTGGGAATGTCAGTGGACGATTAATCCAGAATCCCAGTCTAATGTTCTAAGGATATAGGTTCACGTCTCATCAGGGCAGGGATCAAATTTGAATTCAATAGATTGGTTCTCCTAATACCCTTTTAGAGAAGGAAATCTTACCTGGTGTAGCCTTCACGTGACTCCAGACCCACTGCAAAGTGATTGAATTTTGACAGCCCTCTGAAATGGTAGCAAGCCTATAAGTTCAAGGGTCAGTTCGGGATGGCAGTAAAAGCTGGCAAATGCCCACAATCCACAACTAAATATAATAAAAAAAACAAATCAAATTTTAGGATTGGTGTCTAATAGCACAGAAACAGACCATTATGTCTGTGCTGGTTATAAAATATCCAACTGCTGTAGTCCCAATTTCTAGCTCTTGGTGCATTAACTTTGTAAGTGGTGATTTTAATTACATCTTGGGTGTCCTAATGGCTTCTGTTTGTCCCACCGCCCTCAGTTTCAGGTACCCACCACCTCCTGGGTGAAGACCTTCTTTAAAACCCTTCCAAACCTCCTGCTCCTTGTCTTAAATCTAAGCCGTCAGTTATTGATCCTTTACTACCCTACCTGCACCCCTCACAACTATGTACACCTCAATCAGGTGCTTCCCCCCCCCCCCCCCCCAACAAACCTTAGCCTTCTCTGCTCTAAGGAAAATGACCCAAGTTTATTAAGCCTCTTCACATTTGAATTAGTCCAGCTCAGGCGTCATCCTGATAAATCACCTCAGCTTCCTCTCTAGACCAATGTAGGAGAAGGAGGAAACTGTTTTTCCCCTCAAATCTTTTTTATACATCTAAAGTCTATAGCTGTCTTTTTCCCTATATTTTATGACTCGGTAAAATTACTGATGGGTCCTGCGTCAATTGCCGTTTCGCAGTAGAGAGCTTCAAACATCTCCCACTGTCTCTGTGTCAGTGTTTTCTAACTTTAACTCTGGAAGGGAGCATTGAAAAATCAAAAATATGATGCCCTATTTGAACCGCTCTGTAGGTGGAGAAATTACTCAGGAATCTATTTTATCTGACATATTAGTTACTGTTCTATTTGTTATCTGATATCAAACTGCTGTGCAAGTGGAAACAGATTTCTTGTCTATCTCACCCTTTTATGATTTTTTTAAAATAGCATTTTTGGAACACTTTCCCACCCCCTAAAAAAAATTCTATTTTCTGAGGCAAAGAACATCACCCTTTCTAGACTTTTTGAGACTGTTATAAACTTGTTAGTATTCACTTTCTGCTATTCTAGATCCTGCAATATTGCACACTGACATAATGATTTAGGATCATTTAGTCCAGGCCTACTCCTACACTTTTCCTAGTTTGTAGGTTTGTTGTTTGTACTGTTTGATTTATTGTTATTACATGTACTGAGATACAGTGAAAAATGTTGTTTTGCGTGCAGTGGGTGAAGATAGTGGACTATTGGTGTTATCACTGGACTGTTTATCCAGAGACCCAGATAATGTTCTGGGAACCTGGGTTCGAATCCTGCCATGGCAGATAGTGGAATTTGAATTCAATTTTAAAAAAATGGAATTAAGACTGTAATGATGACCATGAATTCATTGTCATGAGAAAACCATCTGGTTTACTTAAGTCCTTTAGAGAAGGAAATATGTGACTCCAGACCCACAGCAATGTGGTTGACTCTTAGCTGTCCCTCTGGGTAATTATGGATAGGTAATAAATGCTGGCCGAGCCAGCGATGCCCACATCCCATGAGTAAATAAAAAAAAAATTACTGGCAGATCGTACCATACAAAATGCAGCAGGGTGGCAGAACGGAGTGCAGAATATAGTGTTACAGCCGCAAATAAGGTTCATGGGGAGAGAGAGAGAGAGAGAGAGAGAGATTAGAATTAACATTTGAGAGTTTCTTTTCAAAATCTAAAAGATAACAGCAGGGAGAAAGCTGTTCTTGAATCTGTTTGTACACGTTTCCAAACTTCTACATTTTTCTGATCGATGGAAGAGAGTATAACTGGGTGGGAGGGGTCTTTAATTATGTTGCTTTCCCGAGGCTGCAGGAAGTGTAGACGGAGTCGGTGGGTGGAAGGCTGGTTTTGGTGATCGTCTAGGCTGTGTTCACAACTCTGTGTAATTTCTTGTGGTCTGGGGGAGAGCAGTTGCCGTACCACTCTGGATGCTTCCTGTGGTGTATTTATGTGGACGTGCTGAATTTCATTAGCCTCTTGAAGTAGAGGCGCTGTTATTCTTTTGTGACTGCTGTGTTGACGTGGTTGGACTAAGACAAATTGTTGGTATTGTCACTCCCAGGAACTTGATGCTCTCCACCTCAGCATCATTGATGCAGAGAAGTACGTGCCCTCCTCTCCCCTTCCTGAAGTCAGTGACCAGTAAACTTGTTTTGCCGTCGTTGATGGAGAGATTATTGCCTTCACACCATGTTGCCGAGAGCACAATCTCTTTCTGTCTCATCGTTGCTTGAGACGTGGTCTCTTCAGCAAACTTGTAAATAGATTTGGGGCAGAATTTGGCCAAGCAGCCCAGAATCTGTGAGGAGTGTACTAGAGGGCTGAGTACGCAGCCTTGCACGGTGTCAGGGTTGAGGAATGTGGTAGATGAGTTGTTGCCTATCCTTGCTGATTGCAGCCTGTGGGTCAGGAGGTTTAACTTGTATAGCCCAGTGTTCTTCTCACACCTTCATCCGTGGCATTTTTCTTTGGCATCATTAAGTCCCTGTAATTTTTTCCCCCCAACAGTTCACTTCTATTTTTATTTATTGTGATCATTTAAACCATGAACTGTTTTAAACCACTGAAAGTCTAGTCTATTGTGCTTATTTGGGCAGTTTGGAGAGGGAGTTTTCGAACTCTGTGAACAAGTCGGCATATTAAAGTGGGAGCCAAGGGAGAACACATTGACCTCGCAATCAGCATTATGAAACTTCTTCTACATTACAGTTAAAACTTTCTAACCTTAGCCGTTTCTGCTTTGTTGCCACCTTTTTATAATTTTAAAAAATAGTCTGGAAGCTTCTCTGGTGGAGTTATGGGCGTTGGCACCAGACCATGTAAGCTGAGAGGTCCCCAATTCGATTTGTTCCCTTCATTTAGTTCCTCTTTGTTTTATATATAGCTGTTCATAGTTGTTCCCGTACTTTGCTGTTCCTGAGAAAATGGAGATGAGCTGCATTCTTGAATATATAAGTGTGTCTAGCTGGGACGTTTCAGAGCGTTGTTAAAGAGTCAGGCACGTTGGAAAGAAAAACTCTCACTTCTTTATATAGCCCTTTTTACGACCACTGGATCTCTCAAAGCACTTTAATGCCAATGAAGTGTTTTTTGTTTAATTGCAGCTGATGTTGGAACTGCAGCTGCCAATACTCATGTAACACACCTCCCCACAAACAGTAGTGCAATAACGACTTGATGATTTTGTCTGAGATGTCATTTGAAGGAATTTTAATCCATAAGTGTCACGGGGATAAGAGGCAGGGATGTAGAGTTGAGGATTATCAGATCAACCGTGATCACCTAGAACAGTACAGCACAGTACAGGCCCCTCAGCCCACGATGTTGTGCCAACCTATTATTCCACTGAGATCAAACTTCCCTGCATACCATACATTTTACTATCCTCCGTGCGCCTATCCAAGAGTCGCTTAAAAGTCTCTAAAGTATCTGACTCCACCAACATTGCTGGCAGTGCATTGCACGCACCCACCACTCTCTGTTATAGGACCTACCTCTGATATCTCATAGAACATAGAACATTACAGCACAGTACAGGCCCTTCGGCCCTCGATGTTGTGCTGACCTGTCATACCGATCTCAAGCCCATCTAACCTACACTGTTCCATGTACGTCCATATGCTTATCCAATGACGACTTAAATGTACCTAAAGTTGGCGAATCTACTACCGTTGCAGGCAAAGCCTTCCATTCCCTTACTACTGTCTGAGTAAAGAAACTACCTCTGACATCTGTCCTATATCTTTCACCCCTCAATTTAAAGCTATGCCCCGTCGTGCTCGCAGTCACCGTCCTAGGAAAAAGGCTCTCCCTATCCACCCTATCTAACCCTCTGATTATTTTATATGTCTCAATTAAGTCACCTCTCAACGTTCTTCTCTCTAATGAAAACAGCCTCAAGTCCCTCAGCCTTTCCTCATAAGACCTTCCCTCCATACCAGGCAAAATCCTAGTAAATCTCCTCTGCACCCTTTCCAAAGCTTCCACATCCTTCTTATAATGCGGTGACCAGAACTGTACACAATACTCCAAGAGCGGCCGCACCAGAGTTTTGTACAGCTTCACCATAACCTCTTGGTTCCGGAACTTGATCCCTCTATTAATAAAAGCTAAAACACTGTATGCCTTCTTAACAGCCCTGTCAACCTGGGTGGCAACTTTCAAGGATCTGTGTACATGGACACCGAGATCTCTTTGCTCATCTACACTACTAAGAATCTTACCATTAGCCCTGTACTTTGCCTTCCGCTTACTCCTACCAAAGTGCATCACCTCACACTTGTCTGCATTAAACTCCAATTGCCACCTCTCAGCCCAGCTCTGCAGCTTATCTATGTCTCTCTGCAACCTACAGCATCCTTCGTCACTATCCACAACTCCACCGACCTTAGTGTCGTCTGCAAATTTACTAACCCATCCTTTACGCCCTCATCCAGGCCATTTATAAAAATGACAAACAGCAGTGGACCCAACACCGACCCTTGCGGTACTAGTAACTGGTCTCCAGGATGAACATTTCCCATCAACTAACACCCTCTGTCTTCTTTCAGCAAGCCAATTTCCGACCCAAACTGCTGTATCTCCCATGATTCCCTTCCTCTGCATTTTGTACAATAGCCTATTGTGGGGAACCTTATCGAACGCCTTGCTGAAATCCGTATACACCACATCAACCGGTTTACTCTCATCTACCTGTTTGGTCACCTTCTCAAAGAACTCAATAAGGTTTGTGAGGCATGACCTTCCCTTGACAAAACCCTGCTGACTATCCCTAATCAGATTAATCTTTTCTAGATGATTATAAATCCTATCCCTTGTAACCTTTTCCAACACTTTACCAACAACTGAGGTAAGGCTCACTGGTGTAAAATTACCAGGGTGTCTCTACTCCCCTTCCTGAACAGAGGAACCACATTTGCTATCCTCCATCTGGACTATTCCTGTAGACAATGACGAGTTAAAGATCAATGCCAAAGGCTCGGCAATCTCCTCCCTGGCTTCCCAGAGGATTCGAGGATAAATCCCATCCGGCCCAGGGGACTTATCTATCTTCACCTTCTGAAGGATTTCTAGTACCTCTTCCTTGTGAACCTCATTCCCACCTAGTCTAGTAGCCTGTATCTCAGTATTCTCCTCGACAACATTGTCGTTTTCTAGAGTGAATACTGTTGAAAAATATTCATTTAGCGCTTCCCCATCTCATCTGACTCCACACACAGCTTCCCACTACTATCCTTGATTGGCCCTAATCTTACTTCTGTCATTCTTTTATTCCTTAAATACCTATAGAAAGCCTTAGGGTGTACCCTAATCCTATCCGCCAAAAACTTCTCATGTCTCCTCCTGGCTGTTCTGAGCTCTCTCTTTAGGACATCCAATCACCTTAAAATTATGACCCCTTGTAATAGTCATTCTGCCCTGGGAAAATGTCTCTGGATATCAACCATATTTATTGCCTCTCATCATCTTGTACACTTTTATCAAATCACCCCTCGTCCTTCTTCGTTCCAATGATAAAAACCCTGGCTCCCTCAACCTTCCCTCATAAGACCTGTGCTCCAGTCCAAACATTGAACGACGCGGCAGTCTCGATGGGCTGAATGGCCTACTTCTGTCCCTATGTCTTGTATATGTTCGACCAGATCATTGGGGGTAACTCGATTGCTGTTCAAATTATACCGTGGGATCTTTTTAAATCCATCTGAAACTGCGGAAGAGGCCACTGTTTGTCTCCTCTGAAAAATGGTCCCTTTGACAGAATGGCACTCCTTGTGTATGTGTGTGTCTGCTTGAGCTGCTGAGAGTCTGGGACTTTGGTGTAGGAATGATGGGGACAACAGCTTTCCTCCCCTAGTCGATAGCCATGATCCAGGTGAGTTTCCGTGAAAGTCCAGTCGTTTTTATGGGTAGCGTTACTAACTCTCTCTTCCATAAAATTCTGGATTTATTTAATGAACTGATTTGTTAAATTCCCCAGCTGCTATTTAAACTCCTGTCCCTACATTATTAGCCCTCCCCTCTGCCTCACTAATCCAATATCATAAACTACTCTGGCAGTGTTCCCAATTATAGATTGCATGTGGGACACTGTGTTTGGACTGTACTGTCAGGCTTGGAAGGCAAAACAAAATCGTACTGACATTAAACCCCACCCCCACCCACTGTCTCTTAACTCCAACCCCTTTGCCCATCCCAAACAAGACTCTGAGGTCCTTCCTCCCAAGGTCGAAGAGCTGGCTTGAATTCTATGATTGTGCTGCAGCCTCAGCACTGGGACAATATTTGTGCATTTTGCCACTTGTTAGTGGGTAGCATTTCACCTTCTGAGTCAATTGATGGCAAGTTCATATGTCATTCGTTAGAATTGGGAGTAAAATCTAAGCTGACATCACACCCTGTCTCAGTGCTGCACTCAGACGGTGACTATAGTCCCAGTCTACACCATGTCTCCTCATAAACCAACCCTCTCCAGTAGGGAATCAACCCCGTGAACGTCCTGAGCACTCGCTCCCATGTCAGTCAATAAACTTGCACTATCTTGCTTGTTCTTTGTTTCTCTGCTCTGGTGCCATCCCCCAACCACCACCAATCCTTCACCCCCACCACACAAAAAAAAACAAGCTTATTCTTTCTCTTTTCTCACCTCACCTCTCCGCTTTGTAAAGTGATGTTATGACTTGGTTCCCAGAGGCTTTTGTTAAAGAGGCAAACTAACCCAGGGCACATGACACACCAGTCAGCTTAAATCAGTGTGACATCTGGGCACGGAGAATGGGCTGCTAACTTTTTAACTGAATAGCTTTGGACGTTCTGATTGCAGTTATTAGGTCTGGAAGTGGCGTTGGTGAGGGTGTGCATTGGCATTTTCCCTTCAGCGTGGAAAAGCTGGATAAAATGGACTCTTTGCTGTACTGTTGTGTTGTACTCTGTGACCATTGGAGCTGGGATTGCTGAGCCTGCTGGCCTCTGTTTGAAAGTCTCCTTGTTTTTGCTTGAAGCCTGCATAGGGATGGAATGTAACTGACTCAAGGCCAGTCTGAAACCTGCACCTAGTGTTAATACTGCCTGGAACATTCCCCTACATGGCTTTGCCCCATTTTGTTTTGCATACGAGAATTCATTGGACCTCGGAAGCTTGCAGTATTGGAGGATGCCATTCTGCCCTACATGTCTGTGCAGATGAGATCAAAGAACACACAAAGCAGAAGCAGGTGCAGGTTATTCGGCCCATTGAGCCTGCTTTATCAGCTCGATAAGATCAGAGCCGATCTGTTTGTTGCGCTAACTCTACTCTGCTGTCCAGGAAGTATGGTGCAATGTTTACATTTTATTCATTCACAGGATGAGGATGGCATTGGCTAGGCCAGCATTTATTGTCCATCCCTAATTGCCCAGAGGACAGTTAAGAATCAACCATATTGCTGTGGGTCTGGAGTCACGTGTAGGCCAGACCTGGAAGGACGACAGTTTCTTTCCCTAGAGGGTATTAGTGAACGAGATGGGTTTTTCTAAAAATGGACAGTGGATTCGTGGTCATCATTAGTCTTTTAATTCCAGATTTTTATTGAATTCAATTTCTGATATCTGCCAAGGTGGGATTTGAACCTGGACCTCTGGAGCAGCAATCAGCGACAATACCACTAGGTCATCATGACCCTTAAGTTGTCCCTACCTCTGAGCCAGGAGGCCTGGATGCAATTCCCACCTGCTTCAGAGGCATGTCATAACATCTCTGAACAGATTGATTAGAAAATATCTACCCTATTTTAATATACCCTTTTCCTCTTCAACACACTAAAACAGCAGCTAATGAACTTAAAAGACCCTATACAGACACCAAGCAAAATGAACGTCATCTACCAAATACCTTGCAAGAACTGTGACAAACACCACATTGGACAAACGGGCAGGAAGCTAGCCACCAGGATACATGAACATCAACTAGCCACAAAACGACATGACCCACTATCACTAGTATCCTTACATTCACATGAGGAAGGACACCACTTTGATTGGGACAACACATCCATCCTAGGACAAGCCAAACAGAGACACGCACGAGAATTCCTAGAAGCATGGCATTCCAACCGGAACTCCATCAACAAACACATTGATTTGGAGCCAATCTACCATCCTCTGAGAAAAAGAACAGGAAATGACATCACCAACCCAAGGAAACCTAAACAGATAAATAGAAAGCGGGACATAACACCAGCGCTTCATCGGAGGCGCACTGATGATGTTACCTAGAATGGTGACGAAACGTCTAAAAACTAACCTTCCAGCTCAGTGAGCAAACTCACATACAGAACCTCAACCTGGGCTACCAATCTTCTCAAAACTTGCTAATAATTCATGGTAGTTGGCATGGTTACCATTACAAATACAAGCTCCACATATCGCAGAATTATTCATGGCGTTCAAATTCGACTAGCTGCCCCGATGAGATTTGAACCCATGAACTCAGGACGATAGCCTGGGTCTCAGTGTCACTAGTCCAGTGATATCATCGGTAGGCCTCTGCCTCCATCACACAGGGATAGTCCTCACTAATGGGGCTCCACTAATGAAGTAGCAAACATTACAAATGTCATGACAATGGAATGATTCTGTCTAGGAACGTGGCCATCTTTCCATTGTACAACAATGTGGTATGTGCCATGGTTTGGTAAGGAGGGAGGCCATTTGGTCTTGTTCCTGTGCTAGCTCTTTAGAAAGGGCTACCCCAATTAATTCAAGTCTTTTCCCCACCACTTCCCGTGCTCGTGTTTACACTTCTACATGTTGGATTTGAAAGTTGCTGTTGAATCTGTCTGTGTTGCGATTCTTGGGTAGCACTGCACTTAGAAAAAAAAAGCTCCCTCACCCACTCCCAATGCCTTTGTTGATTATCTTAAAATAAATTGTTTTGGAATTGGACAGACCAGTTTTATTTGGGTGGGAATTTGATTGCTAGAAAACCCAGACAGCAAAGGTCTGGTTGTGAGTTGGTAGAGTAAATTCTTTAGCCATATGTGGGCATCACACACTGAGTCAGCATTCTCTCTTCATGCAGTCAGCACAGAGCCTGAACTCTAGTGCTTCCAGACCAGTCCGGGACTGTCAGCCGTCTCGGGGGGGCTTGCCTGCCAACTCGGGAGTGTTTCTGACGGCGTTGTAAGACAAATATATACTGATTACAACATTTCAAGTGTTCATGTTCAAGATTATGGGCCAAGTGCTGGAAAGTGGGATTAGAAGCAGCCTGGATGGGCCAAAGGGCCTCTCTGTACTCTCTGACTTATGTCATGACTCCCCAATAGTTTGAGCTTTTGACTTGCCTGAGAGACTTGACAACTGCCATCACTTTTTGTCGAATCTTCTTAGATAAAGCTAAGACTTATCCATTCAGCTCGCTGAATCTGTTCTGCCATTCAGTGAGATCGTGGCTATTCTGACAATCCTCAACTCCACTTTTCTGGCTTTCCCTATAATCCTTGATTTCTTCCCTGCTTAAAAAGCTGTTTATCCCAACCTTGAACGTACCCAGTTACGCAGCCCCACTAATAGCCCCCTATGGTAAAGAATTCCGTGCACTCTAGGAAAAGAACAG
Organism: Stegostoma tigrinum; assembly: GCF_030684315.1. Classification (NCBI taxonomy): domain Eukaryota; kingdom Metazoa; phylum Chordata; class Chondrichthyes; order Orectolobiformes; family Stegostomatidae; genus Stegostoma; species Stegostoma tigrinum. The sequence goes on along the minus strand of NC_081355.1, from coordinate 150,902,236 downwards.
GGAAATGGGGGACAGATATTTGAATAAAAGCTGAAAGAATCACAGATGCTATAAGTCAGAAACAAAAACAGAAATTGCTGGAAAAGCTCAGCAGGTCTGGCAGCATCTGTGGAGAGAGATCTGAGTAAACATTTCAGGTCCAGCGACCCTTCCTCAGAATGGAAGGGTCTGACGCTGTGACTGGTTGATGGGCTAAAATGTTTAATTAGATTAGATTTTCACTGTGCCCCCTCTACTGTGACCTATTGGGCCAAGAACAATGTGGTCCCATCACCAGAGTCTCTTCTCAAGGATACAAACAAAAATGTGGCTGTCTCAGGGTAAAATATAACTGTGCAGATCCCAAAGAGGACTGGAGGATGGGGCATTTGCAACAGAAGCTGAATACTCCAAAGTATAATGTTTGCTGGGGTAGGGAAGGGGTGGCAGGTGGTAGGGGAGTGGGGGGGATGACCTTTCAGGGATTAGCAGCAGCACCCGTCAGGTCAGTGGCGCTGTGACTGGCTCTGAGGCTCAGGGGCAACGGGTACAGTCAGTCAGAGCGATACTGATAGGAGACTCAGTTGTGAGGGGGACAGACAGGAGATTCTGTGGCCGCAGAAAAAACACCAGGATGGCTGTTGTCTCCTGAGTGCCAGGGTCAAGGATGTCTGAGTGGTTGCAGAACATTCTGAAGGGGAAGGGTGAACAGCCAGAGCTCAAAGGGATGGGATCCTGCATAATGAGTATATGGAGTTATGTAAGAAGTTTAAAAAGCAGGACCTCAAGGATAGTGATATCTGGATTACTCCTAGTGCCACGAGCCAGTGAGGATAGAAATAGATCAGATGAATACAAGGCTGAGGACCTGGTGTAGGGAGCTGGGTTTTCAGCTGTTGGATCATTGGGATCGCTTTTGGTGTAGAGGTGACCTGTACAAGAGGGATGGGTTGCGCTTGAACCAGAGGGGGTCCAATATCCTTACGGGGAGATTTGCTGGTGTTGCCTGGGAGGGTTTAAACTAGCTTGGCAGGGGGGCCTCTGAATAAGAGAGCGGCCTTGAGAAGTCAGGAGAAATGTATTACTATCGAGAGCAAGTTTACTATTCAGGTTAGCCAGGGGCACAGTAAAGGGAGGAAAAAGGCTTCTGATTTAAAGTGTATTTAAGTCAACACACAAGGCCTGACTGGTCAGGCAGATGAGCTCAGAGCATGGTTTGGCTCTGGGGACTGGGATGTTATAGCTACAACAGAAACATGGCTGAGAGAAGGGCACGACTGGCAGCTCAGTGTTCCAGGATACAGATGCTACAAGTGTGACAATTACAAGTAGGAGTGGAGGGGGAGTGCTGACAAATAGGAGGCTGGAAGAACACAGCAGGCCAGGCAGCATCAAGAGGAAAGGAGCAGTCAACATTTCAGGTATGACCTTCTTCAGGACCTTTTGATAAGGGAGAACGTCATAATGTTGCTCAGAGAAGATATTCTTGAGGGGTATCGAATAAGGCCATGCGGTCATTCTAGGACTATAGTATCGATCCCCAAATAGCTGGCAGGTACGAGAGGAGCAGATGTGTAGAGAGATTTTAGATACCTGTAGGAATAAAAACAAAGTTGCTGGAAAATTTCAGCAGGTCTGCAGCGTCTGTGAAGAAAAAATCAGAATTAGTGTTTCGGGCCCGGTGACTCTTCCTCAGAACTGATGGTGGCTGGGAAAACGTCCAGTTTATGTGCAGAAAATAGGGAGGGACGTGGGGTAGGGAGTAAATGATAGGATGGAGCCTAAAGAGAGAGAAGGACAGTTGGACAGACAAAGGAGATAACAGGGTGTCGAGCTGGATGAACACAGCAGGCCAAGCAGCATCAGAGGAGCAGGAAGCTGACATTTTGGGCCTAGACCTTTCTTCAGAAATGGGGGACAGACAAAGGACTTGATAACGATCAGGCTGGGAGGGTGAATTCCTGTTAATGGGGACTATTGATGACTAACAACAGGTGGTGGGAGTGGCAGGCTATGTGGTAACAAGGCCTGGTGCATGGAGTGGGCGGCTGGGACACGGGAGAGTTTAGGCCCTAAAATTATTGACCTCCAAATTGAGTCCAGAGGGTTGTAGGGTCCCCAAACGAAAAATGAGATATTGTTCCTCCAGCTTGCATTGAGCTTTGCTGGAATGCTGCAGCATGCCAGAGACACAGATGTTGGCCAGGAAACAGGGAGGTGCGTTAATAAAATTGGGAGGTTAATAATAGAGTACCATTGGCTGGAAATTTTTATTTCCCCTGGATTGACTGGGCCACCCAGAGTGTAAAAGGTCTGGATGGGGTGGAATTTGTCAAATGTGTCCAAGAAAGTTTCTGAAATCAATATATAGACGGCCCTACTTGGGAGGGTGCAACACTGGATCGCCTCTTAGGAAATGAGGTCAGGCAAGTGACTGAAGAGTCAGTTGGAGACCACTTTGGGTCCAGTGACCATAACTCTCTTAGTTTAAACGTAGTTATCGAAAAAGATAGGACCAGTCCATTGGGTAAGGTGCTAAACTGGAGCATGACCAATTTTGGGGCCATTAGGCAGGATCTAGCAGAGCTCGATTGGCTGAGTCTTTTTGAAGGAAAAGGATTGACTGGCACAAGGGAGGCTTTTAAAAGTGTGATATCAAGAATCCAGGGACAAGACATCTCTGTTAGGGTGAAGGGAATAGATGGCAGTTTTAGGGCTCCCTGGCTGATGAGGGATATTGAGGATTTGGTCAGGAAAAAGAAGGTGACATACATTGGGTTTAAGCTATCAGGCTGAAGTGAATCCCTGGATGACTATAAAAAGTGCAGGAGCACACTTCAGAGGGAAGTCAGAAGAGCATAAGGAAGGTATGAGATGAATCTGGCAGATAAGGTTAAGGATAATCCCAAAAGGCTCTGCAGCTATTTTAAGAGTACAAGGGTGGCTAGGGAGAGACTAGACCTGTTCTAGGTAGCCATGCAGATTTTCGGATGGAGGCACAGGAGATGGGGGAGATTTTTAATGAATAGTTCTCCTCCGTGTTTACTGAGGAGAGAATCATGGGTGCTGAGGGAATAGGGAAACAAGTGGGGATGTTGTGGACACCATACATGTTATCAGAGAGGAGATGTTTGCAGCCTTAAAGCGCATTAAGTGGATAAATCCCCTGGGCCGGATCAAGTCCATCCTCGGGTGTTGTGAGAGGTTAGGGAAAACGTTACAGAGGCCCTTTCAGAGATTTTTGCTTCATCTTTAGCCACTGGTGAAGTTCTGAAAGGCTGGAGGGTAGCTGATGTTGTTCCATTGTGCAAGAAAGGCAGCAAAGACAAGCCAGGGAACTACAGGCCAGTGAGCCTGATGTCAGTGGTAGACAAGTTATTGGAGAGGATACTTTGGCACAAGATCAACCAACATGTGGATAGTCAAGGTCTGATTGGGGATAGTCAGCATGGATTTGTGCATGAAAAGTCATGTCTGGCAAACCTATTAGGATTTTTGAAGAGGTAACTAAGAGGATAGATGAGGTTTGGGCAGTGGATGTTACCTATATGGACTTTAGTAAGGCCTTTGACAAGGTCCACATGGCAGCTAGTCATGAAGGTTAAGTCACATGGATCCAGGGAGAGGTAGCTAATTGGATTCAAAATTTGTTGTATGGTACAAAGTAGAGGGTGATGGTTGAAGGTTGTTTCTCAGACCGGAGGCCTGTGACCAGTGGTGTGCCACAGGGGTCAGTGCTAGGACCTTTGTTATTTGATATTTACGTAAATGATCTGGTTGTGAATGTACAAGGCATGATTAGTAAGTTTGAGGATGATAAAAATTAGGAGGTATTGTTGAAAGCGAGAAAGGTTACCAAAAATTACAGAGGAATCGTGATCAGTTGGGGAAGTGGGCTGAGGATTGGAAAATGCGGTTCAGTACCGATAAATATGAGGCGTTGTACTTTGGAAAGTCAAACCAAGGTTGGATTCATACAGTAAATGGTAAGGTTCTGAGGAGTGTTGTGGAACGTAGGAGTACAAGTACATAGTTTGTTGAAAGTGCCATCACAGGTAGACAGGGTGGTGAAGAAGGTATTTAGCATGCTGGCCTTCATCGGTGGAAGCATTGAATGTAGGAGTTGGGACGTGATGTTACAGTTGTATAAATCGTGAGGCCACACTTGGAGTGTTGCGTACAGTTTGGTCACCCTGCTTTCGGAAAGAGATAGTTAAACCGGGAAATGTGCGAAGAAGACTTACGAGGATGTTGCCAGGAATGTAGGCCTGAGTTTATAGGGACAGGTTGGCCAGGATAGGACTTTATTCCTTGGAATGTAGGAGAATGAGGGGCGACCTTATTCAGGTGTATAAAATCATGAGAGGCATAGATAGGGTGAATGCATATAGTCTTTTTTCCCAGGGATGGGAAATTGAAAACTAGAGGGCATGGGTTTAAGGTGAGAGGGGGAAGATTTAAGCAGGACCTGAGGAGCAACTTCTTCACGCAGAGAATGGTGGTATGTGGAAATGGGCTGCCAGAGAAAGCGGTTGAGGCAGGTACAATAGCAAAATTTACAAAACATTTGGATAGGTATGTGGATGGGAGGGGTTCAGAGGGATGTGGACCAAACACAGGCAATTATAACTAGCTGAGTGGGCATATGGACCAGTTTGGGTTGAAAGTCCTGTTTCCATTCAGTGTTACTCTTTGACTCTATGAAATTGGGGTAATGCAACCAGTTTCTGCATTATGCTAACAGTGGGCTTTCAGTTCCTTCAGTTTTGAGATGGTGAAGGGTTAATTAGCCACTTGTTTTGGGGAAGCTGGAGAAAGATGCGTTTTATACAAGGAGATGAAAATTTGAGAAGAGGGTAATTGTGGTGTTTGCCAATGGAACCAATTGACAATTGATGTTGCCAATGCTGGATTTTTTTTCTAAGGAGCCAGACTAAAGTCAGAACTTTCTTGTGCTTTGTGTAAACTCTCCGGATTTCTAAATAATATTCTCAATGGGTGGCAGTCTGACCTACAAGCCGTTAAGGTTGAGAGTTCAAGACCCATCCCAGAGAATGGATACGAGAGTCCATGCTCACTGTGCAGGTGCAGTGCTGTTGTGTATAAATTACCACAACCTACCTTCACTTTGGCTACTTAATAAGAAGTCACACAATGAAATTGCACCGAGCAACCGAAATAAGTCTCCATAAATAGCAAAAGCCTCATCCCCCAACCTGGCTGTTACCTGATTAGTGGTACAATTTGGCTACTATTACAGCCAACCTCATCTGTCTCTGGATGTGTCCAGTGTTTGATCCTTGTGCAGTGTTGTTCTCCGGAGTTCTGTGTCCGAGGAATCCAGGATTTGAATTTTTATACTGTACAATTTTCTGTCCTTCAAGTTTATGGTGTGACATTATTGATAATGCTTTAGATTCATTCATCTAAAATATTTACGACTCTGCTGGAACTATCAAGTCTGCAGCTTGCCTCCTTTATAAGAAGTAGCATTTTTGCTCCTTGTTATGTTTAGCATTAACTGTTTGAAGACCCTGCTTTCCTGTGATTAACTCCTTAAATCCTTCTCAGGACAATCATTTGTTTGTCTGACACAAGGCAACCATTTATTAAGCAGATGTCAAAACAGTTTTGTTTATCTAGCTTCAACTCCCTACTTTTCCCAGACATGGCTAATTGCTTTCAATTCCTGTGTACCACTTCGTCCTTGTCCTTTTAACAGTTTATTCCAGGCAGAGTTATTGCAGCTTCTTTCAGTCTATAAGCAGTTATTAAAGTTCTGAGGTTTACAGTGTCCTAGTGCTGAGATGGTGCTATACTCAAGAGTTGTAGCCTGGCAACTTGACCTTCAGCCCACACTGCAAAGACAGTTCATCTGAACTTTTTCATGTTTTTCTGTGTGGGAGTTTGATGCGTTTATCTTAGCTGTCAATGTTTCTTAAATCGCAATTGTGAGTATAAAGTGATTAACGGGCTGTATGTGTTTTAGGAAGTCCTGTGACTATGAAAGGCACTAGATAAATGTAAGTGCTTGGAATGTTTCTGAATCCCTAGCCTGACCAGGAATAGCTGATACCAGCCAAGGGGGCTTTGTGGCCTTGGGCTGGTGACCCCTTGTAGCTTATCAAATAAATTAACACTAGGTCATTCAGCCAAACTAAAACCTATTACAAATATAGCTTTAAATAGTCCTTTTGTATTACAGGAATTGAAAATTGTTGCTAAAAAGACATGTATTGTCAAAGCTTTCATCTTGCACTGATCTGGGCAATATGCAAGAGTACTCAAATATAGTTTTTATCACACCTGCATCAAGTTTTGTACCCTGTTCATTTTTGTTTTGACTCATTGGATATGGGCATCATTGGCTGAGCCAGCACTTATTACCTTTTCAACAGCAATTAGAGACAGGCAGTAGTGAGCTGTCTTCTTGAATTGCTGCAGATCGTGTGGTATATGCATGCTCGCTGGCATTAGGAAGCGAGTTGAAGTCAGGAAGGTGCGTGGTTTGGAGGAGACCTTGCAGCTGATGGTGGTGGTCCCTTACGACTGCCACTCTTGTCCTTCCTGATGGTCAGGAAGATGATGTCGGAGGAGTATTGGTGAGTTGCCCGAGAGTGACTTGTAGATGATACACCCTGGTACCTCTGTGTGTGAGTGGTGAAGAGATTGAATGTTGTAGTTGGACTCGCGCCTATCAAGCAGGCTGATTTTTGTCCTGGATGGTGTCAAGCTACTTGAATGTTGTTGGAGCTCCACCCATCCATGCAACTGGGGAGTAAGTGTGCTCCTTAGCTGAAGCAGGACACAGAACTAAAGCTGACCAACTGAGGGAATGCATCGCTGATGACTGCGCCACCCTGGTGTTTTGAGTTGATAGCTGCTGTTTTCTCTCAGAGGGTTATCTGCCTGTAAACTTGTCTTTCCCAGAAACCAGTGGAGGCTGAATCATTGAATTTGAGGCAGAGTTAAATTTTCCGTAGACATGGGAGCTGATGAGCCGACAGAACAGTGGATGAGACTACAGCCAGATCAGCCTTGATCTTGTTCAGTGGCAGTGCAGGGGCTGAACCCTGAGCTGTCACAGTCCATTAATCCTTCTGTACCTGGGAGGGAATTGCGGCAACTGTGTCGCGCTTTTGCAAATACCTCATTTGCCATCCGGTAACGTCCCTCTGTTGCTTTTCAAAATTGGAACAATTGCTTCCAATTTGACCCATTGTTTACAAAGGCTCATAGCTCACCAGCAGTGACCACGTCAAAGGTGATGGTGGTATAATGATCAGTTTCTGGATTAGTAATATTTATGAGCAAGATGCCCAGGTCTGCAGATTCTGCAAGTTCACAGCCTGCCATCACAGTTTGGAAGGAAAGAGCCAGTAGCAATAAAATTTAAATATATCGCTGTTCCTTCTGTTGTAATTGGAACATGCTATAAAAGTTCTGACCTGATTGACAGCTCCTGCAATCATTGATGGTATTTTGTTTTGGAAAGGTGTATTTTATTCATAAAATATATAGCAGTACATGGTACAGCAGTTCATGTTCAGCATCACAGAACATGCAATTCCGATCAATTTCCTGAAATGTGAGGGAGGTGCCTGTCACACCTCCATTCCAAGTAATATTTACAGTGTTCAACTTGTATGTTAAGCTTTCTCTGCGTACATCTCAAGGGGTTTTAGAAAATTATCTGCTCCCTCTGAGCTATGGCAGAATGCCTTCAGATGGTGGGCTTTCCTCAGTTCACCTCTATAGAGCATCCCCAAGCTTCAGTGCCTCGCATCACACACAATCCAGGACCTGGCCCATCTACAACTGAATGAACAGCGCAGTTTGGGCATCTTTCATTGAACTGATGATTGCTGAGCTGGTTCCAGCAGTAATGGTCTTGGTGGGTGTGCATCCTAGGGAGCACAGAGTCCTGTGTCATGGAGCCGCTGAGGATTAACTTTGACCAGACCCGTCGCGTCTCTTTCCAGACCTGCTCTGCAAAATTGCGCCCTGGAAGGAGCTGGGGGACAGTCTGTTCCTAGCCAACTTGAGGGCACGAAGTGTTGACACCCTGAGCATCCAAAAAGCATTGGACATGGAAGGGTCCTTCTCACCAGCAGCATGGCTACATTTTCGTGCTCATTAGGATGTCAGATGATGGGGCGTTCTGTGAAATGGCTTCAACAGCCTCCTCAGGGAAATATTCATCAAGGTCAGAGATCATGGTAACTGCAGATGCTGGAGAATCCGAGATAACAGCGTGGAGCTGGATGAACACAGCAGGCCAAGCAGCATCTTAGGAGCACAAAAGCTGACGTTTCAGGCCTAGACCCCTGAAGGGTCTAGGCCCGAAACGTCAGCTTTTATGCTCCTAAGATGCTGCTTGGCCTGCTGTGTTCATCCAGGTTCACACTTTGTTATCTTGGATTCATCAGGGTCCGTTATTTTCTTTTATTCCCTCCGTGGCCCAGTGTGGAGCATCCCCACCAGTCAGTGCTTTGTTTTTTTAAGTTTTTATATCTATAAAGGACAGTTTCAAAGCACAGAAAAATTCAGCCAAAAGTAGCATTTTGCGGCAATGTGACCAGACCCATCCCATGCAACAGAGACTAATAAAACGTCTGCACTCTGATAGTTGGGGTTTTAGTACTGAAGATCTCTGCTCAGACTTATGCAGCCACACACAAAGTTGGCCCTCGAGCTCCTAGCAAGATTCGCTAAGTTTCTACCAACACCTCCCACTAACCCCTTCCTCTCACCCACCAAACCTTATCTAGAGTTTTGTATATAATGTCTTTGATGGAAACTGACGATTGCAGGCCAGACTTTGATCGCAATGAGTTTTATGAGCTGTGCCCTGCCTGAAGATGAGTGCACTTAACGTTTAAAATCTGCTGGTTCCACCCTTTAATGAAATAAATATTAATATAGAGAGTATCTGGAATTTGATTTTTTTTTAGATTTAGCCTGAGTGTAAAGGACATCTTGGTGACTTGAAGCCTAGCATGGTGTGGCACAACCGGCCTTGTGTCCATCCAAGTTAACAAGCCTTGGCCAAACAATGGTGAAGTGTAACACCATAACTTTTCAGAGCAAAAATAGGCCATTTAGCTCAGTGCATCTGCTTTACCATTCAATAAGATCATGGCTCAAGTGATAGTCTATCCCCCATAACCCTTAATTCCCTTACTGATTAAAATTCTGTCTACCTTAGCCTTGCAAAAATGTAACTCTGCCTCTGTCGGGAAGAATTTCCTCATCATTACTGTCATAAATGTGTGACCCCCTTATTCTGAGATTGTGCCCTGTGGTTGTAGACAGTTACTCAAGGAAACAGCCTTTCTGTACCAAGTTCTTGTCAGAAGACTGTCCCTCCGTAGGTGGTTCCCGCACGCTAAAAATTCACTGGACTGCCTCCAGTGCCAGCGTATTTCTTCTTAGATAGGAGGCCCTGAAGTGTTCACAGTATTTCAGCTGTTTTCAGATGACCTGATTGCCACTGGCATTCCTGGGTTACAGAATGTGAGGGTCAAACGTGCGTTAACTCGCTAATTTTGGCTGCCTTTGGGAAGGTACCATAGTTTTGGATCTATCTCCTCTGCAGATCTTGCTGCATTGTCCTGCTGTGGGACCATATGACAGAATAGCTGATGTGTTACTGTACAGAAGGATGCCATTCAGCCCATTGTGTCTATGCTGGCTCTTCTAATGAGCATCTTTACCTCATGCCAGTAAAGCACCCCAGGAGTAGATGATGCCACTGAAGGACGTTGTTCAGTAACCTGAACTCTCACCAAGATTGACAGTTACTGATTTCAAGTCCCCCTCCAGAGACCTGGACAAGTAATCCCAGCCAACAGTGCAGCACTGATGGAGTACTGTAGTGTGGGGCTGTTGCCTGTCTTGTGAAATTTTAAAGAGGCCCCAGCAGCCCACTTGGATGGATTTTAAAAATCCTAGGACACAACTTTGTTCACGCTTCTTCTTTGAAGTAGTCCTGGGGCCCTGATAAATATTTATCCTTTGGGCAGAGTCACCTTTTTTGGGAGGGGATTAAAAAAAACAAACAGATGATCGTATTGCTGCTTATGGGAGCTTGTGCTATTCAGTTGACCTCCCAGCCTTGTCAGCTTTGTAAGGGAGAGACGCTTTCAGTTCCTTTGCTTGCTTTTGTGTGAAGAATGAACTCCTGACATTGTTACAGAGTAGTTAGAATGCAGGACATGGCCATTTGACCCATCCTGTCCATGTTGGCTCTCTATAAGAGCAACTTGGCTAGTCCATTTATAATCAAACTTCCAAATGCATGGTTGCTCAAGATCCGTTGACACCGCTGTGTGAAAAGGACAATGGTATCCCCTTACTCCAACATTCCCTGTCACTCAATCAGCAGATCACGTACACCCCACTGGGTGTGTGCCAACTGTGAGTCTCCGTTCCCAGCTACAAGCCCAAATAGAAAACTCTGGCTGCAGAGCGCTCTTGAATGCCCTAATCCAGTGGAAACGGTGTCTGCCCCCTCTCTCTTTTATTTAAGCGATTTTAATCTCCGTTCAGTCGCCCCTCAATATTGTACACCTGAGGTAGCCTGGGCCTCGCCAATCCAACCTGTCCTTGTGATTTAACCCTCTTGGTTTCCAGGAACACAGGATTGGTTCTCTATCTGACGTTTGCTACAATGGTGTAGTATGTGGCAATTAAACTGGAAGTTTTCTGCCCAGCACCATGACAACTGAGAGAATTTGATTGCCTTAAATTGGTAATATCTTTATTCCCTTGTGTGCTTTGTGTTGGCAGCGACTACAGTTCTTTCTCATAATAAAGAACATCTTTTAAAAGCACTCAAAATCCACAGTATTATCTGTAAATGTGTGATGGATTATGTCATGAAGCAGTGATATGTGACCAGGTTGGGATGACCCTGGTGTCATTACATGTCATTTGACCTCCTCCTTAAATATTTATCAGTTGCACAGACAGATTATGACACACTCCATTGCTTTGTGCTACCTTGCTTTTTTACATTGAGCTATGGAGCCTAGTGGGTGCATTGCTGAGCTTGGACCCTGCTTAGTATGGAGCCATCCCATACGATATGAACAGAAACCATTCAAACTGTGTCTGCGTTGGACAGGGTACTAATGTATTGCTAGTATTTCCATCTGCCCAACAACACCAACAACATGTATTTTTATAGCAAGTTTAACATAGCGGAACGCCCCCATGAAGTGCAGTATAAATAAAGACACTTCTATTCAGAGTTGTGATGATGGAGGACCACGCACTTGGTGGGAATTGCAGATTTTAGAGACAGTCTTATCAGAGGAAGGAGAGGAAGAATAGCAATGTGTGAAAACGGTCTGCGTGACTTGTTTTACAAAGTTTGGAGGCTATTGTTGGCTGTAGGAGCAGGAGTAGGCCATTTGGCTCCTTCTGTATCATGGCTGATCATCTATCTCAATACTGCTTTTCTGAGCTAACTCTTGGGAATCTACTGAGCTTCTAGAGCCTCTGGGAGAGACAGTTCTGAATATTCACGCCCTCTGAGGATATTCTCATCTCTGCTGAAAATAGTTTGCCCCTTTTTTAGTTTGGAACTCTATCCCCTGGCTCTAGACCATCACCCTCCCGCCTCCAGACACTACATGCTTTTTGAATCCCCCCCCAGTACACTGGGTAAGAATTTTGTAGGTTTCATTGAGATCGCTGCTCATTGTTTGTTTAAAACTCTGGAGAATACCGGCCTAATCTCCTCAACTTTATGAGGAGAGCGGGGCCAGCCTCACCATCCCAGGAATCAGTCAGGTGAACCTCTGCTGTATCCCCTCCATGGCAGATATATCCTTCCTTGGGTAAAGGAGCCAAAACTGCAATAGATACTTCAGGTGCATCTCACTAAACTTCTATTCAAATGGAACAAGACTTTATTCCTCTCCTCACAACCTCTTGTGATTAAAGTCTCAACATATCATTTGCGTTTGAATACCCTTTATTGTCATGTGTACTCCAGTACAGTGAAAAGTTTGTAATGTTGCCTCTCGATGCCATCTTGGGTACAGAGTACCTACGTACAGATACTTCTAAGTGTTGTTGCAGAGTTTTTAAGAAATAAGTAGGTTAGCATGGGAACTGTTGAAAAATCCCAGAATGATGATAAAGAGATACCTTACCTTAGTTCCAGTCCGTGCCCACTGCTCCCAGAGCACGAGGCCACGCTGCCTCCACGTGCCGGCCTCTATCCAGGACTCGCCTGGCCAGCACTGACTCCGGCCCATTCCCTCTACCGCCGAGTTCCGCTGTACCTTCATGTTGGGAGATCTTTTCTGCATCATATCTTCATCCAGTTTAACTGTTCTGTCAGTAGCTGTGGGGATGGTAATAGCACTGAAAGCCAATTTAAGTGATGTACGAAGCCTGGTGGTAAGGTTCTGTCGTGCAGAACTATATCGGTTCCTGGTCCACCAATATCTTGATTTTTGGAAAATTTACGTCCTCACCTTTTGAATCTGTCCACAGCCTGACCTCCTGTTATCTCTGTAACCTTTTATCCAGTTGTACAATTATTGGAAATTTTTGTGCTTGTCTTATTCTGGCTTCTTGCCTATCCCTGACTTTTAAATCTGCCATCACTGGCAGCCATGCCATCAGCCATCAACACCCTTAGGTTCTGGAATTTCCTCCTTGGCCAGCTCTGCCTCCTTAAAATCCTGCATTGAAAGTTGCTCTTTGAATGGTCTTTTGGTCACCTGTCCTTGTACCCCCTTACGGTGTCAAATATTGTGAAATGATTTTGAGTAATTTACTCTGTTGAAGGTGCTATCTCAACGCAAGATGTTGTCTCATGTGATTTTTTTGGTCTGAGGTTTCAGATAAAGTTAAACAATTCAATTTGAAACTACTTGGGACTTCTTGAGACAGTGTATAAAGAATACTTACTGGCACTGCGTCCTGGCTTCTGCTTTCCTCCCTGTTTGGGCGCTAACTTTTGTTTTTACGGAGCTTCAGCCAGCAGTTTGTGGGTTAGAGTAATTTTTAAAAGGTTTCCCATCATGAAATGGGCCATAATTAGTTTTGGGCCTGTGGTATGTGGTTGTGTACTTAGTGTTTGTTTTGAAATCAACCACTCTTTGTTAGTTAGCCCATGTGTGATATTGTCTGTACTGTCTTTTGGGGTGATGTTCTATTTCATTCGTATGTTTGGTGTGACATGCTTAACATGTTGCTTTCTGTCACTTGGGGTGTTTCGTGAATTGCCTGGACAGTAATATGTTCAAGATGTCAAATCCTAGTGTGGAAATCTGAGCATAGCCATACTCCAATGTAGTACTAAAGGGTCTGAGGGGGAAAGAATATTCTCCTCATCTATGTTAAAATGTAGAGCTTTTGTTTTAAACCCACAGTTTCAATTCCCCACACCGCCATGAGATAAGGCAATTTACTAGTCCCACAATCATTCCTCATTCTTCTTTGGTACAGGCCTAATCTGTTCAAAATTTCTTTGCAAGATAAGTCCTTCGTCTCAGGAATGATTGGAATGAACCTTTTCTGAACTGCTGTTCAGGCTTTTCAAATAAGGAGATCGAAACTGCGTACAGTGCTCCAGATGTCTCACCACAGCTCCGTACAGTTGCAGTAAAATTTCTGTTACTTTCATAACCTATTCCCCATGAAAGTCAGAAGTCACGTGACACCAGGTTACAGTCCAGCAGGTTTATTTGAAAACACATTAAAGTTGAGCCAAAGAAGAAGCAATTATGGTACGAACTTGATCAAATCTCCAGCACAGCTTCAATGATGATGAACTACACCAAGCTCCAGCACCCCTCCTCTGTCAATATGGCCAATTATTCTAATATTGTTGTGAAATATGACTCCCCTGACTTCCTTCATTTCCCATTGCCAATTATCTTTGTTGCAACAATTGTTGTAAGAGTTCATGGCTTTCTTTGTTACCTAGTATTGGATCAGTTTCTCACCTGTTTGTCTTACCTCTCCCTTGACAGTCAAATAAAATATGTGGTTTAAATGTCTTTCCTTTCACTGCCTGATTCCTTGAATCCATAGGAGAGGCCGTGATGCTTTAGCAACGTGAGTGGATTTGTAATCCCGTGCTGTTCTTCTGAGGTTTCGGGTTTTAATCCCACCATGGCAGACACTAAAGTTTGAACATGAGTCTGGAACAAAAAGCTAACCTAATGACAACCTTGCAACTACTGTTGATTATTGTAAAATCCCATCTGGTTCACCACTGTCCTTTTTAGTGAAAGAAATCTGCCATTCTTACTTGGTCTGGCTTATGTGTAACTCCAGACCCACAGCAGTGTGGTTGACTCTTGCCTTCTCACAAGTTATCAATGGATAATAAATGTTGGCAGAGCTAACGATTCCCACATCCACTGAACAAATTGCTTAAAAAATTTCTCTTTTCTATATCGATGCTGTTGTGGGCATATTACCATAAGCAATCTTTATTTGGGCTACTTATTAAGAGATCTCACAGACAATCAAGTACTGAAGCAATGATTTAAACTATATTGCGTGTTGCAACTAAAATAAGACCCCTCAAGCAAGTTAAACTTCACAACTCAACTTGGCTATTACCTGATTAAAGGTGCGCTTTAATTATGATTCTAACCAATAGTGTGTGTCTCCGTATGTGTCCTGGGAATAATGCTTATGCAGCGTTATCCTTCAAAGGTTTCTGGAATTAAATTCGCACAGATTTTTGTCCTTTACGTCTATGGTGTGACAATTTTGATTCTTAGGTTCTTTCATCCAGAATATTGATTACTCTTCTGGAGTCCTTGAGCTTACGGCTTGCTTCCCTATCAGAAGTAGCTCCTCTATTCCTTGTTACATTTGGCCTTAACGTTCTGCTTGAAGACCCAGCCTGTCTTGTAATTAACTCCTTAAATTCTTCAGTCATCTGTCCTTGTGGCATAAGGTAGCAAGTTATCGAGCATTTGTCAAAACAGTTTTGTTCATGTAGCCACAACTCCTTTTCCGCGGCATGGCTAATTGCTTTCAGTTCCTGTATAAGATTGTCCTTCTCTTCTTAACAGTTCATTCCAGACAGAGTTATTGCTGCTTCATTCAACCTGTGAATAGCTATTAAAGTTCTGAAGTTTACACTATCACAAGGTTATTGTTATAAATTGTTGTTCATATCCATCCTCCCTTTTTAAAGTCAGCCATCATCTAACGCATGCTTCTCTGCCCTGGCATTTCCAACCTCCTTTCCTTCCCACACCTTTTGCCGGTATTGATAGATCCTAGCCAAATCTTTCTTTTTATACATCTAACTTTAATCACGATAGCCCCCGCTTCCCGTTCCCAATGGTTAATGCTGATGGCGAGACTCATACTCCTGAATTCAGCTTATGTGAAAGTACCTGTGTTGTTGCTACATTTCACCAGCTGACATCCCAGCCTAGAGTTGAGGGAGAAGTTGTGATGTCCTCTCAGTAGGTATTGTACTAAATTGGTACAGTACAGTGGCTCAATAGTTAATACTGCTCTCTCACAGTGCCAGGGACCCAAGTTCAATTTTACCATCTGGTGACTGTGAGGAGTTGGCCTGTTCTCCCCATGCCTGTGGGTTTACTCTGAGTGCTCCAGTTTCCTCCCATGGTCCAAAGATTCGCATGTTAGGTGGATTGGCCATGCTAAAGTGCTCGTTGTGTTCAGAGATGTGCAGGTTAGGTGGAGTAGCCATGGGAAATGCAGGGTCACAGGGATAGGGTAGGGGTTTGGGTCTGGTGGGATGCTGTTCAAAGGGTTGATATAGACTTGTTGGGCTGAATGGCCTGTTTCCACACTGTTGAGGTTCTATGATCTTATGCGAAACGTTCTTTGGAGAAGTGAGAGAGACAGAGAGAGAGATTGATTTTGGATCTGTATAAATTGGTCACAATTGGGTGCAATTAAGAATGAGTGTAATGAGCGAATTATTCAGTGACTTTCTTGATAGAACACTGGGTGCATGGATTATGCAGTGATTTATTTTATTCATTCATGGGATTTGGGCATCGGTGGCTGGTCCAGCATTTATCGTCCATTCCTAAAAATCAAACACATTGCTGTGGGTCTGGAGTCACATGTAGGCCAGACGAGGTAAAGATAGTAGACTTCTTTCTCTAAAGGGCAGCGGTGAATCAGATGGGATTTTACAATAATTGACTGTTTGCAGGGTTGTCATTAAACTCTTAATTCCAGATTATTATTGAATTCAATATTGAATTGAGCTCGGAGTTTTTTCATTGGAGAAAAGGAGGACGAGTGGGGACCTAATTGAGGTATACAAGATAATGAGCGGCATAGATAGAGTTGATAGCCAGAGACTATTTCCCAGGGCCGAAATGGCTAACACGAGGGGTCATAGTTTTAAGCTGGTTGGTGGAAAGTATAGAGGGGATGTCAGAGGCAGGTTCTTTACGCAGAGAGTTGTGAGAGCATGGAATGCGTTGCCAGCAGCAGTTGTGGAAGCAAGGTCATTGGGGTCATTTAAGAGACTGCTGGACATGTATATGGTCACAGAAATTTGAGGGTGCGTACATGAGGATCAATGGTCGGCACAACATCGTGGGCTGAAGGGCCTGTTCTGTGCTGTACTGTTCTATGTTCTATGTTCTAAATTCCTCTGGACATGGCAGGTTTTGAACCCATGTACCCAGAACATTACCTGGGTCTCTAGATGATAACCTAGTGATATTACCACTAAGCCATCGCCTACTCAATGATCTACTTAATGGGCTAGTGTATGCATGGAAGAAATGTACACATGGGACAATGCTGGAGTTACTGTTAGTGTGAACCACACCATGTAAAAGAAAAGCAGACTTGCATTTAAATATCACGTTTGACAACATCAGGGGTCGCTATATCTTTTAGAGCCACTGACGTGACTTTGAAGTCCATTTTAATTGGTCTCCCTTCTCCCCCGTCCTCCTCTCTTGACCTGTAATCTTTTTCAATTGGCTTTTGCAAGTTTGAATTGAATCTGCTTTGACTGTCTTTTCAGGCCGTGTGTTTGCAATAATAATGACTTGATGTGTGAAATTGTTTCACCTCATTTCTACGAATGGTCCTTCCATTGCACATTTGTATAGCTTAGGCCTTTTTGGTTGCTGATTTCTCCCTTCTGCAGAAATAGTAAATAAAGTAAAATTATGTCAAAAATCATTGTAATTTTGAATTCATTTTTACATTTCCCCTCAACCTTCTCTGATCCAAGGAGCATATTCCCATTATACAGCCTCCCTCTGTGTGGTGAACACTGTTCTTTGGAGGTTTAGGTGAGAATAGGGTTGATGGTAGAGGGTCAGAGGGATGAATTATGTCTGAAAATGTCGGTATTTCAGGTGTTACACTGGTCAAAATAGGTTAGGGTTAGTCTGCTATATGATATTACTACCTTGCACAGTTGATCCAAAAATAGCCTGCTTGTATTCTAATTGTATCAAGTCCTGTCCCCGTAAGTCTAATGCTTGCTGATCCACACTGGCAAGAAGTTTTGGGAACAATGGTCACTATTGTATTGAAGGAAAAGTGACAGCCAGTTCACAGATAACAAGCTACCACAAACAGGAATGTGATAATGATTGGATGATCAGTTTCATGTGATCCTGGTTGAGGGTTAAAGATTGAGCAGTACTCCAAGGGCCCTCTTGTTGTACAGCGGTAGCATCCGTACCCCTGAACCTAGACACTCTGGGTTTAAGTTCCACTTGCTCCAGAGCTGCGTAATAAGATCTCTGAACCGGTTGATTAGAAAAATAGGTGCACAGTTGTTAGCGTCCCTATCTCAGACCAGAGGCCTGGATTCAAGTCCCACCTGCTCCAGAAGTGTGTAATAATATCTCTGAACAGATTAATTGATGAGAAACCTAGGATAAATTTTTAAAAATATGTAAACAAAATTTGAATGGCCTTCCAGAGAGGGACCCTTGTGGAACAGTGTCAGTGTCTCTGCTTCTGGGTTCAAGTCCCACAGTGTCCCAGATGTGTGTTATAAGATCAATATCCTGATTATTACGCAGGGATAACTTCCCTGCTGTTCAAAATAGCACTCTGATTTTTATTTTGCACCTATCTGCAATGCCTTGATTTAGCATCTTGCTCAAAAGATCTTATCCCCATCAATGCAGCAGTCCCTCAGCCCTGCACTGGAAGCTGAGCAAGAGGCTTGTGAACCAGAGGCAAGGGTTACTGTCCATGGGTTAACTAGCAAAATGTCAACAAAGTGTCGAAGTTCATTTTGCACAGTTGTCTGTGTGGTTCAGATTTATTCCGTTTCCTTGCTCAGTCAATCCGACAGAAGAAAATAATTAGCAACTACAAAACCAACCAGCCACAAACTGAGTGAAACCCACGTCATGAGGAATGTGGATCATCTGATGTGCTCCTACTTTGCAAGACTAGGATGAAAGTGCAAGGTTAGTGGTGGGGCGGGGGCAAGAGTGGAGGTTGACTGCTTTTCATTTTTACTCACTCTTTCACTGTTTTAGGCTTTCTGACAAAATTGGAGTTTCTCCAAGTCCTTCTGGTATCAGTTGGTGTTCACATTGCATCTGTTCCCTGCTGGCCCTGCGGTTCATGTACTTCCTGTTTCAAATCACAATGGCCCGAGGGCCTCAGGCTCCGATCTTGAGGGGGAGGGGGTTGGTGCGGGAAGGGGGCTGGAATGTGTTTGTTATAAATCCCTTTAGCATTCTTGGACTGTTGAGTGATTAGCAAGTGTTATTGTTCCTGATTATTACCTGCTGCATGCCTGCGAGGACTGAGAGAAGCCAGAATCTGGTTTTGTTGTTATGCCAGTTTGCAAGAGAATGCATTGTTGACAGTCTGGTTTCAGTGGATTTACTGATCTCTGTTTGGGTGTATTGTGCTAGGTCAACTCTAATTGTCAGAAAACACAAACTGTGAACTTTAACCTTCGAAACTTTGTTGGAGCAGAGTATTTTTAGCTGTGTAGCACTGGGGTGAATTACTGCTTATAATAGTTATTTATAGTGTTTAGCACTGGAAACGATAAATTAGGAGTATGATGCATGAAGTGCATTGGCCTATTATAGTTTGTCAGATGACGCTTTATTTCCTGCCCTGTATGGTATTGATACCCAGTGTTCAGAGAACCTGGTGATGGCCTTGATTCAGTTAATCAATGTTTCCTACAATGTATCTATTTCAAAACACAATTAACTTGGAAAACGTTTCAGCTTGTCCTGCGGTCATAAAAGGAAGCTGCCTTAAAATGGTCCTGTCTGGCTATGCGACAGGGTGGCACGGTGGCTCAGGTGACTAGCACTGCTACGTCTCAGCGCCAGGGACCCAAATTCGATTCCAGCCTCAGCCAACTGTATGTGTGGAGTATGCGCATTCTCCCCATGCCCTCGGGTGCTCCAGTTTCCTCCCACAGTCCAAAGATGTGTAGGTTAGATGGATTGGCCAAGTTAAATTTCCCATAGTGTGCAGGAGGATTAGGAGCATTAGCCATGGGAAATGCAGGGTTATTAGGATAGGGCGTGGGTAGGTTGGCTGCTGTTCAGAGAATTGGTGTGAACTCAATGGCCTGAATGGCCATTTTCCACATTGTTGGGGTTCTATGGCAGGTCCTTCTTTTGAAACTCTGAGCTTGTTGCAAACATCCATCTCTCTTGTTTCCGACCTTAGATTTCAAAAACTTAGCCCTCTGACTGCTTAGAACTGCTGGGACAAACATTCTGAACTGCAGCAATTTCAGATTACATGATCTTACTTTGACAGACTGTGGGCATGTTACTATGCTGAGAGGACAAGTTGCTTTATATTCTAGACAAATGTCAAAGTTATTTTAAAGCTTGGGCTAGGATAATTCTTCAGTTTTCCAATCAAGTTTCTAATACTACATCTCAGTACATTCTTGTTCCATCTACCGTCAATTGCAATGTCAACTATGTTTTGTACCTTTTGTTCTACATTGATTATTTAATTCTCATCCTTGACCCAAGCTAGAATTTGCATTATAAATATTTATAATTAACCTGTTTAGTGTTGTACCACAAGGATTCATTCTGGGTCCTCTTCTTTTTGTGAATGATTTGGATGTAGGCGTGGGAGGGTGGATTAGTAAGTTCGAGGACGATACAAAGGTGGGTCATGTTGTGGACAGTGTGGAGGGCTGTTCTAGGTTACAAAGGGACATTGACAGGATGTAGAGCTGGGCTGAGAAGTGGTAGGTGGCGTTTAACCCTGAAAAGTATGCGGTGATTCATTTTGGAAGGACAAACTTGAAAGCTGAATACAGGGTTAATGGAAAGATTCTTGGCAGTGTGGAGGAGCAGAGGGATCTTGGGATTCATGTTCACAGTTTCCTGAAAGATGTCACCCTGGTGGATAGAGTTGTTAAGGCATATGGTGTGTCAGTTTTCATTTAATAGAGGGATTGAGTTCAAGAGCCGTGAAGTTATGCTCCAGCTATACAAAGGCCTGGGTCGGCAAGTCTGGAGTATTGTCGAGTTCTAGATGGCTCATTACAGGAAAGATGCGGAAGCGTTGGGAAAGGTGCAGAGGAGATTTACCAGGATGTTGCCTGGAATGGAGGGAGGGTCTTACGAGGAAAGATTGAGAGAGCTAGGGCTTTTCTCTTTAGAATGATGAAGGACGAGAGGTAACTTGATAGAGGAGCACAGGATGATGAGGGGCATAGATAGAGTGGACAGCCAGAGATTTTTTCCTAGGGTGGAGGTAGCTATTACGAGGGGACATACTTTTAAAGTGAGTGGAGGTAGATATAGGGGAGACATCAGAGGTAGGTTCTTCACCCAGAGTGGTAGGGATATGGAATGCATTGCCAGGGAGGGTAATGGGGTTGGCCTCATAGGGGCATTTAAGCGGCTATCATATAGACATATCGATGATAGTATAAGGTAGGGGTGGAGGTTAGATAGAACATTACAGCACAGTACAGGCCCTTCGGCCCTCGATGTTGTGCCGACCTGTCATACCGATCTCAAGCCCATCTAACCTACACTATTCCATGTACGTCCATATGCTTATCCAATGACGACTTAAATGTACTTAAAGTTGGTGAATCTACTACCGTTGCAGGCAAAGCATTCCATTCCCTTACTACTCTCTGAGTAAAGAAACTACCTCTGACATCTGTCCTATATCTTTCACCCCTCAATTTAAAGCTATGCCCCCTCGTGCTCGCCGTCACCATCCTAGGAAAAAAGCTCTCCCTATCCACCCTATCTAACCCTCTGATTATTTTATACGTCTCATTTAAGTCGCCTCTCAACCTTCTTCTCTCTAATGAAAACAGCCTCAAGTCCCTCAGCCTTTCCTCGTAAGGCTAAGGCCTTTCCTCCATACCAGGCAACATCCTAGTAAATCTCCTCTACACCCTTTCCAAAGCTTCCACATCCTTCTTATAATGTGGTGACCAGACCTGTACACAATACTCCAAGTGCGGCCGCACCAGAGTTTTGTACAGCTGCAGCATAACCTCTTGGTTCTGGAACTCGATCCTTCTCTTTATAAAAGCTAAAACACTGTATGCCTACTTAACAGCCGTGTCAACTTGGGTGGCAACTTTCAAGGATAAATCAGAGGGTTATATAGCCCTGAGGTTTAGGGCAAAAGCTCGGCACAACATCGTGGGCCGAAGGCCTGTACTGTTCAATATTCTATGTTACGACATGCAGCTGGAGCAGCTCGGGTTTAAACCCAGGCCTCCTGAGTCAGAGGAAGGGAACCTGATCTCCCTTTTCACTACTGGTCATCATCCACCGTTTCGTTCCGTTTTCTGAATGGAGACATAAGAACATAAGAAACAGGAGCAAGAGTAGGCCATCTGGCCTATCGAGCCTTCTCCACCATTCAATAAGATCGTGGCTGATCTTTTCATGGACTGGACTCCAGTTAATTCCAGCATTCATTGGGATTGCTCATCCTTTTGTAGTCAAATACCTCTGATTCACTGAGCTTCTTTGTGGTTTTTTTTTAACGTTCTCATTTGATTGTTGGATGTTTTTAAAATTGTATGACTGTGCATTCTATCAGGAGTGGGGGGATAAAAAGGCTGTCAATAATTTATGATCAGTGATAATGCTGTTCAAAAACACTGGATTTTGGTAAGGCAAATCAGGGCAGGACTTAGATTTGAAAGGTCCTGGGGCATGTTGCTGAACAGAGAGTCCTTAGGGTGCAGTTGCAGGTAGACAGAATAGCCAGGAAGCCATTTGGTATGCTTGCCTTTATTGGTCAGTGCATAGAGTATCAGAGTTTGACGATTGTGTTACAGATGTACAGGACATGGGTTAGGCCACTTTTGGAGTATTGCGTTCATTTCTGGTCTCCCTGTTATAGGAAAGATGTTGTGAAACTTTGAAAGGGCTCCAAAAAGATTTACAAGGATGTTGAGGTTGGAGTGTTTCAGCTATAGGGAGAGGCTGAATAGGCTGGGGCTATTTTCCCTGAAGCGTCCGAGGCAAAGTGGTGTCCTTTCTAAGTTTATAAAATCGTGAGGGGCATGGATAGGGTGAGTAGTCAAGGTCTTTTCCCAAGGTTGGGGAGTCCACAACGAGAGGGCATAGGTTTACGGTGAGAGGGGAAAGATCTTTTAAAAGAGAACTAAGGGGCAACTTTTTCATGCAGAGGTTGGTGCCGGTCTGAAACATGTCTGGACCACCTATGGGGCAGAAGATGCTTGAAGCTTCAGGTCAGATGCCCTGCCTTCGCCTCTGCCTATTCTGAACGTAATCTCTCGATGCCATGCTGAATGAGCTTTCTCTGTTTTGGCCAGTAAACCAGTTGATGTGGTGTATATGGATTTCAGCAAGGCGTTCCATGAGGTTCCCCACAGTAGGCTATTGTACAAAATGCGGAGGAATGGAATTGTGGGAGATATAGCAGTTTGGATCGGAAATTGGCTTGCTGAAAGAAGACAGAGGGTGGAGGTTGATGGGAAATGTTCATCCTGGAGACCAGTTACTAGTGGTGTACCGCAAGAGTCGGTGTTGGGTCCACTGCTGTTTGTCATTTTTATAAATGACCTGGATGAGGGCGTAGAAGGATGGGTTAGTAAATTTGCAGACGACACTGAGGTCGGTGGAGTTGTGGATAGCGACGAAGGATGCTGTAGGTTGCAGAGAGACATAGATAAGCTGCAGAGCTGGGCTGAGAGGTGGCAAATGGAGTTTAATGCAGACAAGTGTGAGGTGATGCACTTTGGTAGGAGTAACCGGAAGGCAAAGTACAGGGCTAATGGTAAGATTCTTAGTAGTGTAGATGAGCAGAGAGATCTCGGTGTCCATGTACGCATATCCTTGAAAGTTGCCACCCAGGTTGACAGGGCTGTTAAGGCATACAGTGCTTAGCTTTTATTAGAACATAAAACATAGAACATAGAACAGTACAGCACAGAACAGGCCCTTCAGCCCACAATGTTGTGCCGACCATTGATCCTCATGTATGCACCCTCAAATTTCTGTGACCATATACATGTCCAGCAGTCTCTTAAATGACCCCAATGACCTTGCTTCCACAACTGCTGCTGGCAACGCATTCCATGCTCTCACAACTCTCTGCGTAAAGAACCTGCCTCTGACATCCCCTCTATACTTTGCACCAACCAGCTTAAAACTATGACCCCTCGTGCTAGCCATTTCTGCCCTGGGAAATAGTCTCTGGCTATCAACTCTATCTATGCCTCTCATTATCTTGTATACCTCAATTAGGTCCCCTCTCCTCCTCCTTTTCTCCAATGAAAAGAGACCGAGCTCAGTCAACCTCTCTTCATAAGATAAGCCCTCCAGTCCAGGCAGCATCCTGGTAAACCTCCTCTGAACCCTCTCCAAAGCATCCACATCTTTCCTATAATAGGGCGCCCAGAACTGGACGCAGTATTCCAAGTGCGGTCTAACCAAAGTTTTATAGAGCTGCAACAAGATCTCACGACTCTTAAACTCAATCCCCCTTTTAATGAAAGCCAAAACACCATATGCTTTCTTAACAACCCTGTCCACTTGGGTGGCCATTTTAAGGGATCTATGTATCTGCACACCAAGATCCCTCTGTTCCTCCACGCTGCCAAGAATCCTATCCTTAATCCTGTACTCAGCTTTCAAATTCGACCTTCCAAAATGCATCACCTTGCATTTATCCAGGTTGAACTCCATCTGCCACCTCTCAGCCCATCTCTGCGCCCTGTCAATGTCCCGCTGCAGCCTACAACAGCCCTCTACACTGTCAACGACACCTCCGACCTTTGTGTCGTCTGCAAACTTGCTGACCCATCCTTCAATCCCCTCGTCCAAGTCATTAATAAAAATTACAAACAGTAGAGGCCCAAGGACAGAGCCCTGTGGAACCCCATTAATAGTGGGATCGAGTTCCAGAACCAAGAGGTTATGGTGAAGCTGTACAAAACTCTGGTGCGGCCGCACTTGGAGTATTGTGTACAGTTTTGGTCACCGCATTATAAGAAGGATGTGGAAGCTTTGGAAAGGGTGCAGAGGAGATTTACTAGGATGTTGCCTGGTATGGAGGGAAGGCCTTATGAGGAAAGGCTGAGGGACTTGAGGCTGTTTTCATTTCATTAGAGAGAAGAAGGTTGAGAGGTGACTTAATTGAGACATATAAAATAATCAGAGGGGTGGATAGGAAGAGCCTTTTTCCTAGGATGGTGATGGACAGCACGAGGGAGCATAGCTTTAAATTGAGGGGTGAAAGATATAGGACAGATGTCAGAGGTAGTTTCTTTACTCAGAGTAGTAAGGGAATGGAACGCTTTGCCTGCAACAGTACTAGATTCGCCAACTTTAGGTACATTTAAGCCGTCATTTGATAAGCATATGGACGTACATGGAATAGTGTAGGTTAGATGGGCTTGAGATCGGTATGACAGGTCGGCACAACATCGAGGGCTGAAGGGCCTGTACCGTGCTGTAATGTTCTATGTTCTAAGTCAGGGTCTCCCATAAGTTGCCGGGAATGCTTGATGTCTTCGGGGACATCCCTGCAGCGCCTTCGCCATCTTCCCAGGAACCTCATACGAGACATAAGGCAATTGCTTTGAGAATCTGATGTCAGGCATACTGGTGACAGCTTGTATTGACTTGGCACCTTGATACTGTGATAAAATAGCCCAAGGCACCACATGGGAGCATCAAGCCAAAAGAAGAGGCAGGGATTACAAAGAGAGGCATCTCCTGCTGTGCCCTGTTGGTTATACCAGTTTGTGCTTGTTTGGGTATTCGCATTTTTGCTCAATATGAAGATTTTGCAGCAAGTGCAACCGAGTATCTGGGACTTGTGAAAACATGACAAATGTTGCATCAGAAGCAGAAATTCCTGGAAAACTGAGCAGGTCAGGCAGCATCTGGAGAGAAAGCAGAATTAATATTTCAAGTCCAGTGACCTCCACCCCCACCCTTCAGAAGAAACATTGTTTCCCCTGAACTAATTCAAATTATTGCAGAAATTATGTTTTAAAAATTTGTTTTTATCACTGGCCAAGCCTTCATTTATTGGCCCTCCGAAGTAAATAAGGGCCAATCGTACTATGTGTAGGGCAGATAATGTAAGGATGGTACATTTCCTTCCATTAGGAACGCAAGCTTTTATGATAGTCGACAGTCACTATTACACCAGCTTTCTATTCCAGATTTTTACTGAATTCAACTTTCAGCACCTATCCGGTTGGGATTTGAACCCATGGCCCTAGAGGTTTATAAGCGTCATGCCACCTAAGGTGAATTAGAATAGACAAGTTCAGTGTTGGATCAGGCACACAAATAGGAATAAAAAGAAGGAAGGAAAGACTGGATAAAGAGGGGGAGAAAAAAGGCAGGATAAATCAGAAAAAGATTTGAATTTAATGCTTGACAATTTTTTTAAACCATTCACAAGCTGAAGGATTGGGGCTCCTCACCACAAATTGGTGTCTTTCTGACCAAAAGTGATTTTTCTTGCTGATAATGATCACTCTGTTAAAGGGTATTTGAGTGTGCTGTTCATTACCAGACTTGATTTTGTATGTGTCTTTATCAACTAATTAATATGCAAATTTGCAACCCTCTGAGTGAAAGGATTTCTCCTCATCTCAGTCCTAAATGATTGACATTGTATCCTGAGTCGGTGCCCCCCCCCTTTTTTTTAAGATTTCCCTGCTAGCGGAAATGATCTCTTGGCATCTAACATAGTCCTGTGCACACAGCATTGTTGGGTGCATACAAAATTGAATGGCCTTGATGCTCTCACACATTATGTAGCACACATGTTTGACGCTCAGGGATGACGACTGTTTCTTTTAATCCGATGCTTATTCAATTCCTACAATAAGGAATTTTACAGCACTGAAGGAAGCCATTTGGCCCATCATGCCAGACCTGGCTGTTTTGAAAGATGGATTCAATTAGCCCCTCCTGCTCTGCCCTTTCCCTGTCCTCTTTCATTATATATAAAAATCGCTTTTGAAAGATAGTATAATTAATAAAGCGAAGCAAGAAATTTTTACCATGCCCTAGAAGTGCTTTTTGAATGTGCTCCCAACGTGGAGTCTTGAGTTAAATCGGTTGTTGTGTTTAAAGGGAAGCTATGCATGTTTGAAGGACAATTTATGTATTGAAAAGGTTTGGTGTTGTAGGATGGGGGAAACTTGTGGGAAGTATAAATGGCATTGAACCAAATGGCCTGTTTTTGTGCCATAAGATTGTATGCATTTTAGTCTGGAATTTGGGGTTATGTGGTGTAAGTGGGAAAGTAGAGTTGAGGGTTATGAGATCTGTCATGTTCTCGTTAAATGGTAGAGCAGACTTGATGGGCTGAAGGGCTAACTCCTGCTTCTATATTTTATTGAACCTGCTTCAATTATCCTTTTCAGGTAGTGTACTCCAAATTAAGTGCTTTAAAAACCTTTTATTATCATTATTCTCTCCCTCACTCTTCCTCTCTTCCCCCATAGTTGTCATTAACCTGTGATCAGATCTCTTGAATCTGTGTCCATTCGTTATCCAGTATCCCTTTTCATGTGCAGTATGGCTTAGTGTACAGAATTGAGGGTCTTTCTGAAAGAAGCCTTGACTACAGCTGTGGAACAGTACTTCCGTAGAATAGGGTAGCACGGTAGCACAGTGGTTAGCACTGCTGCCTCACAGCACCAGGGATCTGGGTTTGATACCACCCTTGGGCAACTGTCTGTGTGGAGTTTGCATGCTCTCCCTGTGTCTGTGGGTTCCCACCATGCTCTGGTTTCTTCTCAAAGTCCAAAGATGTACAGGTTAGGTGAATTGGCCATGCTAAGTTTTCTGTACTGTCCAGGGAGATACAAGTTAGATGGATTAGGCATGGGAAATGTAGGGGTTAGTGCATAGAGGTCTGGGTCTGGGTGGGGTTTCGGAGGGGAAATGCAGACTTGATGGGCTGTTTGACCTCTTCCTGCACTATAGGGATTCTCTGCTTGCTAGGTCACCTTGAGCGCTCTCTTTGCTATGCTGTGTATTCTTGTGCCCCCTTCCTGGCCCCACCTTGGTAATGGTAAAATACACTAATTATGAATAAGATTTCTGCTTCGTGATTCCAACTTCACTTGTAATGCTTGTGCTCTGCAGATTGCATTGCTTCCCTGTTTAGGGCTCGTGCATAGAAATGACATGACAGGAGTACGCCATTCAACCCATAGACTGAGCTTTGCTGCTAACCAGGAAGGCCGACAGGAGAGAGAGAGGGAAACCTGTGTTGGACTGAAAAGTTAGCTCATTGCTGGGTGCTAAGAGGTGGCTTTCACAATAAAAGGTGATAGTGCTAAATATCTGAATGGAAGAGTAGGCCATTTAGCCCCTTGATCCTGCTCTACCAATTTAGATCACTGGCTAATCATCTACCTCAACAGCATGTTCTTGCATAATCCTCCATATTTTTTAATGCCATTCATATTTAGAAATCTATTGATCTCAATTCTGGATATTCTTATTGACTCTACTTCTGCAGCCCTTTGAGGTGGGGAATTCCAAAGATTCAACTGGAAATTCAAATTAGGGCAGCACAGTGCCCTCTCAGTGCCAAGGACCTAGGTTCAATTCCACCCTCAGGCAACAGTCTGTGTGGAGTTTTCATATTCTTCCTGTGTCTGTGTGGATTTCCTCCGGATGCTCCGGTTTCCTCCCACAGTCCAAAAATGTGCAGGTTAGTTGGACCGTTGCCCAGAAAATGAGATTTGTCACGGGAAATGGGAGGGCTAGGATAGTGGGAGGTGGGTGCATTTTGTGGAGAGTTGGTGGGCTAAATGGCCTGCTTCCACACTGCAGGGATTCTGAGGAATATGCTCCAAGTGGGGAGCAGATGGAACTCGTTGAGCATCATCCAAGCATTATTGTGGCCCCTTTTTAAAAAAAGGGAGTGTAGCAAAATGCCATCCTTCATTATAGGTGCTGAGTGTGTATTTCCGACATTGATGTTTACTTGGTGGTTTTTGATGATCATAATGAGTTCTTGAGTTGGAAATTGTTGGGGAAAAATCTTTAGATGAAGCATGAGGTTTGTGCATAAGTGGTATTTTAACAATATGCCCTACATTCTGTTTAACCTGCCTCAGTTTCTCAATTCGATTCAGCAGTGAGTGGTTTAATCTCTGGATGATTAAAGCTCAGGACAGGACCGACTGTAGTGATTCACTATATATACAGTGAAATGATGGGCTTTAAAACCTGGTGTTTTGTGCTGGTATTTCCTTCTGGATTCTGGCAGTGAATTTGTGATGTTATCTTATTCTTTTCTCTCTCTCCGTATCACTCCTTTTGAAAGGTAGAATTTTATTTTATTTGTTCTGAGGACTTTGGAGGTTTTCACCAGAGCTCCTCCAAAAACCTGATGTGTAAACTGAGATGGGAGATTCATTTATCCTGTCACTTTTGCAACCTTGGCATGCCTCAACGCACTATCCAGCTAATGAAGTATGCTTGAAGTGTAATCTCTGTCATAGTGTAGGGGAGCACAGCAAGTTCCCACAATGATCAATGAAGTAATGTTGGTTAGATAATAATTCCACTCCTCCTTTTATTGCAAAGGGATCTTTTAAATCCACCCGAGGAAAGAAAGAGCCTTGATATTACATTTTACCTGAAATACAGCAGCACTGACTGTGCAGTATTCCCTATTTCTGCCCTGGAGTGGAACTTGAATCCATAACTACTCTAGGATGGGTATGGTACTCACTGATCCAGGGATAATTGGGACTGCCCATGTACAGTCAGAGTCAGACAGTATGGAAGCAGACCCTTCAATCGAACTAGTCCACGCTGACCATGTTCCCAAACTAAACTAGTCCCACTTACCGGTGTTTGGCCCACATCCCTCCAAAACTTTCCTATTGTGTACTTGTTCAAATGCATTCAACAAGATTCCTTGTGGTAGACTGATTCGCAAAGTTGGATCACATGGAATACAGCGAGAACTGGCCATTTAGGTACAGAACTCGTTCAAAGGTGGTGTTGGACGGTTGCCTTTCAGACTGGAGGCCTGTGACCAGTGATGTGCCACAAGGATCGGTGCTGCGTCCACTGCTTTTTGTCATTTATATAAATGATTTGGATGTGAACACTGGAGGTGTTAGTAAGATTGCAGATAACACCAAAATTGGAGGTATAATGGACAGCAAAAAAGGTAACCTTGGAGTACAATGGGATCTTGATCAGATGGACCAAAGGGCTGAGGAGTGACAGATGAAGTTTAATTTTGATAAATGTGAGGTGTTACATTTTAGAAAGGCAAATCAGGGCAGGACTTAGACGCTAATGGCAAGGTATTAGGGAGTATTGCTGAACAAAGAGACCTTGGAATGCAGGTTCATAGTTCCTTGAAGGTGGAGTCGCAGATAAACAGGCTAGTGAAGAAAGCGTTTTGGTATGCTTACCTTTGTTGGTTAGTGCATTGAGTAAAGGCCCTGGGAGGTAATGTTGTGGCTGTTCAGGACATTGGTTAGGCCCCTTTGGGAACACTGCGTACAATTTTGGTCTCCATGCTAAAGGAAATGTGGAAGGGTTTGGAAAAGATTTGAGGATGTTGCCAGGATTGCAGAGTTTGAGCTATAGAGAGCGAGGCTGAATGGGCTGGGGCTATTTTTCTTGGAGCCTCAGAGGCTGAGGGGTAATCTTGTAGCAGTTTATAAAATCATGAGGGGCATGGACAGAGTGAGTAGCCAAGGTATGCCCCGCCTAGTTTTGAAATCCCACACCCGAGGGAAAAGACCTTTTGCCTTTCTATAAAGGTCACCCCTCAACCTCCTACGCTCCAGTGAAAAAAGGTCCAACCCTATTGAACATATTTTTATAATTCAAACCCTCCTGGTAAATCTTTTTCTGAACTCTGTCTGGTGCTGAGCCCTTACAGACCGGGAGGTTTTTGGTTTACGTCTGATTTCAGCCATGTGTAGTGAAGCTGAGACCACTTCAGGTAATGTGGGAAAGTAGGTGGAGTTCCTGCTGAATGACTTCTGCTGGAACTCTCACTAATGTAGGCATTAGGCAAGGACAAGAGTGAACTCTGTTATGAAGACCTCTGCAGTTGGATAGCATGTGTGTGCTTGAACAATAGACAACAGAGTGAGGTACTGTCATGGGGGATGTTTGTGTTTGGGGCGGAGGTGCAGATATCTCCCTTGACATGTTCCCTCACTCTGTGCCAACAATTTAGGCTGACTGGGGAGGGAAGAAAGATGAATTTCAGAGCTCGGGACTGAAGTCACAGTTGCCAAAGATGATGTAAGTGGGTGATGAGCAAGAGCCCGAAAGAGTTTTCGGAGTGATGTCGGGCTGGAGGAAGTTTGAGTAAGGTGCAATTTGAACACAAAGTTGAGAATTTTAAATTTAAGGTGGTGTTGGACTTGGGATGAAAGAGCACAGAGCTTAACAGGACTGAAGTGTCGGTTTGGATGCAGAGAGTCATATTCTGGATGAGCTCGGGTTACCAGCAGGTGGAAGATGGGAGGTGAGCCGAGAGGGTGTAGGCATTGTCAAGTCTGAAAGTAATAAAGGCTTAGGTGAGCCATTTCAGCAGATGTTGGATTGGCCATGGAGTTGGAGCATATTCAGTAACACACCTGGCTACTTGACTGTGTTCTGGGATGATAACTGTTAATAGGACACTGGATTGTACATGGAGGGATTAAGGGGAGGAACCGAGACTCGTTATCCTCACCATCCACATGTACATTGTCTGGCAAGATGGGGTGGGGGGAGAGGATATAGTCACTGCATTGTCACCCATGCTGATCCTTAATTTTTAAACTTTAACTTCTTTATTCATGCTGCCAAGATTGATTAGGGGTTCTAAGTGTGCCCTTCTGTTGGTTTGGATAGACAGGTTATATCTTAGAGAACTTAAATTCTAAACAAAAGAGGCTCTGGAACTTACTCCTTTAGCCGCCACTACTTTTAAGATATTCCTGCTTTCTGCTAATTGCTCTAAGTGGCTCTGTCAAATTTTATCTGAGGATGCTCTTTGAAATGTTTTGCTTTGTTGAAGGTGCCACTGTAATGCAAGTTTCTAAAGTAGAGACTCCCACAGTTCAGGAAAAACACTTGCAAAACTTTCATATTGCTTTTCCTGCCCTCCGATATCAATGTTTGTTCTTGAGTGTTGTTGGCTGGCACTATATTGGCAAGATCGCTTAAGGCCCCCAGCATGGCCAGTGTGGGAAACAGAAGAGTGTCATGCTGGGAAAGGGAAATGAGTAGGACAGTGCTTTTCTTTTTATTTTGAGCTCTTTTGTGTGGCACACTGGAGGTTGGCAAGAACACTAGCTTTGCCAGTGCCACTCTCCTCCCGAGAACAAAAAACAGTTAGGACTTCCTGCACATAGTTGCCATTTCCGAGTGATGCAAAGGAATGCTGGTTTGCGACACCACCCCCCCTCCCCAACCATCCTGCATTTTTTTTTGTCTGCGGCATAAAGTAACTGTTTTATTGGCGTGTTTGGAGTTGACAGATGCATTGATTCTGATCAGGTGTTTGAGGGAACTGAGAACATTAAGGAGACCCCAGGTACTCCAGTTTTGAAGATTTTGAGAAAGGTACAGCGCTGCGGTGGTCATTTAACTAAACTAAGACATGCAGGTGTTTACACTTTAAGTGAAAAACTAGTACTAATCTCTTTTACTGAACCCAGTTCCAGTCGGGCAAGAGGTTGTTGGAACTCTTGATCCCAGCATGGTCCAGGTAGGGTATTCTGTTTGGCCAGAACAAAGAGTATCTTACTTTGTTACTTAACCCAGGAATTTTTTTTCTTGTCCCGTTTGGTTTGTATTTTGCTTGAATCTATTTTAATAAATCTGTTAGGCAAGTGAACCTGGATCTTTCAGCTCAGAGGTAGGGACATGACCACTATACCACAAGAGTTCTCTTGTATATGGTTTTTTTTTAAATCAGCATGTCCAGAGAGATCAGTATGCACCTCTGGAGCTGGTGTAGTGTGAACCTGGGTCTCCTGGTTCAGAGGTGGAGACATTTATGTTCATGGTCTTATTTAAAACGTAGGTATTTATTAATTAGTTGCTGTGACAAAATGGCAGTGTGTGAAGATTTAGTGATTTGGGAATCCTCACTGGCTGCCCTGAAATAGAGAGAATTTTATTTCCTCTCCAATCACAGGTTAAAATGTATGAGCATAAGTAGACCGTTCAGCCCATTTGAGTCTGCTCCACCATTCAATGAAATTATGGCCGATCTGATACTCCTTAATTCCACTTTGCTACCTTTTGCCCATAACCTTTGATTCCCTTTCTGAAAATAAAATCCCTTTATCCAATAACCCAGCCTCAGCAGCTCTCTGCGCAAAAGAATTCCATGGATTCACTCCACTCTGAGGGAAGAAATTCCTCCTCGTCTCTGTCCTAAATGGGTGACCCCGTATTTTGAGATTATTAGTTTAGTTTAGAAAGACATAGAGAAATCTTGATGCCTGAAGCCTCTAATTTAGAAATTCTACTTCATTTAAATCTGTGCGTATTACAAAAGGAGAAGAAAGTTTGTTAATTCCATTTTTAAACTCTGCTGTTTAGCACACAGATCTCTAAAAGGAAGCCCTCCCAGCAACAGGTCTTGGTGAGTGATTGGCAGTTTACCAGTAGCTTTGCTATAACGGCCTAATTATATTATTGCTGGGATCCGGAGATTGAAGTAATGTTCTGGCAACCTGGGTTTGAATCCTAGCTGAAGGTGGAATTAAGGATCTAATGATGACCGTCAATACATTGTCAATTGGCTTGCTGAAAGAAGACAAAGGGTGGTAATTGATGGGAAATGTTCATCCTGGAGACCAGTTACTAGTGGTGTACCACAAGGGTCGGTGTTGGGTCCACTGCTGTTTTGTCATTCTTATAAATGACCTGGATGAGGGTGTAGAAGGATGGGTTAGTAAATTTGCAGACGACACTAAGGTCGATGGAGTTGTGGATAGTGACGAAGGATGCTGTAGGTTGCAGAGAAACATAGATAAGCTGCAGAGCTGGGCTGAGAGGTGGCAAATGAGGTTTAATGCAGACTTTGGTAGGAGTAACCAGAAGGCAAAGTACAGGGCTAATGGTAAGATTCTTAGTAGTGTAGATGAGCAGAGAGATCTCGGTGTCCATGTACGCAGATCCTTGAAAGTTGCCACCCAGGTTGACAGGGCTGTTAAGAAGGCATACAGTGTTTCAGATTTTATTAATAGAGGGATCGAGTTCCAGAACCAAGAGGTTATGGTGAAGCTGTACAAAACTCTGGTGCGGCCGCACTTGGAGTATTGTGTACAGTTCTGGTCACCGCATTATAAGAAGGATGTGGAAGCTTTGGAAAGGGTGCAGAGGAGATTTACTAGGATGTTGCCTGGTATGGAGGGAAGATCTTACGAGGAAAGGCTGAGGGACTTGAGGCTGTTTTCATTTAGAGAGAAGAAGAGGGTTAGATAGTGTGGATAGGGAGGGCCTTTTTCCTAGGATGGTGATGGACAGCACGAGGGGGCACAGCTTTAAATTGAGGGGTGAAAGATATAGGACAGATGTCAGAGGTGGTTTCTTTAAGGGAATAGTAAGAATTCTTTAGTAAGGGAATGGAACGCTTTGCCTGCAACGGTAGTAGATTCTCCAACTTTAGGTACATTTAAGTCGTCATTGGATAAGCATATGGACGTACATGGAATAGTGTAGGTTAGATGTGCTTGAGATCGGTGTGACAGGTCAGCACAACATCGAGGGCCGAAGGGCCTGTACTGTGCTTTAATGTTCTATGTTCTAATTGTTGGAAAAACCCGTCTGGTTCACTAATATCCTCCTAGGGAAGGTAACTTTGCTGATCTGGACTACATGTGATTCCAGGCCCACAACAATGTGGTTGACTCTTGACTGTCCATTGGGCAATTTCGGATGGGCAATAAATGCTGGCAGGGCTACTGCATAGTATAAAAGTCTCTTGAGGGAAGTGGGAGCAAGAGGTTTGGTTTGTTTTTTTTGTTTGGATGCAGTTTGGGAAACTTTTCCCGATTTATCTGACATGATGAGCCAAGATGAATGTTCTCATCCATGTTTACCATGCAAATTTCATTCCGTTATATTTCTTTCATTATATACGGGTATCTAGGGTGAGACTGCATTTGTTGCCCACCCTTAATAGCCACTCAGTTCAAGGGCAATTTCGGAGGGCAGTTAGGAGTCAACTTCATTGCTGTGGGTCTGGAGTCACATGTTGGCCAGATCAGGTAAAGATATCTGTTTATTCAGTGTTGATGAACAATCATTCCTGACCTTTTCTGCTACTGGTGGACTAACCTGATCTTTACTGTTTCTCTCCTGGTACCCCAAACACATTGTGCTCACCTTGCCTCCCAGTTTTACCCTGCACTTTGAAACCTCCTCTAGTCTAAGCCTTTCCTTTCACCTTTTAGCATGTACTTTGAAAGATGGGATTTTGGGTGTAGTGATTGGAACAAGGTCAGCCAGGTAGATCTCCCTGATTACGAGTGCCCTGTTGGCACAGGATAACAGCCCCATTCAGGGAGTCCTGGCTGACAGATATGAACAGGAGTGTCAGACATTCTGACAGTCTGAGAGGTGGCTATGAGCAAGCTGTCAGAGTCTATTTATTGTGCCCATTTAAATTAGGATGGCTTGGTGACAGGAGATTGTGGAGTTATTTCATTGAGGGTGCCCAGTTACTGTATCAGCGCTGATAGATGTAGGAAAAGATCGTCCTCCAATACTATGCAAATGCTTATTTTTTTCAGCTGTGAAGCATATTCTGATGCCCATATAGTGCAATGTTGATCTAGGTTTTGAAGCAAAATAGTATGGATGCTGGAAATCTGAAACAAAAACCAAGTGCTGGAGAAACGCAGCACTTTTGGAAGCATCTGTGGAGAGAGGAACCGAGTTAGTGTTTCAAGTCTGGTATGAGTCTGCCTTAAACTTCCAAGAGTCACTGGACTTGAAACGTGAACTTTGTTTCTCCCTCCACTGATGCTGCCAGAATTTGCTGAATTTCTGCAGGACTTTCTGCTTTAATTATTAATCTAGTTGGTTTTTATAATGAACGTTCAAATACAGCTTCCAGAAGGTAAATGGCACAGCAGCTTCTGATGTTTTGGGGCAGGGCCTGTCATAACGGACTCTGCTAATTCCCAGTCTCTGGGCTGTTTTTAGTGACATGATAGAGGTTGGTTCATTTGGTATTTCACTGAGAGTGACTGTGGATTTTCTCCCTGGTAAATGGGTGGTATGCAAGAGGCTACTGGCCCTAGATGTGGGGGAGGTGGTCATCCAGAACCTCTGTCACAGGGATGAGAGGAGTACTGGGTTAGGGTCTCCCAATTTGTCATAGCCGCACAGCTGTCCTGTCATATTGTTGAGGGTGGGGTCCCTTAAAGAGTCAATGCTGCATGCACCCCCTCAGTGATGTTGGTGGAGGGGATTCCCTTCATTGGGTTATATACCCACAGCCCCCTCCCCTTTCTGGGTGATGTTGCTGATTTGGAGGGGGTTCCGCCCCATGGGTCATTTCCCCACACCCCACCCTTCCTGGTCATATTGCTGAGGTTGAGGAAGCGGCGGGGGGGGGGTCACCTCAATGGGTCGTTACCCACACCCCCCCCCCTCCGTGATATTGCATAAGTGGAGGAGGGGGCGTCGCCTCAGTATGTCATTACCCACGACTCCCGCCCCACCATATTTCTGAGGTGAAGGAGGGGCTTCCCCCTGGGTCGTCATCCACACCCCCTCCCCCCCATTCCCCGGTGATATTGCTGACGTGTTGAGGGGGTCTCCACAATGGGCCATTAGCCACACCCCCCCCCCGTCATGTTGCTGAGGTGGGGGGGGTCGTCTCAATGGGTCATTACCCACACCCCCCCCCCCGTCATATTGCTGAGGTGGGGGGGGGGGTCGCCTCAATGGGTCATTACCCACACCCCCCCCCCGTCATATTGCTGAGGTGGGGGGGGGGTCGCCTCAATGGGTCATTACCCACACCCCCCCCCCCCGTCATATTGCTGAGGTTGGGGGGGGTCGCCTCAATGGGTCATTACCCACACCCCCTCCCTCCCCGGTGAGCTCTCACCACCCGAGCGCCCGCCCCCTCGGGCTCTGAGTGACAGCTCTCGGGGCATCTGATGGTTCCACGGGGCTCCTCCGCCGCTCCGAGCGGGCTGGGTGAGCCGAGCCGAGGCGAGGCGCCGCTCCGGCCGCCAGAGCCGAGTGATGTGGGTAAGAAAACACGACCAAGGGCACCGGGAGGGAGCGCGATCGATGAACCCCTTCGCTCTCCCCCCGGCTTAGAAAAGGTGGGTGGGGGGTCGTCCTCTCCCGGGGACCGGGGGCGCGGAGGGAGGGGGGAGGGTGCTGTGCCTGAAGTCGGGTGTTTCGGTGGGGGGGGGGGGGGGAGCTGGTTGGGGGGAGGCCTGTAGGCCGCTGCGAGCCTCCGGGCTCGGTTAGCCTCCCTATACCCAGACGTTGCTGGGTCGGATTTGAAGCTGCTAGCGATGGGAGGCCCCCGTGGCCCGGAGCTGGCCTGGATCTAAGCCCCTCTCCCCGCCACCCCCGGGGATGTAGTATGTGTGTCCCGGGAGGCCGCTGACAGCAATGACACTCCTTTAAAACTGCACTAGACTTGTTGCGAAGGGTTTGCGGTGGAGAATGTAGACTCCCTTTCTTCTTTAACCAACCCCCTCCCCTTTTATGTTATGAGAAGTATGAGGAATGCTCGTGTGCAGTGTCTCGACCGGAGATTGTTGCTAAATTTTGCAGGTTTTTATTCTGTTATTCAGAACGATTATCCCTAGCTGTTAGCCTGAGAGCTTGTTCTCATGCAGTCTATTTTTCGGGGGTGGGGGTGCGGCGGTCTGCCCTTGCACTGTATAGTGTTACTGCTGTTGGACTGACCAGTGTGGGTCCTATGTACAATGTATTATTCCAGGGATAATATGAAATATCAATTGTTATGAATGTAGAGCTGATAATGTAATTCTATGTTTTAAAAATATGTAGTTTACCATCTTGAGTTTGTACTGTTTAAGCATGTTTGGGAATACAAAGATGGGAAAATGTTGACTGCAAATGTTGGAATAGTTTATATTGTATAATCCAATGCTGCTTGGACTTTTCACCTATTCATTTACATTTGTGAGCAACCTTACAATAAATCTGAAATTTCCATGTATTTACATAGTGTCAGTAGCCAAATTTGACACCACTTTTCCTGATTGAAGGTGATGCAGAGTTGGTTGCAGTAATACTGATGAACACTTTATTTGCTAACTCTTCCCTCTGCTTTGAACATCTGACTTTTTCATTTTTATTTAAAATGAAATCTGCAGTTCTCGTTGCTGGTTAAAATTTGTAATGTGTAAGAGAGCAGTAAAGGCAAAGGAGAAGAACTAGGAAGGCCCAGAGAGAAGTGGAAAGAACTTGTCGCATGTTTCGTACTCAGCAAGTCCAGCAACATCTGTAGAGAGAGAGCACATTGAGCTTTCTGATCAAAGGTGAACAACCTGAAGGGTTAACCATTTCTCTCTCCTCCAATTGCTGTCTGATCTGTGGAATATTCTGAGCATGTCTTGTTTTAAGCTCAGATTTCCAACATATATGATATTTTGCCTTGCTGCTGCATGTCTCAATTTCATATTTGGCCAAAATTTCTCCTTTTCCGATTGCCCTTTATTTTAAAAGTCAGTTGTTGAACTGAATGCTGAACAGTTAATAGTTCTAACTTAGACAATGAAAATTTAAAATGTTACTTTTTTGAGATAAAATCCATGTCTACAAAGAGAAAGCAATAAGCATATTTCTATTTCAAATTTCAACTTGTTTTTCAGTAGCTAATTTGTGAACTTTTTACATTACCTTGCAATTTCCTTCAGATATTTACAATGCTGCATCTCCATGTTGTGCCCTGTTTACTCTCGTATTTTGTGGCTAATCTTGTGGCTACCCAGTTTTATAATCATTGACAACATTAGAAACTGGCACCCTCATCAATGGAACAGACAAAGTCCACCTTAGCCCTACCAGATCATGAGGTTTCTTTTTCATTAGAGAGAGGGATAACTGGTCATGGTTTAACAACCCCTCAGGCGAGGGAAGAGGTTGAGAAGGAGAGCCCTTTTGTAGTCATCTCAGCCGGTGCAAGAGTTAAACCCAAACTGTTGATGTCACTCACATTGTAAACCTGCTGTCCAGGCAACTGAGCTAACTAACCCCGTTCAGCCCCTGAAGACTACTCATCCGGACAATAAGATAAATGGCTGGTCTATGCTTTAATCACGTGTACCTACCACTGCTTCATATTCTTAGTATTACTTCATAAATCATACTGGTATAGAGCCTTTCAAGTTTCCATGTCACTTTTTGTAGCAGTACTACCTGTTTTTTTTTAAATTGAAGAGACCAGTTTTAATTTTAAAATGATACCTGCTACTGGATTCTCCCACCAGAAGTTCTATTTATCTTTATCGGATCTAAATCTTTTTAAACACTTTGATTTGATCAGTCTTCTATGTTCAAGTGAATGAAAATTAAGTCAATACGGAATATTCTCAGAAATTAATGCTTTAAATCCTGTTATAATTCAATATGTTTTGTAACCACTCACAGACCAATATATCCTTTCTACAGTCATGAATCTAGTGGAGCATAAATACAGGGGGATTTGGCCAAAGGGAGCTGACACAGAGAGCCAACTTAAAACCTTTGAAGCAGAGTTTTAAATAGTTCAGGTGGGTGATCTGGGCTGTCCTATTACCTGTTTATTGTTTAGCAAAGAGCTGGGTTGGTCCTGGTGAGCTGAGTGTTCTGTGTTGCAAACGTTTATGGTCACGTTCACCTTCTTTACTCAGAGTAGTAAGGGAATGGAACGCTTTGCCTGCAACGGTAGTAGATTCGCCAACTTTAGGTACATTTAAGTCGTCATTGGACAAGCATATGGACGTACATGGAATAGTGTAGGTTAGATGAGCTTGAGATCGGTATGACAGGTC
The DNA here is from genome assembly GCF_030684315.1 of Stegostoma tigrinum. NCBI lineage: Eukaryota > Metazoa > Chordata > Chondrichthyes > Orectolobiformes > Stegostomatidae > Stegostoma > Stegostoma tigrinum. The sequence goes on along the minus strand of NC_081355.1, from coordinate 150,862,785 downwards.
GGCACAACATCGAGGGCCGAAGGGCCTGTACTGTGCTGTAATGTTCTATGTTAAGGATCAGGGCAAAAGCAGGAGACCCAGGTTTTTGCTTTGATACTTTTAATGGTGCTCCTCGTTCTTCTGCGCTGTAAAATGTTTCACTTTCCCTGAACGGCACAGTCAAATTAGGACTTTATTCTTGCTTAGCAACTTTAGGAGCAGCACGGTGGCTCAGTGGTTAGCACTGCAGCCTCACAGCGCCAGGGACCCGGGTTCGATTCCAGCCTCGGGCGACTGTCTGTGTGGAGTTTGCACATTCTCCCCGTATCTGCGTGCGTTTCCTCCAGGTGCTCCGGTTTCCTCCCACAATCCAAAGATGTACAGGCTAGGCGGATCGGCTGTGCTAAATTGCCTGTAGTGTTTCAGGGGTGTGTGGGCTATAGGGGGATAGGTCTAGGTGGGATGCTTCAAGGGGTGGTGTGGACTTGTTGGGCCGAAGGGCCTGTTTCCGCACTGTAGGGAATCTAATCTAATCATCTAATTTTGTGGTTATTTCCCATTTGTTGCTCTTCCCTGCAGTTGTTTCACTTGATGCCTGAAACTTCTCATCTAGTCACTGTTTCTTTCATTATTTAAAAGTAGCCTGACACACAGATGCACATCTCCACCTCGGGTTAGATCCCCACTTGCTGTGCAGGATTCCATTTTTTTTGGGAAAGAGCCATTTCTTCACAAACAAAGTTGTCATAAACCAGACCTGTGAATTCATGTTCCTGTTTTCATGCTGCTGCCACTTTTTTGTACAAAGTGTTATTAAGGCAAGATTATTCCATTTTACGTTCCTTCTTTTAGGGGCTAGGGCTAGTTGACCTCACTGCACTCACCCTTTCTCAAAGGCTTAATCAGCATAGTTAACTGACTGAATCCTGTAACCTTTCAGGCTGATAAAAACTCAGCTATTCACTGAACAAATTTCCAAAACTGTTGCAAAGGCTTGGTAAACTGTTACTGAAGGACTTGCTCTTAATCCTACTTGCATTGAGTAAAGAAGGTTGCAATACACTCTGCAAAAAGCTGAGTGCTGAAGTAGCGAATATTATCAGAACCTCAATTAAGTCTTGTATGCTCAGCCTCTGCTCTCTTGTATGTTTTTTATTCTGGCTCCCTGTTTAGTGGATAAATTCCAGTACATTCAATGGTATGATCATTTCTGGCACATGTGTGCTGAAGTGAATTATTCTGTACAGTTTCTGGCTGGATTTATTTTTTAAAATATAATTTTATTTGTGTAGCATTCAAAACAAAATTATATCAATATCCAGACACCAACCCGAGCAAGGTGTAAAAGTGATTGTTTTCTCTCCTTTTAAGACCTCAATTATTTTTCTTTAATATCTACATATCTTCACTTCCCCTGCCTCATTACCAACCATCCAACCCCAAACACTAGCACAACCGTTTGACTCGCTGTTAAACTGGGTGTTTTAGCTTCCTGTAGATAGTTCTCAGTGGTACCAGTGGTTTATATTGTTGCCATTTATTCTATTTCAGCCATGCTTTAACATTAAGTACCAATGAAAAAGCTACAGTAAACTCAAGGTGCCGTATTTAGTTCATATGACATTATAAAGCTCTCAACCCTGCATCATCGTACCACACTATAATGCTGTTTATCCTGATGTATATGAATGAACTTTGTCATACTGAAGTTATTACTCTTTACAAACCAATCAGTCTGCACTTGCACCACACAGTGTGGTAATCATGCCTTCAAACCAAGGAAATAATGAAGCTATTTGTGGAAATATCTGGTATGTTGCCACCTTCATAAGAGGACAGAATTGAGAGTGAAATCATAAAACAGATCTTTTAAAAATCACTTTACAGAAGTGAATGTAACTTGTGTTTATACTTTTAATATATTAAAAACCTAGTTCCCATACAAAATTACTCTGGAGAAAGTGGTAGTGAGTTGCAGTCTTGAACCGCTGCACTCCATGCAGTGTGCATAGACCCCCAAAACAGGCAGTGAGTGAGGGAGTTCTAAGCTGGTGGCAAATGGAAGTCAGGCCGGTGTGTTGCTTGGAAGGGAACTTGCAGGTGATGATGTTCCCATGTATCTGCTGCCCCTGTCCTTCTACATGGTAGTGCTCATGGGCTTGAAAGGTGCTGCCGAAGGAGGTTTGGTGCATTTATACAGTACATCTCGTAGATGGCACATGCTACTGCTCCTGATTGTTGGTGGAGAGAATGATGTGGGCTGCTTTGTTCTAGATGGTTTCAAGCTTCTTGTGTTGTTGCATCCATCCAGGAATAGTCCCCATTTGTCAACACACCCCTGGCTTGTGCCTTGTTGATAGTGGATAGACTTTGGAGAGCCAGGAGATAAGTTACTCGTTGCAGGATCCCTAGCCAATGACCTGCTCCTGTAGCCACTATTTATATGGCTAGTCAGTTCAGTGTCTGGTTGATACTAATCACTAGAATGTTTATAGTGGGGGATTCAGTGATGGTAACACCATTGCTTGAAAGGGTTCAGAAAAGATTTGCAAAGATGTTGCCAGGGTTGGAGGGTTTGAGTTGTAGGGAGGCTGAATAGGGTGGAACTATTTTCCCTGGAGCATCGGAGTCTAAAGGGTGACCTGGAAGTTTATAAAATCATGAGGGCGTTGATAGGGTGAATATCCAAGGTCTTTTCTGCAGGATAGTGGAACCCTAAACTAGAGGGCATAAGTTTAAGGTGAGGGGGACAAGATTTAACAGGGACCTAAGGGGCAACTTTTCCTCTGGCAACTCGTTCCATACATGCACCACCCTCCGCGTGAAAGCTGGTACAACAGCAACATTTAAAAGGCATTTGGATGGGTATCTGAATAGCAAACATTCAGTGATATGGGCTAAATGCTGACAAATGGAACTAGGTTGATTTCAAGGTATCTATCTGATCAGCGTGGACGAGTTGGACCAAAGGGTCCGTTTCCATGCTTTATGGCTTGATGTGTCTGTGTGAATGTTGAGACAATGGTTAGATTCACTGTTGCCTGAGATTACCATTGTCTGGCATTTGCATGCTGCAGCTGTTATCTGTTTAGGACTTAGCTGTGTGACCATGCATGGTGGAGTAACCAAAATATGGATGAGCAAGATTCGAAGGAGAGTAGATATTTTGGGGGTGGATGGGGATTATGGTGTTGATACAGAAATATGGAAACAAGAAGGTGTGGAGGAACTTTAAAACCAGCGTAAGAATTTTAAAATTGAGTATTTGCTAAACTGGGAAGGAATGCTAATTAATGAACACAAAAGTGACTAGTTTGTCTAATTAACCTGCACATTGATTAGTAATCAGATTGTGTATTTGATCATCTTGGCAGATTTGTGCTCAGTTACACCTTGTGCCTTCTAAATTTGACATTCAGGTCCCTAGCTGATTTCTGACATTCTGTCCTCTAAATCTGTTGTCACCTGAGTCTCCATCCGTTTTGTACTTGCTAGCTTGTTCACTTGTCGCACCGTTTGCTAATGTGCATTGGTTCAGCGACAAGCTGCATCTTTATTTAAAAATGTTTGTCCTTGTGTTAAAAACCCTCCATGGCCTTGCCCCTCTCAGTTCCTAGTTTCCTAAAATGTGAACTTTCCACCCTATATGGCTGTGGGCCACCCTGCCACATGGCTCAGTGTTATACAGTTTTATAATGTTTCTAGTACCTTGGGATGTTTCTGTGCTTGAAAGTCACTATCTAGCTTAATTTGTAGCTGACAGTGATGATGGAAAGGGAAAACCCATCCCTTGACCTTGAGCTAGTCAGCTGTAATTATTCACTAACAGCACCTGCAAATTCTAACACCAAAATTGGCTGCTTTTTAAAACCAGATGTGATTTTTGTGCTGTAATCACTTAGCATTGGTGTTTTGTGTAGTGTGCTGTTCATGGATTAATGCCTTTTTATTGAAAAGATGTTAATTTTGTAGCTACTGTGGTGAAAGATGGGTTGACCACATGTTGCATATTTAGGGTAGAATCCCTACAGTGTGGAAACAGGCCCTTTGGCCCAACAAGTCCACACTGAAACTTGGAGCATCCCACCCAGACCCATCCCCCTATAACCCACCTAATCTGCACCTCCCTGATCACTCCAGGCAATTTAGCATGGCCAATCCACCTAACCTGCACATCTTTGGAATATGGGAGCACCTGGGGGAAACCCGCACAGACACAAGAAGAATGTGCAAACTCCACACGGTCACCCGAGGCTGGGATTGAACCCGGATCCCTGGCGCTGTGCGGCAGCAATGCTAATCACTGTGCCACCGTGCCACCCCAAACCTTTACGAACCTTTTGAAGGCTTTTGTTAAATGTGGAAATCTGTGGTCAACTGACAGCCAAGAACACAAAACTGCATTCATCATCTGGCATCAAAGGTGTTTGTAACACTAGTGCTGTAGTTTCAGGAAATCTGTATTTTAACTATGGATTGATTGTTCATATCTCCCACTTTGTCCTCACCTTTCATGAGCACAAGATTTTTATGGAAAAGGAAAGCCATTGAATCTTACATCATCCACTTGCATATGCTTCAGTTTCTCCCAATGTTGGTTGTTTAATGGTTCCACCATTTTTGCCTTGGTCATCGTATATTTAATGTCTTCATGTTTAACTACAATGAATTTCAAACTCTGCCCTAAACTTGCTAAAGAGAGATTTGCATTTATCTAGTGCTTTTTATGACCTCAGGCTATCCCAGAATTCTTCAATGTACAAAAGACAATCAATGAAGCTTTTTTCGAAGTATAATGCCAGAAGCAGAACAGCAAATTCATGTACAACAAGCTACCACAAACAATAAAGTGAGAATGACTAGATCATCTGTCTGTGGTGTTGGCCTAAGAGACGAATATTAACCAGGATATCAGGGAGAGCTTTATGTCCTTGCATATCTGAGATGTGCACATGGGGGTTCAATTTTTAAAATCTTGTCCAAAGGACAGTGCCTCTGATAATACTGCGCTGAAGATTATTTGGTCAAATGTCTAGAATGTGGCTGAAACCCGTGATCTTTTCACCCATGCATGAAGGTATTACTACAGGGCCATAGGTGACACAGTATCTCTGAAGTAAATTACATGAGAAGATTAGAAGATTTTTTTTCATCCTGTGAATTACCTCTGTGAACTGCTCCATGGTTTATGGCTAGCCCATGGGATCAGCAAGTACTGGATGGATCAGAAGTGAATTGATTCAGTTCTGGCAACGATGCTATGAGGCACCACTGTTCTGGTCATTATAAATTTGCCTCACCTTTTTTATATAAAATGGCAGTTCAGTTCAGTCCTCAAAAGGTCGGCTTGTTCTTTGTTAGAGACATCACGTATACTTGGGATTTAACCCTTACGTGACCTAACCCGAAAATGAACTTTCTCCAAATTGTTTAACCCTATCCATTGACCATGATTCTCTAATTAAATACCTACAGCTTTTTGGCACAGCCTTAAACAAAATGCTGCTGCAACTGCCTTGACTTTGGATTCAGGGATAAAATTGGCTGCTAATCTGCTAGTTGAAATGTTCCATTTTCTATGGTTGTTTTACCTATGTTTAAGTTCCTTGTAATGACACAGTCCATCTCTAGTAGCAGTGAAGTGAGAAACAAAAGTTAGGTCTTTTAACTGAGATGACGGGTTAATGGGTGTTGAGAGTGAGGTGTAAAGAAAACGGAGATCTCTGAACTAAATCTTGGTTCAAAATAAGCCATATTAACAGAAGCTTTGGCAAAGGTTTAAAGTTGAATATTGAGTACTTTGGGATTCCAGTGCACCCTATAAAATATATTTGCCTTCAGAAAGATAGTATATGTATGCGCTGTGCACATTTTGTTTCCCTTTCTCCCCACAAAACCAGTAAATTCTGTATAGCCTGAATATCTGAATAGACTAATACTTGCAGTGCTGCATGCTGATTTTGCTAAAATACTGGATATTTTCCATTGTCATTTATGAAAACAATGATTAGTGTTTGTCAAACTGAGAATTAATGTGAACTCTCTTGAAACCATGTGATTCTGCTGTTTTTCCCTGGCTCTGGGAGACCTTTCTGGTGGTGTGCAGTGACACAAGTTATCAATCATAACAAAATAGGAGAAGGAATTGGTCATTCACTCCTTTTGATTGGCAGCATGGAGTCAATGAGATCAATAGCAACATTCAGGAAGCTTGACACTATACAGGACAATGCCCACTTGATTGGCACTATATCCACAAACATATACTCTCTCCACCACTGATGTTCAGTTGTAGTAGTGTGCACTATGTACAAAATGCACTGCAGAAATTTGCCAAAGGACCCTAGCCCCTTCTAAACCCACAAATACTTCAGTCTACAATGACAAGGACAGCAGATACATGGGAACACCACCGCTCACAAATTCCCCTTCACTATCCTAACTTGGAAACATTGTAACTGTTTCACTGTCATTGGACCAAAGTCTTGGAATTCACTCCCTAACAGAAGTGTGGTCTGTCGAGAGCTCGTGGACTGCAGCGATTCAAGAAAGCAGTTCACAACCACCTTCTGAACTGCAGCTAGGGTCCGGCAATAAATGCTGGCCCAGGCAGTGACCTCCACATCCCGTGAGTGAGTTTAAAAAAAATCGTGGCTGATCTTCTACCTCAACACCACTTTTCTGCATTATTTTCATATCCCTTGATGTTTTTAATCTGTTGTTCTTAGTCTTGAAGCATACTCACCCATTGAACCTCCACACTTCTCTGGGACAAGGACTTGAGAAGATTGACCATCCTTTGAAGAAATTCCTCATTGTCATCCTGAATTGCCTGCCCTTTTGTTCTGAGACTGCGTCCCCTGGACCTAGATCCTCTGGGACAAAAAAAATTCCAATTCTAATTGTGAAAATTTCAATTCCAGTTCACACTGAAGAAATTCCTCCTTTTCTCAGTCGTAAGTGGCCTACTTAAACTAATCCTAAACTCTGTCCCCTGCTTCTGGACAGTGCCTCCCACTCCCACGAAGTGTCTGCTTTTTGAGGATTGATGTTTGCCTTCTAAGGATGGGACTTAAACTAATTTAATAATTTTATTTACTTTGTTTACTTTGTTTTTGCAGTTATTTTGTAGTATTTCTCCGTGCTTCACCTTGCATCCCGTTGCCTTTCAGTGAAAGATTGCAAGGCTGCTTAAATACTGTCATTTTAAGCACTTGTTGAACTACTGATTTTAGCTGGCAGATTCTTGAGTATTTTAAATTCTCCTTTGGGTCCTGCTGGGGGTTTGTGGCATTGGAACATGTGGTGAGATCTGTGTCTTAAAATACAATTTGACCTCTTTTGGGTTCATCTTGGTTGGGCTCTGCTGAGCTGGCAGTTGACATGTGGCCAGAAGCAAAGCTTCTGAAATTGTGTTCACTTTTAGGTTATGCTAGCTAAATGGTGCAACCTCAAACAGGTTGGCTGGTGGCGTTGGATAATCTGTTGTTTCCTTTCCCCCTTGTTTGGCAAAGATATCAATAGGCACACCATAAATTGAGATGAGATTAAATAGGATTCAGATTTCATTATATCTTGTTTTACTATAGCTCATGTAGTTTGTTTTATTACCAAATTCCATTTGTAAAGTTTTTTCCCTGACCTCTTGTAACTACTACTTGTGTTTTTTTAAATCTGTTATATAAGGTAATGGTTTCTCTAAGCTGTTAATTGATTTGAATAAGGACAACGAGCCTAAAAATATTTTGCTGGACATTGTAAAAGTCTTGTGCTGGTGCCTGGCTGTGTTTTGCTGGTGGAAATACTACTTCATTATGTCCTTGTACTTTCATCTGTGCAGTGCACAGTGAGGAAAGTTAACATTTTGGAAATGGAAGTGAAAGTGGAATGACTGCCCAATTCTGGTGCTTCTGTAGTGAGGTCAATGTATTAAAGCTGCTGCTACTATTCATTGCCCAAATTTTTTTTTCATAATTATGATTGTCACTTCTTTAATCCATTTATAGGACTTGGGGTCACTGGCTAGGCTAACATTTAATGCAAATGCCTAATTGTTCAGAGGGTAGTTCAGAATCAACCACGTTGCTGTTTGTCTGGAGTCACATGTAGTCCAGACCACGTAAGGATGGCAGATTCTTTCCTTGAGAACATTAATGAGCCAAATGGCTTTTTACGCCAAAAGTCACTGGATTTGTACTCAACATTAGACACTTTAATTCCAGATTTCTTTTTCACCCATTGAATTCAAATTCCACTATTTACCATGGTGGGGTTTGAACATAGGTCCCCAAGACATTAATGGTACCTTTCGATTAACAGTTGAGTGATAACATCACAAGGTCTTTGCTACCCCTGCTGTGGTTGCTGATATGCAGAGTTTATGTAATCCAAAAAGTAGACATTCTTCCTTGTACAAAATAGCCTGCGTAAGATTGAAGGAGTGCAAGAAATAATTGCAATTTTGAGGCGTAAAATTTCCTGATGTAAGAAAATATCTTGGTTTAGACTTGGAAATATTAGGGCTTTTACCTGCTAGAATAAATAATGTTCTGGAGTGATTTAAAAGATCTGTTTAGGATGAGGTGTAATAGAAAGAAGTAGCCTGTTTTCAATGGTTGTCAGCTCTAGATAAGAGGACGTAGAGATCTCCACTGTAAGAGATTTAGGAAAGACAGCAGTTACAGAGGGCTGTGAGCTGTGAAATGCATTGTGTGCGCACTTCAGATTAGCTTTACTGGGGTGCTTGGAAACAGTGAAGGTATACAGGAACAAGATAGGAACATTGGCAGAAACTGTTTCTTTATGGAGTATTTATACCAGAATTGGCTGTTTTTATGCCACCATTTATTGTGAAAGATTTCAATATAAATACCACTGAAGGTGAAAAATTTAGGAAGCAATAGGTTAAGTGAGTGAGAGGTAAATAGAAGGCTGACGAGAAAGGTTCCCCGGAGCACGTGCTACTCTTGACTCACTGAATCATACTGTCATGTATGGGTTTCAGGTTTGCATGTTCAAGTTCTTCTTGAGACTTGAGTGCATAATCTGGGTTGGCACTGCTCTGTAGCATGAAGGGTGTGCTGCAGTTTGAATGCAGGAGAGTTTTCAGTGTCCTGGCTAATGTTTATTCCTCAAATGGCATCACTGAAAATAAATTCTGAGCATCATAATATTGCTGATTCTGGGAGCTTGCGTGTAAATTAATGGTCATATTTTCAGTTCAGAGGAAGAGTCACCAGAATGGTCATTTTTTCTTCACAGATGCTGGCAGACCTGCTGAGCTTTTCCAGCAACTTCTGTTTTTGTTCCATATTTTCTGTATTGCTAGATTTCAAAAATGTAATTGGCTCTAAATTTGTTGTGTAAATGCAAATATTTCTTTGCACCTAGTGTCTGACCAGCATTGGAAGGCAGGGTATTGTATCTGAGGGACCTTTCACAATGGAGGAGTGCAGTATTTTGAGATTGAGTTGGTATCCATCACAAATTCAGGTGAAGCTATATTGTATTAGATTTTTAAGTGTGTGCATATATATGTGTCAGAATTCATTCTGTGAAATTGTACCGAGGTAATATTGTGTCTGAGCTGTTTCATGTGTTGAGAGAGGTCCCCAGTTCAAACTCATTTTCTGTGGATTTTGAGAGTACCCTGGGATGATTTGACCAGATTCCTGCTTCTATGGCTACACTGCTAGAAATGCACATCTGTCTATGCTTGGCCCAGTGCTAGGTCTGGTTGTGATTTCCTCCAGAGTTGGTTAACTTGCTGTATTAGTTGTGCAGGCTGATTTGCAAATAAAGGCTACGTATTAAAGGGCTTTCAGGAATATGAAAAGAAAGAAAGTTGGAGTGTGGAACAAAGTTTGTGTAAACAGATGTTTGGTAGGAGGTTTTTTAAACAGGATAATAAGACAATAGTTTGATAGATACCTAGAAATAATGTTTCCAAGTCAGAAGTACTATAAATTCTTGTTCCAGTCACTGATCAATCTTGCTGAGATAAATGAAACTACTTGGCAACACAGCTATGCAAACAGTTGCTAAATTCGTAAAAGGCTGAAGATATAAGGGTGTTAGGGACTACTTTTTGAGAGGTAAAAAGTAACTGAATGTATATCAGAGCTGCTACACTTAGTTTCAGTCAATAAATGTGGAGCTGGAAAAGCACAACAGGTCAGACTGTATCCAAGGAGCAGGGAAGTCAATGTTTCAGGCTGAAACCCTTCTTCAGAACTGGGGAGGGGACCTGAGAAATAAATAGAGGAATAGCTGTGGGGCTATGGGGAGGGTAGGTAAAATAGAGGTAGGTGGATGCAAGTGGGGGTTATTGTGGTTGGTCAGTGGAAGGGTGGAGCAGATAGGGGAGTCAGAAGATGGACAGGTCGGGGGAGGAGAGCTTTTGAAGCTGGTGAAGTCAATATTCAGACCATTGTTCGGAAATGTCCAAGGCGAAATATTGTGTGTTCTTCCGGTTTATGTTTGGCCTCACTCTGACAATGGAAGAGGCCAAGGATGGGCATGTCCTGGGGCATGGGAGGGGTATAGTTAAAGTGGATACCAGCAGGAAGGTTGGATTGGTTGGTACATGCAAGTGCTCAACGAATTGGTCCCCGACTCTGCGCTTGACCTCCCCAAAATAGAGGAGACCACATTGGGAGTAATAGATGAGGTTAAATGTACAGGTGAGGAAGGATTGTTTAGGGCCTTGGGCGGAGGTGAGAGGGGAGGTGTAGGGGTAGATATAGCACCTCCTGCAGTTGCAGAGAAAGGTACTGGGTGTGGTGGCTGGGTTGGTGGGGAGTATGGAGCTGATGAGGGAGTCGTGTCGTGATCGATCCCTGCAAAAAGCCGATTGGGGTGGGGAGGAGAATATCTTGTTGGTGTTGGGGCCTACTCCAGAGGTGAATAATATCACAAGTTGATTAGAAAGTATTAATAAAGGAAGTACCACTCTGACTAGATTCTCCTTCATGAAGGAGTTTTACTTGACTGTTGTGTCCTCAATAGTACTGTTGTATTGGGGGTTTCTAAATCACTCTTTGGAAATCTTGGCAAATCTTGTAAAATTAGCTCAAATTTGGCATCACAAACAATATGGAATTATTTTAGGTGCATCCAAGTTAAATAACATTATCTGTTTGCTACCATATAAGGCCTCACCCATCCCTTCCAAAATTGAAGATAATAAAATGTGAGGCTGGATGAACACAGCAGGCTCAGCAGCATCTCAGGAGCACAAAAGCTGACGTTTCGGGCCTAGACCTTTCATCAGAGAGGGGGATGGGGAGAGGGTTCTGGAATAAATAGGGAGAGAGGGGGAGGTGGACCGAAGATGGAGAGAAAAGAAGATAGGTGGAGAGGAGAGTATAGGTGGGGAGGTAGGGAGGGGATAGGTCAGTCCAGGGAAGACGGACAGGTCAAGGAGGTGGATGAGGTTAGTAGGTAGGAGATGGAGGTGCCGCTTGGGTTGGGAGGAAGCGATGGGTGAGAGGAAGAACAGGTTAGGGAGGCAGAGACACACTGGACTGGTTTTGGGATGCAGTGGGTGGAGGGGAAGAGCTGGGCTGGTTGTGTGGTGCAGTGGGGGGGGAGGGGACGAGACGAACTGGGCTGGTTTTCGGATGCAGTGGGGGAAGGGGAGATTTTGAAGCTTGTGAAGTCCACATTGATACCATTGGGCTGCAGGGCTCCCAAGCAGCATATGAGTTGCTGTTCCTGCAACCTTCGGGTGGCATCATTGTGGGACTGCAGGAGGCTCACGATGGACATGTCATCTAAAGAATGGGAGGGGGAGTGGAAATGGTTTGCGACTGGGAGGTGCAATTGTTTATTGCGAACCAAGTGGAGGTGTTCTGCAAAGCGGTCCCCAAGCCTCCGCTTGGTTTCCCCAATGTAGAGGAAGCCACACCGGGTACAGTGGATACAGTATACTACATTGGCAGATGTGCAGGTGAACCTCTGCTTAATGTGGAAAGTCATCTTGGGGCCTGGGATAGGGGTGAGGGAGGAGGTGTGGGGACAAGTGTAGCATTTCCTGCGGTTGCAGGGGAAGGTGCCGGGTGTGGTGGGGTTGGAGGGCAGTGTGGAGCGAACAAGGGAGTCACGGACATGTTTTTCTTGGCTTCATCCCCAAATTTATCTATCTTCTGAAACTGTCCATCAACTGTGTGTGTTGTGGGGAAAGTGATAATGCTCTTGAGCAACTGCCTACCAACATAGGACAAAGACAGAACATATCACCGGGCCTTCCAGGGTAGTGCTCTTGTTTGTTTGGTTAGGTATTGATTTAATTGCATAGTCACCCAGATGAGCAATAGCTTTGTCAGTGGTGAGATTTTGAGCTCTTTAAATCCACTTTCAAGTTAGGTCAGCAGATGCTCCTTGAGAGTGTAAGTAATTGTCTGGTTTCCTCCAAAGCTGCAGCTGGGATGGTCTTGGTGACCTCACAAATGTTGGCTGCTACTCAAAGGCCTTGGCCAGTGAGGGAATTGCATAGGACTAGGAGCTGGGAAGGTGAAGTGGTGGGTATATCTAGATGATGCACATTGTTGAATTGCACACTTACAGATTTAGAGTGGGTAGGTTGGTACCACATTGGGGATCATTATTATACAATGGCAAGCCCATAGTTCCTTCAGGTCATGGTCATTGTACTAATGAAGTATGAACAGTTTACGGAGGAAACTGCTGCAGGTTTTAACTTCTACAGTCTTGATGAGATGGCCTGTGAGTGAGAGTCCTGTCAAGACTGAAACTGGGTTTGAGATAACGGGAACTGCAGATGCTGGAGAATCCAAGATAACAAAGTGTGGCGCTGGATGGACACCTGGCCAAGCAGCATCTTAGGAGCACAAAGCTGATGTTTTGGGCCTAGACCCTTCATCAGAAAAAGGGGGAGGGTTTAAGTTTTGTTTCAGCCTCTGGTCAACCAGGGTGATGATCAGTTCCTTCTTAGTATTAATTTTGTGAAGATGAAATGTGTTGGAGACTGGTTTACTGATACTTAGCTTCAGGAACCATGTCTTGCAGAGGCAGGCCAGTTGTGTGATATTCTTAACTAGTTCATCTTGCAGCCATGGATGTTTGAATCTTTATTGCGCAACAGATGCCATCTTCATAGATAAATTTCTAGGACCATGATGGTGTATCACCCTGAATTGAGCTTAATGTTGAGCATGCTGTATGTATTTTAGTTTTCTCAAAGCATATGTTGGAGTTTTATCCTTCTTGAGATTCTAGTCACAGCCCTCCATTCAGAAACGTACCCTTCCACTGCTACCCTCTGTCTTCTGTGTCTGAGCCAGTACTTTTTTTAATCTATCTTGCAAGCTCACCTCTGACCCTGTGCGACTTTTCCTTCCGTATCAGTTATAGGAGCAGTATAAGGGGCAGTTTCTGTCTTTGATATAGGGGTAGAATTAGGCCATTTGGCCTATTGAAGTCTGGCCCACCATTTGATCATGGCTGATATGCTCCTTACCCCCATTTCCTGCCTTCTCCCCAAAATCCTTCAGCCAATTACTGATTAAAAATCTAGCTCCTCCTTAAACTTACTCATAGTCCCAGCATCCATCGCACTTTGGGGTAGCAAATTCCACAGATTCACAACCCTTTGGGAGGAGTAGTTTCTCCTCAACTCAGTCTTAGGATAAGGGGTAGCAAATTTAAGACACTGACCTGTCATCCCAGAATGCCCTACAAGAAGCAGTATTGCTCCACATCTATTTTATCTGTATCTTTTATCATTTTGAATGCCTCAATTTGATCTCCTCTCAATTTCTAAATTCCAGAGAGTATAGGCCTTAACTGTTCAATCTCTCTTCATATGACAATCCTTCATCTCTGGAGTCAATCTAATGAATCTTCTGAACTGCCTTCAGTGCCACTATATCTTTCCTCAAATAAGGAGACCAAAACAGTGCACAACAGGCACAGTGGCTCAGGAGATAGCACTGCAGCCTCATAGCACCAGGGACCTGAATTCGATTCCAACCTCAGACAGCTGTCTGTGTGGAGTTTGCACATTCTCCCTGTGCCTCGTGGGTTTCCTCTGGATGCTCCGGTTTCCTCCCACGGTCCAAAGATGTGCAGACTAGGTAGATTGGCCATGCTAAATTGCCCGTAGTGTTCAGCGGTGTGTGGGTTATTGGGGGATGGGTCTGGGTGGGTTGCTTCAAAGGGCAGTGTGGACTTGTTGGGCCGAAGGGCCTGTTTCCACACTGTAGGGAATCTAATCTAATCTAAAACACTCCAGGTGCAGTCTTACCAATCTCTTGTATAGCTGCAACTATGCTTCTTTGTCTTTATACTCTAGGCTAGGGCTAGTTGAGGATTTTTGTGTAAACTCCTTGAATTGAATAACACAAGGTCTGATTTCTACCTGAAGGAAGTGCTAGGTTTTGTAATTTTGGAGTATTTGAAATAAAGTGTATTGAGAGTTTCAGTGAAGCCTCACTCTCTGGATTGGTGAGGATAACCCTGCAAAATATTTTTGAGCTTGAAGTTCATCTCATGATTAAAAACTAGAGATGAAACCTAAACCCAGATGAATCTACACACCCACATTATGTATATTTTTGTCTCTCGAAAATATTGGTTTTATAGAATGAAGTGTGAGGTTGGAGTTGACCTTTTCTTCACAAACCGCAACTGCCTTTTTAGTCTTTTGAAAGAAAAACTGTCATTGTTTTCCTCTGTTTTCAGACTACCCCAGCGTAGGTACCTATTGAGTATTTCCTCTGCCACCCACACCTTGGCCTCTTCACTAGCACAGCAGAAATTTCTGATAGTGGCAGGAGGATGCTGTACTTGTTTTTAAATCTGAAAGTTGCTAATTGTCATTAAATTGGTTAAGCCTGTGTGCGTGAATGTAAACTTTCAAAGTTTATTCAAAGGGATGCTTTTTGCAAAATAGGCACCACCCTTTCTATTCAACTAAGTTAAATTTCTGCTGTCCATGCTTTGGACACTTCAGCCAGTTAGTGCATTTAAGAAACAAAATATTCCTTATTTTAAAAAAAGTCCACATTTCTCAAATTCTGCCAATATTTACTTTTTTATCTGGCTCAACCTATCTGAGAAAGGAAAGACACAACAATCCACATGTTTGAGTTGGGCTGTTGGAATCTGCTTCCTCTCTGCTGTAGGGTTGTCTGTCTTCCATGAAAGTGGGTTCCACAGATCAGGATGTATCTTCTGGATCTGCTGGGGTTGTCAGTGCAATCTTTTGCCATAAGCCTGACTGCGAGTGTTCATTTGAGGGAGTATTCTCTCTCTTTCCAACATTCCCCCCCCCCCCCCCCCCCCCGGGCACATGCGCGTGGGCAAGGCCACGCAACCTTCTGAGTATTGTGCAAGCTTTTGGCCAATGGGGTCATGAATGGAATGCAAAACCTCCGTTGGGGTCACACAAGCATCCCTCACTGTTGCAATGCAAGAAGGTATAAAGTGCCCATCCTTGGGTATTGACTGGACAAGGTGCCAGAAAGTCTAATTACTCCTTCTCCAATACACTGTCCTCAGGCTGGTCCTCCCTCTCTTGGTTTCCACTGTTCTCTGTAGTTGATAGCTTCTGCTTAACTTAATGTGACCAATTTTCAGTCAGGTCCAATTTCTCTTACTGAGAGTCAATTTAGAATATCTAATTATCAGTCCATGGTAGTTTGACTGCATCACCACAATCTGGTACGTTGGTTTTTATTGCAAGAAGATTTGAGTATGGGAATAATCATGACCTAATCTAATTATATAGAGATGGAATGAGATCTCACCTAGAGTGTTATGTACAGGTTTGGCCATCGTACCTATGGAAAGGTCAACTTGCCATGGAGGGAGTGTGCAGCACCACCTCCCCCACCCCACCCCCACCCCCACCCCCACCTTTCCTTCCTCTCCAACCCCCCCACCCCCCACCACCACCCAAACCTCAAATTCACCAAACTAATTCCTTGGATGGAGGGATTGTCCTATGGGGAAAGATTTAAATAGATTTGTTTTACATTAACTTGAGTTTAGAGAAATGGAACATCTCATTCACAGTTCTTAGAGCAATTATCAGGGTAGATTTGGAAAGAACTGGCAGGATCTAGAACTGGGGGAAAAGCTTCAAAATAAAGTGCAGGCCATTTAGGACTGCGATGAGGAGGAATTTCTTTTAAATATGGTGAATCTGTTGGAATTCTCTCTTTCGGGCTGTGGATGCTCAAGTTCAAGACGGAAATTTGTACATTTCTAGTTACTAATGGTAGGTGAATTTTTTTTGGAATCCTCTCAGGATTGTGGAGACTCAGTTTTAGAATATGTTCAAGATCAATAGACTGTACAGGTTAAAAACACTATGGGATTCAGGGATAATACAGGAAAATGGTGTTGAGGTGGAAAATAGAGTAATCTTTTTACTCAGTGTTGTGACCTTTTGCCATTCTTTACCCTAGTGGGCTGTGGAAGCTCAGCCTTTGAGTATATTTAAGTTGGAGATTGGTCAATTTCTGATCACCAGTGCTGTATAGGATTAAGAGGGTGGAGTGGATAAACAAAATTGAAGTGTTTGATTAGCCATAATCACATTGAATGGTGGGCAGTCTTGATGTGCCGAACAGTTTTCTCCTGTTCGTGTTTCCAAGATTAGCCAAAATTTAATTGAATGTTGGTGCATGCTTGAGGGGCCAAATGGCCCACTGCTCTTATTTCTTGTTCCTAAAGTGTTTTGAAACAAATCCCAGTGCACATTTGTAAACTTCTCGAGCAACTTTACTCTCTACCTCACGAAAGTCTGTATTGCCCTCAGGTTATAAGTCTTTTTGTTGTTTTTAGAATTGCGTGATGTAACAGATAAAAAGAAAATATCTGCCTCTTTTTTAAGACCTGCGTGCATTTCAGTTGCTACAAAGAAATTGAGTTTAATTTCCAAATGCGTAGGAGAAATTGAATGTATAAAAAGCACCAGTGGGTAGTAATCTTTATCTTGGCTCGAGATGCTGAGTGTTGATAAGATTTCAGTAAAGTTGGGGAGTAACCTTTTTATCAGCGTTGCTGTAGCGGTTTTTTTTAAGTTAAGTAGGTGTATGAAACATTTGTCCTGTGAAAAGAGCTCAGCACGGAGTTAACTTTTTTGAATGTATATGGTAATTTGATTCTAAGAGAAGTAGTACTGGGAGCAAAAGGTGTTTTAAATTATGTTTACTGCAAAAAGTAAAATGTGAAGAGTGGGGCGGAGGTGCTTTGTTTTTTCTACTCTTTCTCGGTAAGTTAATTAGTTGGTAAGAACCTGCTATTAGGTACTGTCTTTAAATTGCTGTAAATTAGAAAAATGTATTAATTAACAGGAAGCAACAATGCTTGAATCTCAGAATGAAGGAAAAGTAAGTTACCTGATGCAAAATAAAGTAATGCAAAAGAAGTTAAGTTGACACACAGCAGCACAGTTCAGTCAGGTGGAATATGCCTCCTTTAATTTTTGGGAAGTCATGAAACTTACTGGTGTGCTAGGTGATCACATGAGCAAGAAGTTCTGCCAACTGAAATATTTTCGAGCTCTTGGTTTCAGAGATTTAATGGTACCTGGAATCACCGTAGTGCATCTATAAGGCTGAGAGTCAGATGACTAGGACATTCAGAAAAGTGGTCACCCCACAGCTTAAATGCAGAAGGTTGGAGGGAGAGCAAAGAGGAATTATGAGAAGAAACTGGCAGCCAACATGAAAGGGAGATCCCAAAATCTTCTATTGGCATACAAATAGTAAAAGAATGGTAAAAGGCAGAATAGGGCTGATTAGGGACTGAAGAAGGGACTTACACATGAAGGCAGGGAGCATGGTTGAGATGTTAAACTAATACTTTGCATCTATCTTGACAAAGCCCTGGGACTGAATAGATTCATTCAAATAGGATATCGTACAACGTGGTTATAATTGTAGGGACACTGACATAACTGTTTAATTCACCCTAGACTGGAGAATTGCAAACATCACAACCTTGTTGTGAGCATAAACCCAGCAAATACAGACCAGTTTGTTTAACTTTGAGTAGTGGGGATGCTTCTCAAAACAATTACTCAGAATCAAGTTAGTATGGGCATGGTATAAGATTAGTTGATTAAGAAGAATCAACATTGATCTCTGAAGAGGAAATAGTGTTAGTTAAATTTGCTGGATTTTATAATCTAGTCTAATGTACTTGCTGTTTAGTGTTGTCTCCTGTACATCGGGGTGATGAAATTCAGACTTGCCTTGCAGAATTGGCCCAATTGGCATTCTGAAAATACTGCAATTTCTCCTTGCTTTTAACTGTGTTTTACTTGATCTGGATCATACAGACAGGATTAGTAAAGCTATTTTGATAAATGCAAAATATTGCAGTTGCTAAAAATCTGAAATACGGATGCTGGAGAAGATCAGTTGATCTGGCAGCATCGATGGAGCGAATTAAGAATTAATGTTTCAAGAGTAGTATGACTCTTGTTTGTAACAACTGTTTTGTTGTCCTGAATGTGTGAATTGTAGTGCACCTCCCTTGTGGCTGGGGGAAAAAAATCAACTGTCACTTTTGCCTCTGAAATCATGAGGCCAGATACACACTATAGTGGTAGTTTTGGGCTTTGTTTATGCAGGATTTGTGATCTAGTGTGATAGTGTAATTATTGCAGAACGAGGCAGCTGATTTGGTATCAGCTTGACAGAATGATAGGATTGGTGTCCTAAAGCAGAAAGTTGCTGGTTCTAACTGCATAGGACTTTAGCATATGGCCTATGCTGATAATCAAGTGAGCTATAAAGTGTGCTGTGTTGTTGGAGATACCATCTTTTGATTAAGATTTTAAAACTGTCTCTGCCTGTTCAGAGGATTGATTGAGAAGTAGGAGTTGGTTTGAAAATTAATAAGTTTGAAAATCTTGCTGAATGATGGATCAGGCTTCATCGGCTACATGGTCTACTTTGGCTTTTGTGATCTTGTAATGTTGAGTGTCTCGTAGTCGGTATTTGAAGTGGAACTCAGTTCTTCTTGTGTGCTGGTTAGGCTGTTCCTCTCGATAGCACCACAAGTAATCAAGTTATCAGATTTACCTCAGTTTATATTTATGCAGCCTTGCAGTGTACAGTTGACGAGCATGTTTGCTCAATGTTGCAACTTGAAGATTCTATCAGTTGTGACATACTTCATGACACATGGTAAAGTTCTATATAAATTGAAACTCCTCATAACCAGCGAATCTGTACTGCATTGTAATGATCTGATCACTTAACTTCTCATACTGTACTGTTTCCATTGTTAGTGTAGATTTGGAGGGAAAATAACCAATTTAGACTGACGTGATGACTCCCTCTGTCTCGTCTGTTGTTGCATTGTTTGAAAGCCTAGATTAGAAATTTGACAATTATTGGTCTCTCCCAATATACCATAAATCTAGCAAGTAATTTGGACTTGCGATTTATTGGACATAAACTCTCGTGAGTGACATTTGGAAATACTGCTGCAGACACGCTTTTTCTGTTTCAGGATGAGAGAAATTGTTAGCTAGCTTACAGCCCCTTTGCTCAAACTGATTGCATTAATACGTTAGCTTCTATTCTGTTCACCTGAACAGGAACAATGAGTCTTCCTAATTTAAATTCTATTAGCTTTATTTCAGGTAATGAAGGTGTCAGGGCCCAAAAGCAGCAGGACTGGCACAATATTCAGGCTTGTGCTGTTGAGTGTCAGGTAACATTTGGGGCCCCACAAATTCCAGGCAACAGCCCTGTCTGCTAAAAGTGTACCTAACAACTTAACCTTGACATTCAGTTGTGTTAGTATCTTCTAATTCTTCCCACCATTGACATTCTGGAGGCTGGTATTGATCAGCAACTTAACTGGTCTAACTACATTAATACTATGGCTTCGAGAACCAGACAGAAGCTTAGTGTTCTCTGGCAAGTGACTTGCATCTTGACTCCCCATGTCCTTGCCACCATTAACTGGGTACAAGACAGTGCACTTCGTTTGGCTGGTTGAGAGAACTCCTATACCAATCAATAAATTTGTCACACTTCAGGATAAAGTAACATGCTTGACTGGTACCTCGATCCACTACCTTAAACATTCACTTCCTCCACCAGCAGCTCACTGTGATCTACATCATGTACCATCTACAAGATACATCGCAGCAACTCACCGAGTCTGCTTTGACAGCATCATCCTAGCAGTTAAAATTAGAAGGCCATTAGGTGACTGGGCATTTATAGCCACGCTCAAGACTCCCATTACCCAGACTTCGTAATGTTTCACCATGCTTTCGTTATTGCTGGGTCAAAACCATGGAACTTTCTCGCTTCCTACCATTGTTCCAGGTTGAAGTCCCAAATGCTCCAGAGGTGTGTAATATCTCTGAACAGATTGATTAGAAAATAGAACTCCTAAGGACTGCAGCTGTTCAAGTGCTTACTGTCACCTTCTTGATTTAGGCATGGGAAAGGGCAATATATACTGCTTTTGCAGTGACTCCCACCTCCTCTGAGTAAAGTAAAATTCTACACACTGGCGTGGTATGCTAAGATTTTGGATTTGCTTACTGGCAGTAATTGACAATAAGTAACAGAGGTGGTTGTAGTGTCCTTCTTCTCACCCTAGCCCACTTTTCACGATACACAATATTGGGGTATCACAACTCCAATAGTCAAGATGCTGTAAGATTGACCATGTTGCCGAGCAGAATTACAGATGTGTGAATTGTCATCAGATTGTTGTGTTAGAGAGATAGTAAGAACTGCAGATGCTGGAGAATCTGAGATAACAGTGTTTGAACACAGCAGGCCAAGCAGCGTTAGAGGAGCAGGAAGGCTACCTTTTGTCTGGTTATGACCTGGAATCTCATTGTCAGATTGCTTAATTGAGTCATACAACAATGGTGACTGCCAGCTTATTTGATGCTAATTGGGTTTCAAGCTACATATGGTCATGCTGCTAATCAGATGTACACCATTTGTCTGATCACCAAGTAGCCAGAAAGAAAACATTTACATCTTTTTGTGCATTCAGAGACTTTGGCAGGAAGGAAGGTAGTTTGGGTCCTAGTCAGAAATCTGTTTGTTTCAAGTTTTCCAAGATTTGGTGATGATTTCAGAGATCAAAATGAATGAGCAGAAATAAATAATACTGTGCATTTATTTAGCGCTTGAAACATTTAAATGATTTGGGACATTGCTGTTTGAGGAAGCCGGAGAAGTAACTTAGAGTTTTTCAAAAAAGGTCTTGAAAGGTGATTTGATCTTGGTTTGATTCTCAGACTTTATCTAAATTGACTGATCACAGCCTGGAGCGTTACTTGGCTGCTATAACCCTGGGTTAAAGATTTAGAAAATATAAACAATTGACGTACTTTGCTTCTGTTAATAAATAGTGCATCCTCTTCACTAGAAATGTGCATACCTAGTCAGAACCGATTGTCTTGCATTACAAATAAGTACACCAACATCCTGTGAGTGAGTTTAACTGGCTTGGGTAGTATTTGTTGTCCATCCTACCTGCCGTTGAAAAGCTGATGAACTGCCTTGTTGAACCTCTGTAGTTTGTGTGCTTAGAATGCAATCATAATACTGTTGGAAAGGCATTACCAGGATTTTAACCCAGTCTTATTGAAGGGATATAGTTTCAAGTCAGAATGCTGTTTGACTTGGAGATATTGCTGTTGATGATGGTATTTCATGCATTTGACCTTGACCACCTAGGTGGGATACTTCATGGGTTTGGAAGATGCTGTTAAAAGAATCTAGGCAAGTTGCGCAAGTCCATTTTCTATATAGTCAAAATATTGTCACTTAGCAGCAGTGATCGAGGAAATGAGTTTGTTTGTTATGATGGGTGAGGAGCTGATTCACCTGGCTGCCTTGTCTTGGATGATCTTGAGCTTATTGTCTGTTGTTGAAACTGCACTCATACAGGCAAGTGGACAGTATTCTGTAATACTCCTGACTTTTGCCTTACAGATAGTGAACAAGCTTTGTAAATTTGGAGGTCATTAGTCAATTAAGTGATGGTAATCATATTGTGTCTTGGAAATGGTTATTGCCTGGCACATGTGTGATTGAATGCTATTTGCTTCTTAATCTAAGGCTGAATGCTGTCAAGTTTTGCACGTGGACGTTGACTACGTCAGTATTTGTTGAGTCATGAATGGTACTGAACATTACAGCCATCAGTGAACATCCCTAACTTGGACCGTATGATAGAGGAAAGGCCATTGATGAAGCAGCTGAAGATGATTGTTGTGGGAGACCCTTAGGGTAGTGGTCCTAGGCCCTTTTGTCCTGGGACTAAATTCATTGACCTCCAAAAATTAGGTACAGTTCCAACTGCTGTAGAACTCTTCTGCAGTTCCCATTGACTTCAATTTTGCTATGACTCCTGATGCCCAACACACTGAAATGTTGCCTTGATCTCAAGGGCAATCATGCTTGCCTCCCTTTTGATTTCTTTTGTCCATGTTTAAATGAAGATTGTAATGAGATCAGGAGGAACTGAGTAGTCTTAGTGGGAATGAGACATGGCACCAGTAAACAGGTTGTTGCTGGGTAAGTACTGCATAATAGCAATGATGATACATTTTGCTGATAGTTTCCTCTCAAATCAAGTCATTAATTGACCCAGTTGGAATTATCCCACTTTTGTGAATAGGACATAACTGGGCTATCTTCCACATTATCTGTAGATGCCAATATTGTACTTGTAGTCAAATGACTGGCTGTGCGGCTGTATCCTAGTAAGGAGAGTTAATTGGCATATTGTTGAGAAAGAAACATTGTGAAAAAAGTAATCTTTCTTTAAAAATAATGAGCCTACAGCACAGAAACCACCTGTTGTTCAGCCCAACTGGTCCTAACTCAAATTAATGTTTCTTTTGTCCTTCCTAACCTTCTTTACAATAACATGGGAAGGAGGAAAAACTGATTAAGTAATTCAGATTGCCACATGAAATTCTACAGGTCATGACTGATAAATTCTTGATTTTCTGTTTATTCCATCTCAAGTGTTTTGTAGGACTTGACTCCTACTGCAAAGTAGTAGTTGCTGCACCTGATTCTAATTTGAGTTGAATTTGTACACCAAAATTTTCAGTCTTCAGAGATTGGTTCAGTTCATGTGTGCACTAACAATTCGGAAAACAGTATATTTTGGTTTCTAGTTGAATGTTTCAAATATCTTAAGCTTTGGTGCATTTATATCAATGTCATCCTTAACTTACATTTATTTCTCAACATAGATAAACATCCCAGAATGCTTCACAGAAGCATAATCTGATTAAAAATACAAATAAACCAAAAATGAAGATATTGGAAGAAGTGCAGAATATCCTGATTAGAGGTAGGTTTTAAGGAATATCTTTAAGGAGATAAGGGGAAGAAAAGGAAGTGTTAGACAATTGAAGAATTGTAAAAGGAGAGGGAGGTGGGTAAGTGAGTTTGGAGCAACTGTAGCTGAAAACATGGCTATTCATGGATTTAAAGATTCACCAAAAATCAGACTTAATGTGTCCAGTAAGAACTTTTAATGTTTGAATTTACAGCTGGTCATCTCAGACATTGAAACAATGTGTTGATAGTTACATGTGTGTCACCAGCATTTAATGTTTTTTTGGGCTGTATGGTCTATTTCTTTAATGAAATATATAATTAAGATTTATATCACAGTCGTGGGCCCTTGTGATACAACGGTAGTGCTCCTACTCTGAACCAGGAGGTGTGGGTTTAAGTCCCACGTGCTCACGAAGTATGTAATAATATCTGTGAACAAGTTGATTTAAAAAAAATCTATATCATGCTGTCCTGTGTTCATGACTTTAAAATAGTACTTTTTGATGAACATGATCAGGCGCTTTGCTCTTGCCTTTGGTTGGTTTTGCTGTTGGTAAGTGTAGAAGGAATGTGGCATGGATTATTAATTTCCTGGGTGGAATTTAAATTCAGTTAGTAAATAACTGGAATTAAAAGCAAGTCTGTGCAGTGTTTTCCAGGAAACTATTGGACTATTGTAAAAAAAAATCTGTTTTGTTGGGGCACATGTGCCATCTTAGCTGGTATGGCCTACATGTAGCTTGGATCCCCTACAGTTTGGAATAGACTGGCATTAAAGTCAAAGAACTGTACAGCATGGAAACAGACCCTTCAGTCCAACTTTCCATGTGGGCCGCTAGTTGTTACAAAATCACTACATCAAAGCTAAAAAGGAATGGGGCCGCATAGACTACCTGATATTGTCAAGCACCAGAAATGGCAACAGTGTAACTTGCATGGTTGATCCTGCAAAGACCTCCTTGCCTCTGGGGCTTGTGCCAAAATTGGGAGAACTGTGCCATGAACTCTGCAAGTCATGACCCGATAATTACATTCACCAAATTATACCTTGCAGCCAATATCCAGGCGTTTTGATCATTATTTTTATCTTCTTGTTTATTTCATTTTATTTCCTACCCCTAATTGCCTTTGAGAAGGTAGTGATGAGTTGGCTTATTGAACTGTTGTATGGTAGGTATACCAATATCCCACCAGCAGGCAGACCCACCACAAGTTGCAGCACTCTGGTATATTGTTGGGCAGCATTTGCCTTGATTTGTTGTCTTCATTGATTTCAGACCCAATTCGCATGACATCAGCTTAATTATTGGAAAGGACCCCTCCTATTTCCTACCCTCTGCCAACTGATGAATCAGTACTCTTTCTGTTGAACATCAGTTGGAGGAAGGACTGAGGGTAGCAAGGCCACAGTTTGTACTTTGCGTGAGTGACTTCAATGCCCATTATCGAGAGTAGCTGAAAAGCATCAATACTGCCAAGGCAGAATTTGAATCATTTTTTTAAAGAAATCTGGAATTAAGAATCTACTGAAGATCATGAAACTATTGTCATAAAAACCTGTTTTGGCTCACTAATATTATTCAGGGAAGGAACACTGCCATCTTTACCTGATCTGGTCTACATGTGACTCCAGAGCCGTAGCAAAAGTCCAATGAAACATGAACACATAAACACAGGGCTGCACTCAGAAATGGCCTAGCAAGCCACACAGTTCTCTCAACCACTCCTAAGTGTCAAGAGGACAAGGCTCACTAGATCTCTCCCTCACCAGTCTACCAGCTTCAAAGGATCTGTCTGTTAAAGTGGCTGTCCCTGACATCAAGGCAGTATAAGAGTGCATGGCACCAGGGACCATAGTAAAATTGGAGTCAATGAAAAACTGGGATGGGGATTGTCATGACAAGTTGAAATCATCTGTTGTTAACTTTTTTTATAAAATGTTAGATTTGTTATAAAACCTGACTCCGAAACTCCTAGTTTCCACAAATCGGTTATTGAATTTTGCAGAAGTAAGTCAGTGCGGTTTGAAATAGTTAATTATATATAAAACGTTTGACTTATCTCTTAAATATCTTTGTCCATTAAAACGGTACAGTTGTTAAATGATAAGAAAAATACGTGCTGCATTTGTGTATTTCTGTTTTATTGGACTTTTGCTTTTACCCTTTAATTTTATTTAAAATTGATGTTCCTCTAATTCCCTTTTAATTGCCTAGTTGCTTGTTAACTGTTTGAAGCTTCTGAAAATTTTCCTCCACAAAGTTTACTAGCCAGAAAGTGTCTTGGGAAAATAGGAATACTCTTGCTATCTCTTGCTCAATTTTTCAGTTTGTAAGTTTAACCTGTGCAAGAGTGGTAAGAATGGAATCGTTACCACAAGGTGTGGTTGAGATGAAGAGCATTAGATGCATTTAAGGAGAAGCCAGAAGAGCACATGAGACAGAAAGGAATAGCAGTATCTGCTGAAAGAATAAACATGAAGAGGCGGGCAGAAGTTTGTTTGGACATAAGCATTATCAAGGAGCAGCTGGGCTGAATAGCCGGCTTCTGTGCTGTTTAATAACTCTTCAATGATGGTTTTCCCACTGTGAATATTGTAACTTTTCAGTACTCCCTGACGGCTTGGAGAGGCAATTATCATTGCCTAGGTCTCTGAATTAATAATCCAATGTTCTGGTGAGCTGGGTGCAAATCCCGCCATGGCAGATGAAGTTTGAATTTGATTTTTAAAAAAAAAAGCTGGAATTAAGAGTCTAACAATGAACATGAAACCATTGTCAATTGTTGGAAAACTCCACCTGTTCACTGATGTCCTTTAGGGAAGGAGACCTGTCCTTACCTGGTCTGGCATACGTGTGACTCTAGACCTACAGCAATGTGGTTGACTCCTAACTGACCTCTGGGCAGTTTGGGTGGCCAACAAATACTGTCCTAGCCAGTGATGCCTACATCCTGTGAATGAACTGAAAAAGAACAAAACGTCGCAATCAGAGCAATCTAGTGCTTGTACTGAGGAAAGGTAAGCTTGTCACCAATTATTAACAGATAGCAGAAAGGCTGCTTCAGGACTCTGCAGCGATGAGTATCTCTGGGAACAGTCAAGGTTAACTAGTGAAATTGCTGCTAGTGCAATATCAAAGGATGCCAGACTACCTTGGCTGTACAGCATAAAATGTAATGTGACTTTTTGTTTCAGAGAGCTCAATGTCAGATTTAATTGAAAATCAAAGAAATTGTACAATCGTAGCTGATTATCACTGTCAATTCCACTTTCCCACAATGTCTCCATATTCCTGAATGTCTGTCTTGGACAATGATTGAGCTTCCACAGCCATTGGATGCAGAGCATTCTAAAGATTCAGCACTGCTTCAGTGAAGAAATTCCTCATCTCAGTCTCAATAAGTGATTATTGCTGGACTGTCAACCCAGAGACCCAGGTAATATGCCTAGGGCGTGGGTTCAAAGCCCATCGTGGCAGATGGTGAAATTTGAATTCAATAAAATCAATAAAAATCTGGAAATAAGTGTTTGATGGTGGCCATGAATCCATTGTCAATTGTCAGGAATAAAACAAGCTGATTCACTGATGTTCTTTATGGAAGGAAACTGGTATCTATACCTGATCTGGGCTACATGTGACTCCAGACCCATAACAATGTGGTTGACTCCTAATTGTCCTCTGGGAATTAGATGTACAGTAAATGATGATAAAATGTGAGACTGGATGAACACAGCAGGCCAAGCAGCATCTCAGGAGCACAAAAGCTGACGTTTCGGGCCTAGACCCTTCATCAGAGAGGGGGATGGGGAGAGGGAACTGGAATAAATAGGGAGAGAGGGGGAGGCGGACCGAAGATGGAGAGTAAAGAAGATAGGTGGAGAGAGTATAGGTAGGGAGGGGATAGGTCAGTCCAGGGAAGATGGACAGGTCAAGGAGGTGGGATGAGGTTAGTAGGTAGATGGGGGTGCGGCTTGGGGTGGGAGGAAGGGATGGGTGAGAGGAAGAACCGGTTAGGGAGGCAGAGACAGGTTGGACTGGTTTTGGGATGCAGTGGGTGGGGGGGAAGAGCTGGGCTGGTTTAGGGATGCAGTAGGGGAAGGGGAGATTTTGAAACTGGTGAAGTCCACATTGATACCATATGGCTGCTGGGTTCCCAGGCGGAATATGAGTTGCTGTTCCTGCAACCTTCGGGTGGCATCATTGTGGCAGTGCAGGAGGCCCATGATGGACATGTCATCTAGAGAATGGGAGGGGGAGTGGAAATGGTGTGTGACTGGGAGGTGCAGTTGTTTGTTGCGAGCTGAGCGGAGGTGTTCTGCAAAGCGGTCTCCAAGCCTCCGCTTGGTTTCCCCAATGTAGAGGTAGCCGCACCGGGTACAATGGATGCCGTATACCACATTGGCAGATGTGCAGGTGAACCTCTGCTTAATGTGGAATGTCATCTTGGGGCCTGGGATAGGGGACCAATAACTCATATTCCGCCTGGGAACCCTGCAGCCTAATGGTATCAATGTGGACTTCACCAGTTTCAAAATCTCCCCTTCTCCTACTGCATCCCTAAACCAGCCCAGTTCGTCCCCTCTCCACACTGCACCACACAACCAGCCCAGCTCTTCCCCCCCCCCCCCCCCCACCCCACCCACTGCATCCCAAAACCAGTCCAACCTGTCTCTGCCTCCCTAACCGGTTCTTCCTCTCACCCATCCCTTCCTCCCACCCCGAGCCGCACCCCCATCTACCTACTAACCTCATCCCACCTCCTTGACCTGTCCGTCTTCCCTGGACTGACCTATCCCCTCCCTACCTCCCCACCTATACTCTCTCCACCTATCTTCTTTAGTCTCCATCTTCGGTCCGCCTCCCCCTCTCTCCCTATTTATTCCAGTTCCCTCTCCCCATCCCCCTCTCTGATGAAGGGTCTAGGCCCGAAACGTCAGCTTTTGTGCTCCTGAGATGCTGCTGTGTTCATCCAGCCTCACATTTTATTATCTTGGAATCTCCAGCATCTGCAGTTCCCATTATCTCTGATACTACAGTAAATGATGGTCTAGTCAGCAATGTTCTTATCCTGTGAAAGAATAAGAAAATTTGCCATGCCCTTTATTCTGAGACTGTGTTATTCTGGTTCTAGGTTCACCAGCCAGGGGAAATGCTCTATTGCCATCCACCCTGACACATCCTGTTAGAATTTTGTTAGTTTCAATGACACACCCCCTTTCTTCAAAACTTTAAGAAGTGCAGACCCAGTTGCTTTAGTGTCTCCTTGTAAGACAATCCCACAAGATCAGGGATTAATCTGGTGAACCTCTATTGCAGATCTTCTGTGGCTCATCTATAAGTGAGCTACCTCCTGGCACTCCTTTGCTGTTAGCTGAGTGTCCTGGGGATCTACCAGAAGAGGCTGTTCAGCCCACTGAGACTATGCTGACCCATAATGCCTTTCTAAGCTAAACACCTTTTGCCACTATATGGTCTATATCCCTCTATCCTGCCTCTTCATATATCTCCCTTAATGCCTCTTAAATGTTGCTATTGTAATTGCCTCCACCAGCTCCTTTGGCAGCAGATTTCAGACACTTTTTGCCCTTTAAGAAAATACACCTGCCTCTCATAGCTCCTTTTAAACTTTATCCCCTTTTACCTGAAACCTCTACTTCCATGTAATTGACATTTCTACCCTTGGAAAAAGATTGCCTATTTTTATTCATGCCTTTCATAGTTCTGTAAACTTCTATCAGGTTGCCACTCATCCTTTGTTCAAGTGCGATCAAACTATGTTTGTCCAATCCCTCCACATAGCTGATACTCTCCAAACCAGGCAATATCCTGGTAAACTGTTTCTATATCCTCTCCAAAGCTTCCACATCCTTCTGCTAGTGTGGAGACCAGAATTCCTTTCTCTTCCAAATGTAGCCTAACTAAAGTTCTATACAGCTGCAACATGACTTGCTAAGATTCATTTTCTGTGCCCCAACCAATTAAGGTAAGCACGCTGTACACCTCCTTGATCACCTTATCCACTTGTGTTGCTGCTTTCAGGGAACTGCGGACCTGCACGCCTAGATCCCTCTGTATCTTAATGCTGCTAAGAGTTCTGCCATTTCCTCCACGCTTCCATCTTTCATTAGGTCCCCCAAAATGCATAACCTTACATTTATCTAGATTAAACTCTATCTGCCATCTTTCTCCCCAAGTCTCTAGCCTAATCATACAACGTAGAACAGTACAGCACAGGAACGGTTACTTCGGCCCATGTTGTTGTGTCAAACATGATGCCAAATTAAACCAATCCCTTCTGCCTGCCCTTGGACCATACTCCTCCATTCCTTGAGTATTCGTGTGCTCATCTAAAAGTCTCGTGCCCCTATCGTATCTGCCTGAACCACCATGGCAGCGTGTTCCAGACTCCTGCCATTCTGAGTTTTTTTTAAAAAAAAAAGTTGTCTCTCATCTGCTCTGAACTGTTTCCATCTCACCTTAAATGTTTAGACAGTTCAATGTTCGGAAAACAATTCTGACAGTCAACCCTATTTATACATCTCATGTTTTTATTGACTTCTATCAAGCCTCCCCTCAGCCTCCATTGCTCCAGAGAAAACAACCTGGAATTTTTCTAGCCTTTCCCTATCCTGCTGTATTCCCTGACAATCCTCCTTATTATCTGTAGCTGCTCAAATCTTGGTGGGACGTCCGCAAACTCACTAATTGGCCCATTTACATTCTCCTCCAAGTCGTTGTATATATTACAAACAGCACTGATTTCTGTAGAACACCACCGGTCACGGATGCCCACTCTGGAAAAACACAAGACAGAGTAGCTGTGGAACAATGACTAAGCCCATTCTGTATTCATCTTGCCAGCTATTGTGGATCCCATGTGACTTCACCTTCTGTCTCAGCTTGCCACTAGAGACTTTGTCAAAGGCTTTATTTAAGTCCATGTAGACAATATCTACTACCCTACTCTTGCCAATCACCATCACTTGCTCAAAAAAAACACAGTCATGTTTGTGAGTCACGATCTTCATGCACAAAGCCATGTTGTCCTTTGCTAACAATCTGTTTTTCCAAGTGTGAGTAAATCCAGTTCTTAAGAATCTTCTCCAATAATTTCCCTACCATTGACATAAAGTTCACTGGCCTGTAATTTCCTGGATTATTCCTGCTGCCCTCTTAAACGAACGATATTGGGCATTCTTCAGCTCTCTGGGACCTCTCCTGTGCTTGAAGAGGATACAAAGATTTTGTAAAAGACCCTGACAGTTTCCTCACCTCTCACTCTCAGCATTTGATAGATTCCATCAGGCCTTGGAACTTGGCCTACCTTAATACTTTTCAAAACATCCAAGACCACCATTTTTAAAATATTCCCCACAGTATCAACATATCCCTCTTGAGACTCACCATGTCCTTCTCCTTTGTGAATGGTCATGCAAAGTATTCATTAAGGACTCAGCCAAATCCTCTGCCTTCCATGTACAAATTCTCTAAAGTGTATTACTGGAGAGGCAGTTAAAATAGTTGAGGAATATGCAGGAGGCACAGAGTGTGATATATAATAGCTTCAGAGAGGTGGTCACACTGCAGGTACATTCAGATAGATGGGTGACTGCTGGGAGAGGGAGGAAGATAGTGCAAGAGTCTCCTGTAGTTAACCCTGTCTCAAACAAGTATAACACCTTGGGTATAGCTGGGGAGGATAGCTTCTCAGAAGAAAATAGCTGTGACAGCCAGATCTTGGGCATCATGGCTGGATCTTCTGTTAAGTGGGGTTTGTCAACGTAAATGAGCAACTGGGTTAAGGGACATTCCAGTTCAAAACACACACAGGTGATTCTGCAGCCCTGAGCAAGACTTTGGGATGATGTCTTGACTCCCTGGTGCCAGGGTCAAGGATGTCTTGGACTGTTTGCAGCAAGTTATCAAAAGAGAGAATGAACACTGTCAGGTGGTTGTACATATTGGTACCAACGACATGGGTAGAGAAAGGGATGTGGTTCTGCACAGTGAATATAGGAAGTTTGGCAGAAGATTAAAAAGTAGTACAGGGATCGTTACCTCTAGATTACTACTGGTGTCTCATGCTAGCAAAAGAAGGTATAGGAGGATATGGCAGATTAACGAGTGGCTGAGAAAATGGTGCGGGGCAGGTGTAGGAATTCAGATTTTGTATCATTGGGATCTCTTCTGGGGCAGAAGTGACTTGTACAAGAGGAATGCGTTGCGCCTGAACTAGAGGTGAACCAATATCCTGGCAGGGAGATCTGTTGGACTACTCAGGAGGCTTTAAGCTAGTTTGGGTTAGGGGTTGTGTTGGGGGGGTGTGTAATTCTAAACAGTCGTGAAAAATGAGAGAGGGTTAAGGATTTGTTTCTTGATTTATTATTGTCACATGCACCGAGACACAGTGAAAAGTGTTGTTTTGCATGTTTATACAAGGAGATTGTACCATAGTGCATCAGGGTAGCAGAATAGGGTGCAGAATACAATGTTATAGCTGCAGAGAACGTGCAGACAGATCAGAATTAACATTTGAGAGGTCCATTCAAATGTCTGACAGTAGTGGGGAAGAAGCTGTTCTTGAATCTATTCGTAAAAGTGTTCGAACTTTTATGTCTTCTGCCCATCGAAGAGGGTGGCAGAGAATATAACCGGAGTGGGAGGATCTTTGAATATATTGGTTGTTTCCCCAAGGCATGGAAGGATGGATGCAGTCAATAGATGGTTTGGAAGTTAAAGGGAGCAAGTTAAAAGTACAGAAGAGAAAGGGGTAAAACTGAAGCATTAAAGTGCATTTATTTCAATGCAAAAAGGCCTGCCAGGTAAGGCAGGTGAATTAAGGGCATGGATGGGAACATGAGACTGCGATATCATAGCTATTACAGAAACGTGGCTGAGGGAAGGACAGGACTAGTAGCTTAATGCTCCGGGTTACAGTTCCTCTAAGAAGGAAGGCAAGGGAGAATGGTGTTTTTGATTAGGCAAAGCATTACTGCTGTACTTAGGATATTCTTGGGGGATTGCCTAGTCAAACTATACGGTTGGAACTGAGAAATAAATGGGACTAGAGATAATGGGAACTGCAGATGCTGGAGAATCCAAGACAACAAAATGTGAGGCTGGATGAACACAGCAGGCCAAGCAGCATCTCAGGAGCACAAAAGCTGACGTTTCGGGCCTAGACCCTTCATCAGAGAGGGGGATGGGGTGAGGGTTCTGGAATAAATAGGGAGAGAGGGGGAGGTGGACCGAAGATGGAGAGAAAAGAAGATAGGTGGAGAGAGTATAGGTGGGGAGGTAGGGAGGGGATAGGTCAGTCCAGGGAAGATGGACAGGTCAGGGAGGTGGGATGAGGTTAGTAGGTAGATGGGGGTGTGGCTTGGGGTGGGAGGAAGGGATGGGTGAGAGGAAGAACAGGTTAGGGAGGCGGAGACAGGTTGGACTGGTTTTGGGATGCAGTGGGTGGAGGGGAAGAGCTGGGCTGGTTGTGTGGTGCAGTGGGGGGAGGGGACGAACTGGGACTAATTTGCTTTGGGAAACCTGGTCAGCATGGGTGAATTGGATCGAAGGGTCTCTTTCTGTGCTGTATGGCTCTCCTACTCTGTGACTTCTGATTTGGTCTGCCCCCTAATTCCCAGACTATGCCAGGAGTTCTAGAATCTCCAACCAGTGGAAATAAGTTTCCTTCATTCACCCTGTCTTAGGTGAGTGTGGCACTGATTGAGCCACAGCTGATATGATGCAGAAATCTTTGCCTTTTCAAATAAATTTCCCTCAACTGCTTGGAGGATGTTAGTTAACTCAGCATGGAAATAGGAATAAACCCCTTCCTTTTCTGCAGTGATCAAGCCATGCTGTTTGTGGAGCCATTCTATTCTATACAGCCCTGAGATGATTACTTTTTTTCGAACAATTGCGAAAAGCTCCACCTTTTTAATGTTTCTTTCCATCTGGTGGGTGGTGGAGAAGCAACCACCTGTGTTTAAAAATGCAAATTACTTCAGTTGGCTTACTTATTCTTTAAATTTATTTTAGCACTGGGAGGCCATTTTTGCAAATGTGCTATTTGATATTTTGAAAATCCAATTTCTTTAAATGTTATTTGACAACACCACATATCCAAAGCTTTCCAAAATTCTGTCTGTTGCAAGGAGGCTGTTTTTGGCAGAAACTTGAGTAGCAGGGTGCAAGCTTGATATTCTTGAGTGTCCTGACTAAAGCTCGCAGAGCTACAAGTTCAATAATAGTCAAGGGCATTTCATTTAACCATGCCCAGCAATCTTCAGTGACCAAATAGAAGAGAATTTTAGCATTAGTGCACTGTTGCAGATGCTAAAGATCTGAAGTAAAGGTGATGAATTTTAGTATGTTTTCCATACTTTGTGTTTCTTTTAATCAGTATTTTCCTGAATATTGTGATCATTCTGGGAAATAAAATACTTTGCTGTGATCCGTCTACTTGTGTCAAATCCATTTTGCTCTGAGAAAGCACTTGAATATGCATCCTGCATTGAAAATGGAGTCTTGAAAAAACTCAGTTTGTGGTACAGGTACAGGCCACTCATCCAACTCGCTGTGATCTTATTTATTCCATCTTGGTGTCTCAGTATGTTCTTCAATTCCTTTCTCTTTACTGGTTGTTTAGCTTCTGCTTCATGAGCAATATCAACTATGTCACTGCTTTTGTTTTTAGCTCAGTACCTGTTTCAGGTACCTTTATGGGTACCTATGGGATTTCCTTGCCCTATGAATTAATGTTCACCACCTTATGTGGTGTCAACTCAGCATTACATACTTAAGGGCACTATATTCACATCTGGTCCCTGTCAAAGAGAACAACATTTACTATGGATTTTGCCCACATTGATGGGATCAGGATCTCTCTTTGTGAGGAATAAATCCCCGTGTATATAGATTTGGGAATTTCTCAACAAAAATATTGGCACAAGTTAAAAAGTTGTCCAAATAAATGGCTGCGAGCTTGCTTTTGAGTTTTTTGAATAGGTGCATGGACAATATTGGCAGAATAGGGGTGAGCCGAAGTTTGATATTTAGTCTTGTGGCTTTAAACCAGACTGAAGTTTAAATCAATATGAGAACAGAAAATGTTAGAAAAGCCCAGCAGATCAGGCAACGTAGATGGGTGAGAAACAGTTAATATTTCAGGTCAATGCTCTTTCCTAGGTGCTTTAAGCAATATGGTTGTAAATACATGACTAATATGCTAATTGAAGCGCAAACATCTGCAGTTAGTGCTTGATGAATTTAAATGTTTTAAATGTCTAATATTATTCTCCAACTATCCATGTATAGGAGCATCTCGTACTCTAAAAGGTTTTACTTGCCCTTCTGAAGTACATCAGTTGTATCTTTTATAGTAACAACATAAAGTGGAGTTATTGGCAAGTTGCCATGTCTGTTAACTTATTTTGCATCAGCTCTCTAGTACTTTTTTTACATATGTTAGCCTGTGTCCAAATGTTTTATAGAATCATACCTTATGAAATCAAGGGAGGCCTTTTGGCCATCGTATCTGTACTGACCAAGAAAGTACTTGTAGAGAATCCCTAATGTGTGGGAGCAGGCCAGTCAGCGCGTCGAATCCACACCAACCCTCTGAAAAGCATCCCACCCAGATTCACCCTGAACCTATTCCAGTATCCGTGAATTTCCTATGGCTAATCCATCTACCCTGTACAACCCTAGACACTATGGGAAATTTAGCTTGGCCAGTCCACCTAACTTTGGACTGTGGGAGGAAACGCATGCGGACATGGGGAGAATTTGCAGACTCCACGCAGTTGCCCAAGGGTGGAATCAAACCCAGGTTCCTCATGCCCTGAGGCAATAGTGCTAACAACAGCCACCACGGTGCCCCACCGTACTGTCCTTTGTAATCTCTGCTTTTGATCTGCACGCTTGTAGCTTCTAGTTCCTCAGGTGTATATCCATGAAAGATCACTCGATGAAGTCAATGCGTAGCAGACTACACCATTGACTCTCAGTCCTTGATGTTAGGAGGAGTGGGGGGAACAGATGCAACAGGCAGCAACCCTTGATATTGACAAAGCATGGAACACTGTACCATCAAGAATGTGAGCCAGAATAGACTCTCTAGTCATGGTCTAAAGAGCACCCTCAGTGCATCATTTGATGGTTGAGCACTTTTATTCAGTTAACAAGGGATTAATTTACTCAAGTTAATATTAATTGCATGTTCAAAAATATGATAAACAATAAATAAGGTAAAGCACTCAGAGTAATCTTGCAAAATTCACCATTGGAAGAGTGGGGCAAATCAGACACTTGGGTTGAAATTTAAACAAAACCTCTCAGTTAATTGTTAACTTGTGTTATTTGTTTAATTCACCATAGCAATGCCTCTGTCAGTCCATTTGCCACCCAATCATAGGTTTTTCTCTTGTAGTATAAATGTTTTCTTCTTTTGAGTATTTTCCTGATGAGTGCAAAACAGGAAGCTTTGTCAGAATAATAAAATGTGAGGCTGGATGAACACAGCAGGCCAAGCAGCATCTCAGGAGCACAAAAGCTGACGTTTCGGGCCTAGACCCTTCATCAGAGAGGGGGATGGGGGGAGGGAACTGGAACAAATAGGGAGAGAGGGGGAGGCGGAAGTGCTTTGTCTGAGTGCTTTGTCAGAAGGTCTTTTCTCAACATTACTGTGTACTAGCGAACAATATTTATTATGTTGAAGGAGGTATATAAATTGTCACTTGTTCTCCCTAACCCTGCCCTAACGAGAATGTCAGGCAAGTTATCAAATGCTTTTTCTATGAATTTGTTACTGTTATATTACAGGGGGGTCCCTAATTTGCAAGTAGCCAACTTACGAACACTGAGTTACCAAAGCGAGCGCTTATAGGGGTTCAATTTTAAAGACCTGCCGTATGAATATTTCCTGTCCTTAGGTATGTTCCTTCATATTGTATTCTACTTCATATTGAGTCTATTCTGGCTCACATTCTTGATGGTACAAATTGACGAGCAAGTGGACTCCAGAAACCCACTAAATGCATTGCATCAGATTAGTTAGCTTGTCTAGTCAAGTGTATTAATTTTTAAGTTTGTTGAGTCTTATTAGCTACCACACTATTCCTTTGTCTCTACAACAAGTTATATCTTATTGCTTCATATTTTGAATATGTTAGAGCTTTTAAAAAAGTCAATAACTATTTTTCCTTTTATCATTTAATCTTTCTTTGCCTTGTAGGTTGCTTGCTGTGCATAATTTTACATTGAATTAAATATTAAACTTGCATTTCCTGATTTTAAAATCTCCATGTCGCAGTGAGGTTTCTTCAAGCTAGTTGAGGGAACTCATCAAGTATATCTGTAGAGGGCAACTGGCTGTACCAGACTTCTGATACATATAACTTACCACTCAAAAGCCTCTGAACAGTCTGGGGCTGCTGTATGTCATTGATTCAAATTCTGGTCTAACCTATTGTGTAAACTTGAAAAGGGGCACAGCGATTTCTTGCAATCTTATAGTGACTTTTCTGAGCTCTGTTGGAATCAGACTGAAAGCTGACAGTTGTCTGACATTGATGAGGTTACTTCAGTTCATTGAAATGAAAGTATTAATTTCAATTCTGTGGACATACTCAATTAGCAGCCACACATTTATATAGTGCCTCTAATGAAACCTCCCAAAGTGCTTCTCAGGACCATTGTTGAGAGCAATTTGACAATAAGCTACAGAAGGGCAACTGATCAAATGCTTGGTCTTTAATGATGGGTTTAAGAGGCATCTTAAAGGAGGGAAGAGCAGTTTGGGGAAGGAATTCCAGAATTCAGTGCCTTGGTAAATTAGGGCATGGCCACCAGAATTGGAGCAATGCCAATAATTTGGAAGATTGTCAACTGGAAGAGACTTCAGAGTTAGGAAGGAGGCTATGGATAGAATTGTGAAGTGCGAATGAGAAAAAATAGTTTTGAACATTAATCAAAACATAACTTCAAAAAGGCAACGACACGGAGGCTTGAACAGCACCAGCAGCTTATCTTAAACCTAACCGAGTGGATCATCTTTTCTAAGTTATGTAGGTGAGATAATAAGTGCGTTGCACAGAAAACAAATCTTTAACTTGTTACTTTCTTAAATAGTAGGAGGCTGAGGTAAAAGAAGTAGGCGATTTGAGAAATATATTTGCATACTGTGGTTGAGACAGTAGTAGTTTGTGGTTTGTAAAGTAAGTATGAGTAGTTTTCCACTGAGGTTTCAGCTGGTAGTTGCAAAACATCCCACACAGTGAACTGTAAAATGGTTGTATTCTTTTTGATCCTTCCCCTTCCCTTTGCATCTTTTCATGCTGAAGTTTTGATTTGACGTTTGTGTGAGAATATTTATGTCAAATCCAGTTTATACACTTGAGATTTCAAGTGTTGTGTAGAAATTCTGCACAAAATTGAATTAAGTGGACCGCAGTGTTGAGATCTGATTTTGTCTCACTTCATAACCTGGTCACACATTGATAAGCTTTTGTAACCGGAAGTCTTCTGAGAGCCTCAATGACTGATATAGCCAAATGGGTTGCGCTCCAGAATTGATCCTGTCATGGATTACAGAAATCCTCAATGAAGCGCATATAATATTCAACAAGATAGGTTCTTGATAAAGGAGTAACTATTCGTCTTCAAGTTGATTGTCAACATTCAAACAGCTCAGTGTCAAGATTTTGCAAGACACAGCTACATGGACAGGATGCCTGTGCTTGTACAACCTGTTTCAGGTTTCTCCTGTCATCTAGTCTCCCTAGCATCTTTTTGACTTCCTTCCTGTTACCAATTTTTGCTTCCTTTCAATTTGGGTTACCTTCAGGTTCCCATCCCTCTGACAATCTAGTTTAAACCCATTTAGAGAGAGATTTTAAGTTAGTAACTGGTTATTAGTAGCAGACAGGAAAGTGAAGTTGAGGCTCCGATGAGATCAGTCATCATGGCAGTAAATGGCAGAGCAGACTCCAAGAGCTGAATTCCCTACTGCTGCTCCTGATTCTTATTTCTTAAAGCTCATGATTTGAAATGGTTCCATTAATTTAGAGCACTGAACAGTACAGCACAGGAATGGGCCCTTTGGCCCACAGTGTTGTGCCGCACATGATGCCAAATTAAACTGACGCCTTGGTCTGTATCCCAGTATAGAAAACAGAAAATGCAACAGTGCCTCCTTTTCATATAAAAGAAAGCAGAAAACTACAGGCTCTTTAGCTGAACATCCATTATTGGGAGAATGTTAGCTATTATTAAAACGTTAGAAGCTTTTATTAGAGTTATAACAGTAATTAGGAAATCTACAAGAATGCTATCCTTCTTCATGAGGGAAATTGAATACAAAAGTAGGGAGAGAAATCAGGGTTAATGTTTCGGGTCCAGTGACATGGTTCCTCAGAATCCGAAACACTAACTCTGATTTCTCTCCAGAGATGCTGCCAGACCTGCTGAGCTTTTCCAGCAGTTTCTGTTTTCGTTTCTGATTTCCAGCTTCTGCAGTTTTTTCAGCTTTTACAGAAGTAGGCTTCAGTTATACAGACCGTTTGTGAGACTGGATCTTGTAGGTAAATCACCACAAGCTACCTTTGCTTTGACTACTTATTAAGAAACATCACAAACAGTCAAGTACTGAAGCAGTGATTTAACCTTTATTGCATGTAGCAATTGAAATAAGACCCCTCAAGTAAGCAAGTTAAACCTTACAATTTAACTTGGCTATTACCTGATTAATGGTGGAACTTAACTATGATTCCAACCGGCAGTGTCTGTTCCTGATGTGATAATGTGTTTGATCCTGGTGCGCTGTTGTTCTTTGAAGTTCCGCTAGTGAAGAGTTCTGGTTTGGAAATGTTACAGTTTCTTCTCCTTGAGGTCTGTGGTGTGATGTCATTGATGATCTTTTAGATTCTTTCATCCAGAATACTGATTACTCTTCTGGAGACCTTGACTCTGCACTTTACTTCCTTATCAGAAGTAACTCCTTTATTCCTTGTCACATTTGGCCTTAACGTCCTGTTTGAAGATCCAGCCTGTCTTGTGATTAACTCCTTAAATTCTTCAGCAGAGTAGTCATTTGTCGTTGTGACATAAGGTAGCCAATTATCAAGCATATGCCAAAACACTTTTGTTCATGTAACCATGACTCCTTTTTCCCAGTCATGGCTAATTGCTTTCAGAAATCCCCTGTGTAACAACTTATCTTTGTCCCTTAACAGCTTATTCGACACAGAGTTAGACTGATCCTTCTGTATGTAACTGTTTAACTTTGTTGATTCTTTTGCTCCATGAACAGTTTTTTGAAGTTCTGAAGTTTAAAATATCACAATCTAAACACTTCGGAAGCAATTCAAAGAAGGTTGACTAGACAACTAATATGGAGCGAGTGTGTTACCTTTATGAGGAAAGGTTCGATAAACTAGGTTTGTACCTGCTGGAGTTTTGAAGAGCAAGGGGTAACTTATAAGATCATATGGGGCCTTGACAGAGTTTTGCACTTCGTGCAGGAGAATCCAGAACAAGGTGTCACTATTTAAAAATCGGACGTTGCCCGTTTAAAACAGAGGATAGGCAAATGTTTTTCTGAGGGTTGAGTCTTTGGAACTGTCTCTGAAAAGAGCCGTTGAATATTTTTAAGGTAGAGGTAAGTAGATTCTTGTTAACCATGGGTTAACAATGGGAAAGGCAGGAATGTGATTTTGAGCTATAATTAGATCACCCATGAGCTGAATGAGTGGTGGAGCAGGCTTGAGTAGCTGAATGGCCAGCTCCTGATTCCTATGTAACATTTAAAACAAAATTGTGGAATAATTTAATCCATCTGAGAAGTCATGTGGGTAGTCTTTGATGCCTTGTCTGCAAAACTGCAACAGTCTCTCAGCACTATGTTGTTTCTTTGGATCGGGCATTAAAGTCTGTGGAATGGGTCTTGAACCCACAAGCTTTCAAGTGAGCCAAGGCTGATATTTAAGTATCTAGTTGTTTTTGCAAATTCTATCTTCTTTAGCCTTAAGTTTTTGTTCTAAAAAAGAAATGGCTACTTCTTAGCCTGATGGTATTACTCACACTCACTTGACTACTGTTCCAGTGAAAAGCAAATTGATTTTTGCAGTGATTGATAAATCCTTTTCTCTGGAAGATTGCGTTTTTAGTGACGAATAGTAGCTATTGTTTTCAGATTTGCACTGTTTCCTTTCTCTCTTTTTTTTGACAAAGTTTTTACTCGGCTTTTGCATGGGTTACATAGAACATTATAGAACATTACAGCACAGTTCAGGCCCTTCGGCCCTCGACGTTGTGCCAACCTGTCATACCGATCTGAAGCCCATCTAGTCAACATGATTCCATGTATGTCCATATGCTTGTCCAATGATGACTTAAATGTACTTAAAGTTGGCGAATCTACTACCGTTGCAGGAAAAGCGTTCCATTCCCTTACTGCTCCCTGAGTAAAGAAACTACGTCTGACATCTGTCCTATGTCTTTCACCCCTCAATTTAAAGCTGTGCTCGCTGTCACCATCCTAGGAAAAAGGCTCTCCCTATCCACCCTATCTAACCCTCTGATTATTTTATATGTCTCAATTAAGTCACCTCTCAACCTCCTTCTCTCTAATGAAAACAGCCTCAAGTCCCTCAGCCTTTCCTCATAAGACCTTCCCTCTATACCAGGCAACGTCCTAGTAAATCTCCTCTGCACCCTTTCCATAGCTTCCACATCCTTCTTATAATGCGGTGACCAGAACTGTACGCGATACTCCAAGTGTGGCCGCACCAGAGTTTTGTACAGCTTCACCATAACCTCTTGGTTCCAGAACTCGATCACTCTATTAATAAAAGCTGAAACACTGTATGCCTTCTTAACAGCCCTGTCAACCTGGGTGGCAACTTTCAAGGATCTGTGTACATGGACGCCGAGATCTCTCTGCTCATCTACACTACCAAGAATCTTACCATTAGCCCAGTACTTTGCCTTCCGGTTACTCCTACCAAAGTGCATCACTTCACACTTGTCTGCATGAAACTCCATTTGCCACCTCTCAGCCCAGCTCTGCAGCTTACCTATGTCTGTCTGCAACCTACAGCATCCTTCGTCACTATCCACAACTCCACCGACCTTAGTGTCGTCTGCAAATTTACTAACCTATCCTTGTACGCCCTCATCCGGGTCTATTATAAAAATGACAAACGGCAGTGGACCCAACACCGACCCTTGCGGTACACCACTAGTATCAGAGATAATGGGAACTGCAGATGCTGGAGATTCCAAGATAATAAAATGTGAGGCTGGATGAACACAGCAGGCCAAGCAGCATCTCAGGAGCACAAAAGCTGACGTTTCGGGCCTAGACCCTTCATCAGAGAGGGGTCTAGGCCCGAAACGTCAGCTTTTGTGCTCCTGAGATGCTGCTTGGCCTGCTGTGTTCATCCAGCCTCACATTTTATTATCTTGGTACACCACTAGTACCTGGTCTACAGGATGAACATTTCCTATCAACTACCACCCTCTGTCTTCTTTCAGCAAGCCAATTTCCGATCCAAACTGCTATATCTCCCACAATTCCATTCCTCCGCATTTTGTACAATAGCCTATTGTGGGGAACCTTATTGAACGCCTTGCTGAAATCCATATACACCACATCTTCTGCCAGGAATCATTTAGAGACCTTCTTAAGTGCAAATTGTTCACAGTCCAGTGCAGGCACTTACTGTGTGTGTCAGCTTCAAATCGTGTATATATCCTGCATCCCAGCTTTTCTGTTCAGAGTTTGAGGACTAGAATGATGTGAATTGGGTGATGCCCATTTGGATATACATTCAAACATTCAAAGAGCAGATGTTATTCCAACTTGTAATTGCAAGTGTGAACCATTTTGGAGATCATCCCTGTTTAATTTGTGGTGGTGTAGACTTTCATCCTCTAAGCTTGGGCCTTGTTGGTGGGATGTTTTGAGCTTTAAAAAATATTGTACTAAAATACTGGCAGTGACATTACTTGAGGTTTTAGCAGCATTGAGAAACTTAACTGGCTGAAGTTAATGTTGTATTAATTGTGACGATCCCTTTTCTGTGTAGCGATGTTTATTTAGTTGGTAAGCAAGATTTCATGAATAACAATGGTAACAACATCTGCTTATACTTAATTTTGCACTGTAGCAGTTACCTACTGTTCCAAACTATTAGCTGATAACTGTAGTGCTCAGCAGTTAGATTTGTAACCCATTTAACATGTCCCATCCTCAGCAGCAGGTAGTTAATGAGTAATTCAGAAACTAATCTTTCTAGAAACACATAACATGACTTTACAAAAAGGTAGCATTAGGAGTTAAGTACTGAATTATTTCACACTGTACCTAGAACATGATGATCTCCTGATTTAGATGTTCTAATTGTTATTTTTCTAGAATGTTTCTTTCTAGAATTTGTAGCCTGCAAATGAAGAGCATAAAGCTAATCGATTTCAAGAAGTAAAATGAAGCGAGTGGGTGCAAAGGTGAGAATAGGGGCACATCTCCAATTATTATAAATCATTTAGTCCAGGATAAAAAAAACAAATGAGAGGAAATAGTATAGGTAAAGATTAGGTGGATAGAGAGAACAGTCAAGAAGATAAGATAGGAACTGGCCCAGATAATTGGGAAGAAGCTCTGACAGATGAATGATGAAATTGGGAGCTTAAAACTCTGAGATGATTAGAGAACAGACTGGAGATATTGCCATGTGATATAATGTACAGAAAGTCTGGAGTTTTCTGAATCAATCATTTGTAGATTGTAGAATTGCACATGAGGCCAGCACTTACTGCCAATCTTTTTTTTGCTTGAGGTGGTGCCTTTGATGACGGCTGAATGACTTGCTGGCTATTGTAGATGGTAGTTGAGTTTACCTCATTGCTACGTGTTTGTAATTTCAGTCCAGTCGTTCAGTGGTTTGCATGTGCTGTTATCTGCTTTTTCACTCCCAAGTTTACCTAACTAATTGAATTTCAGTTCCCAAGCTGCTGTGGTGGATTGTGGATTTTTTTCTGGATCATTAGACCATGCATCTCAATTGTTTGTCCAATAACACAACCAGGAATATTAAAGATAAGAAATAATTTCATGGTGAATGGTAGGGCCTTCAGGAGTGTAGTGGAACAAAGGGACCTTGGAGTTCAGATGCACGGTTGTCTGAAAGTGGAATCATAGGTAGACAGGGTGGTGAAGAAGGCATTTGGCATGCTGGGCTTCATCAATCAGAGTATTGAGTACAGAAGTTGGGAAGTTATGTTGCAGTTGTACAAGATGTTGGTGAGGCCGCATTTAGAATATTGTGTTCAGTTTCGGTCATCTCGCTATAGGAAGAATGTTATTAAACTTGAAAGAGTGCAAATGAAATTTACAAACCCATTGCCAGGCTCAAGGGACTGAGTTACAGGGAGAGGTTGGACAAACTAGGATTTTTTTCTGTAAGGCATAGGAGACTGAGGGCTGATCTTTATAGATGTGTATAAGACCATGATGGGCATGGATAGGGTGAATGCACTGTCTTTTTCCCAGAGTTGGGGAATTGAGGACTAGAGGGCATCAGTTTAAGGTAAGAGGGGAAAGAATACATGGAAACCTGAGAGACAATTTTTTTTTAAACAGAGTGGTATGCATATGGAATGAGCTATCAGCGGAAGTGGTAGAGGTGGGTACGTTAACAACATTTAAAAGGCATTTGGACGAATACCTGGGTGGGAAAGGTTTAAAAGGATGTGGGCCAAGTGCAGGGAAATGGCGTTAGCATGGATGGTCATTTTGGTCAGCATGGACCAGTTTGGACCAAAGGGTCTGTCTTCGTGCCGTAGGATTTTATGACTCGAAGAGCAGGAAAGGCTGTTCAGCTCCTCAAGCCTTTCCCACCGTTCAATAAGATCCTGGCAGATCTGCCCCAGACCTCAACAGCTCCTCAAAGTTCTCAACTGAAATTTTATTTGAAACATCAATCTACCTTCTGAGTCCTAGTACTTAACACGAGAATTGTATTATTTTCCTTGCGTAAAAAAAGTTTTGCTTTCAGACAACGTTATTTTGGAAGGTTGACGCATTTGTGAAAGGGGTATTGTATAGATTTGCTAAATGATATTCAAGAAAAAGAACTTGCAGCACCTTCTGTAGCCTTGGTATGTCCAAAGTAGCTTTACAGCCAATGAAGCTCCCTTGAAATATTGACACTCTAGTAATTAGATTCGATTCTTTACAGTGTGGAAACAGGCCCTTTGGTCCAACAAGACCACACCGCCCCTTGAAGCATCCCACCCAGACCCATTCCCCTATAATCCACATACTCCTGAACACTACGGGCAATTTAGCATGGCCAGTTCACCTAGCCTGTCCGTCTTTGGACTGTGGGAGGAAACCGGAGCACCCGGATGAAACCCAACCCACGCAGACACGGAGAATGTGCAAACTCCGCACAGACAGTCGCCCGAGGCTGGAATCGAACCCAGGTCCTTGGCACTGTGAGGCTGCAGTGCTAACCACTGAGCCACCGTGTTGCCCATGTAGGAAAGAAAGCAGCCACCTTTCACGCAGCAAGCTCCTACAAATGACAAAACAGTAACTACTAGA
Source organism: Stegostoma tigrinum (assembly GCF_030684315.1). Taxonomy (NCBI): domain Eukaryota; kingdom Metazoa; phylum Chordata; class Chondrichthyes; order Orectolobiformes; family Stegostomatidae; genus Stegostoma; species Stegostoma tigrinum. Next base: position 150,817,876 of record NC_081355.1, on the reverse strand, counting down.
TAATCAGCTTCTGATGATGATGACCAAGTTATCAGTGTTGATCTGGGTTGACCAGGGAAAGCTCTGTAGCTTCTTTTGTATGCAGTGTTGTGGAATCTTTTACATCCAACTCAGACGACAGATTGGGCATCAGGTTAACCTATCATCCTAAAGGCAACACCTCTGACAGTGTAACACTCAGTATTGGCTTTATTCTACAGTACTTTAGTTTTGAACACATGGATTTCAGACTTAGAGTTGAAAGTGAAACTAAGTGACTGCTGATAACTCTGGGATTCAGGCTAAGCAGCTTTAATCATAAAGGTCATAGAAATTGACCTCAAACAGTGAAGTTTTGGTAAAGATATTAAAAATTTGAGAAGTAAATAAAGAAGAATTGTTTCAGCTGCTTTAGCTGCCAACTAGAGTTCATACATTTAGTCAAAGCATGATCAGAGGTTGGAAGGGTTTATTATTATTCTTGGTCTAGGAAAATAAAATATAGAATTTCTTAATGCAGTATTTGAGTGTAAAGTCATCATGGTCATTCTAAATCATAGTCTGCTCTCTTGAGAGAGGGACAACCGGTAGTGGGTTAATGCGAGGATCATCATTCCTCAGGCAAGTAGAGAAGGAGAAGCCTTCATGATAACCTCAGGCTGTGCTGGAATTGAACCCACGCTGAGCCCACACACACTTTTCATTGCAGACCAGCAGTCCACCTAACAGAGTAATAAACCCTTCTGTCCACCTTTAGTCTCTCCTCATAAGACAATTCCAGTATCCCAAGAATTAATCTAGTGAACTCTGATTGTACTCCCTCAATACCAAGTACTGATATGTTTTCCCTTAGATAAAGAAACTGAAATAGTGCATAGTATTACAGTAGTGTTATCATCTGTACTCTATATAGTTGTATCAAGGCATCTTTCCATTCCAAATGGATCTACAGGAGTAATTAGAAAGACCTGGATTTTTTTTGGTTGAAGGTGAAGTCTGTGCATAGTTTAAAGTGATCATGCACTGTCTAGTATGAGAATTGGAAGGAAATTGTAGTTTTACTTTTGAGGATCAGTGAGTATTTCTGCAAAATATTGTCTCGGCCCATTAGGTGAGATCATGGAGCCCGTGATCATTCACTTGGCAATTGGTATGTTGAACAAAAATACTTATGCTTGATTCGGCTTTTGAGGACATGACCAAAAAGATTGAAGAAGGCAGAGTGGGAGATGTTGTCAAAGGTTTTACTAAGGTCCATGTAGACAAGGTTCTGCATGGTAGACTGATTAGTAAAGTTGGATCACATGGGATTCTGGGAGAGTTTGGATACAATTGCTTACAAAATTGGCTTGACGGAAGGAGACAGTGGGTGGTGGTGCAGGGTTGTATTTAGGACTGGAGACCTGTGACCAATAGCGTTCTGCAGGGATCAGTGCTGGTTCCTCTGTTGTTTGTCATTTATATAAAAAAATTTGGGTGAGAAATCGGGAGGCTTAGGTTAGGAGGTTTGTGAATTACAACAACAGTGGTGGCATAGTGGACAGTAAAGAAGATTGACTAAGATTACAAATGGATATTGATCAATTAGAGCAATGGGTTGAGGAGTGGCAGTTGGAGTTTAATTTAGATTAAACGTGAGGTACTGTATTTTGGTAAAAGGACAGGATTTAGGCAATCAGTGGTAGGCAAACAGGTTCTCATACATAGGTTTTTTTCTAGATCTCCTACAGTGTGGAAACAGGCCCTTCGGCCCAACAAGTTCACACCACCCGTTGAAGCATCCCACCCGTCCCCACCCCGTCCCCGCCTGGCCGACCCACCTAACCTGCACATCTTTGGACTGTGGGAGGAAACCGGACACCCGGAGGAAACCCGCGCAGACATGGGGAGAATGTGCAAACTCCGCACATTCGCCCGAGGCCAGAATTGAACCCGGGTCCCTGGTGCTGTGAGGCTGCAGTGCTAACCCCTGAGCCACCGTGTGGCCCTAAAGCTGTCACAGTGGACGGGATGGTTAGGAAGGTGTTTAGCATGCTTGACTTTGTTGCTCAGACCATTGAGTATAGGAACGTCGTGTTGAGACTGTACAGGATGTTGTTGAGCCCACTTTTTCTCACTTCAAAAGTAGGAGGTGTATTTTTAGGATGAGAAGAGAAAGATTTAAAAGGGACTGGAGCGGCAACTTTTTCACACAGTGTGGTGCGTAGATGGAATGAACTGCCAGAGGAAGTGGTAGATGCGGGTACAATTTCAGCATTTAAAAGGCATTTGGACAGGTACAAGGCTAGGAAAGGTTTAGACAGACATGGACCAAAGAGACAAGTGGGACTAGTTCGGTTTAGTATAACTGGTTGGCATGGACGAGTTGGACTGATGGGTCTGTTTGTGTTGTGTGACTCTGTGACTCTTAAGTTTTTTTTTTGAGCTCAATATTTCATGGTCTTGTGCTGAATGACAATTTAAGACATTTGCTGGGCTCAACCAATTAAGTTTAATATTATTTGTAAGTAGCAGTGAAGGTGAAAACAGGATTGCATTGTTGTTCCGCCACAAGATTTCTACTGTTGCGACTGATGTGAAACAAAGTTAATTCCTAAAACTTCAAGAAGTTACAAATAAGCATTCAAAATTGCAAAGGCAAGCTATCCAGAAGCCAGAATTAAAGTACAGAAAATTCTGCAAATACTCAGCAGAGCTGACACCATCTGTGGTGAAAGGAACAGAGTTTGAGGAGTTCTATTGAAGTTCCCAGACCAATAGAGCATCAACTCTGTTTTTCTTTCCATTGATGCTTGACCCCAGAGTTTATATTTTCTGTTTTCCACGCATACGCAGTAAATATCACTTCCATTTTAGTCTTATTACTTGAAACCACTACTCTTGCTTCTTTCTCTACATATGTTGCCAGACTGCTGAGTGTTTCCAGCAATTTCAGTTTTTATTTCCGACTTTGCAGCATCAGCTAAATTTTGCTTTGCTTTCATTGCTCTGATTTTAACCTGTTTTGTAAAATAGACAACTGTGTTTCTCGGCCTGGGGAGATTCCCAAAACCTGAAGAGCATGTGGAGGGGAGTCTTGAGAAGATGCTTGTAAACCAGGAGGAACAGGATTACTTGACTTTACTCTTCATGCTCTCTTGGTACCAGGAATTAGAGCATTTGGTTCTATGACCTACCTCAGTTGCACCCAACCCTGTCACTCGCTGTCGTTTGGACAGGACTCAGCGTCTTGAGTGAAGTTAAACCCAAAATCCCCTCCAATATGATTCACTGCTGCATATAACCAGACTGGCACAACATTCCATTGATATCTCAATAAATGGCATCACCGCTGAGGAAACAGATGCCTTGCTTCACAGAGAAAGCCAACCATCACCTGCCTCTTCCAGCTTGATATCACATCATAGCATGGTACCACACGGAATGAGGTTGCACAGCTCATTGTGCTTGTGCCAGCTCTTTGAAAAAGCTGTCCAATTAATGCAAAACTCCATGTCTGTTGTACTCTGTCCTGTTTATAGCAGAGCCTGCTGGCCCCAGACTGGTCTCAGCAGCTCCTCAGCACCCACCGGATCACTACCAAACGTGATGGTGATGGTATTCTTTGCTCAGAAATGCAAACAAGAAGATTCATTTTGAGCCATTAGTCTGATGTCTTCCACCTATACCACCGTGACTACCACCAAACCCTACCCCCTCCAAACAGGAAAGATGTGGATGCTTTGGAGAGGGTTCAGAGGAGGTTTACCAGGATGCTGCCTGGACTGGAGGGCTTATCTTATGAAGAGAGGTTGACTGAGCTCGGTCTCTTTTCATTGCAGAAAAGGAGGAGGAGAGGGGACCTAATTGAGGTATACAAGATAATGAGAGGCATAGATAGAGTTGATAGCCAGAGACTATTTCCCAGGGCAGAAATGGCTAGCACGAGGGGTCATAGTTTTAAGCTGGTTGGTGGAAAGTATAGAGGGGATGTCAGAGGCCGGTTCTCTACACAGAGAGTTGTGAGAGCATGGAATGCGTTGCCAGCAGCAGTTGTGGAAGCAAGGTCATTGGGGTCATTTAAGAGACTGCTGGACATGCATATGGTCACAGAAATTTGAGGGTGCATACATGAGGATCAATGGTCGGCACAACATTGTGGGCTGAAGGGCCTGTTCTGTGCTGTACTGTTCTATGTTCTATAACTCTTTAAATTTTTGGCTATTTACAAAATTAGTTTATAAAAATTACTGTTGAATTTGTGCCTACCTTGCTTCAGGCAGTGCATTGCAGACTTTTAATTTTTCAAAAAACGTCCTTGTATTTCTCCCTTAGTTCTTTAGCCAATGAAATCCATATCCTTCAGTCACTGATCCTTCTGCTGGAAACATTTCATTTTGTTTGCAATAACAATATGTTCTGTAATTTTGAGCGCCTGCGTTGGCCTTCAACCTCCTCTATTCTCAGACACCGGATCCCAGTTTTATTAGGCTGTCCATGTAGCTGAAGTCCCAAGTTCCTCATGGCATTCTGGTAAATTCTCTTAAATTCCGGCCTGAGATCTTGACATTCTTCCTAAAGTGCAGTGCTCAAGATGCATCTTGTTTGCCAGTTTCCAAGTCTGCTTCAATTAGCATCAACACGGCATAAGAAGTATGCACCCTTGAGACGATTTACATATGAAACTCAGCATGAGTTTAAATGGTCCTAGCACTTACGGTATGTGCTGATTAACTACTTACCCCTGAGGAAAATAATATCTGGCTACATGATGAAAGCAGTCATTGACTCTTTTTCTTCCTTTTGCTAGAAACTTTTAAAGTTACTGTTTACTTAAAACTTAAAGTTTTAAAACTTTATGTAGATTGGAGATTTTAAAAGAAAACTACATAGGGTTCAGAGGCTGTATATGTGGCTGATAAGAATGATTTTGGGTACTGATTCGGTAGAATTGTATTAATATTCAGAAGGTAATCACTGGTAAATAATCTTGATTTTTTTTTCAAAACATTTATCATTCATTTTGTCTGCTTTAAATATGTAGGTGTGTTGCACATTGAAAATTGAGAGCACGAGTAGGTCATTCAGCAGCTACAGCCTGCTGTGCAGCTTTAGGAATTCCGGATGATCTCATTGTAGTCTCAACTCTTTCATTTCTGCCCACATGCCCTTTGATTCTTTTGTTCATCAAGATTGTCCCTGACTTGACCTGAAAAATGTACTCATTTCATGATTATAAAACATAATATGCTGTTACTTGAGCCTTACTTCAATAATGTTTTGTCACTCTTTTAAAATTGTCAACAGCTAGCATTAAATGCCAATTGACATTTTTCATACTGCCACTTTGTATTTAACAATGCAAATATGAAGATTCCCTAGAAATCCACCTTCACAGAAATGGGGTGGACAATGGTAAGGACTTTGTGAAACTGTTAAGATTTTTGTTTGAGTTGGCAGAAGGCCAAATGTCGAAACTTTGATAATACGGTAGGAAGTGCAGGGAAATAAAACTTGTGAATTTACCTAGTCAGTTGCCAGGAGTTTGCTTCTTTTCCTGATAAAGAAAATATCTTTTTCTCTAGGAATACTTGATAAGATGGTTCTATTTTCTAATCAACCTATTCAGTGATGTTATTACCCTTCTTTGAACCCTGGACTCCTGTCTCAAAGGTAGGGACACCATCACTGCACCACGAGAGTCCTTGGCATGTTTTCTGATTGAACATGCAGTTTATACTTGCTTCCTCTCTAGTATTTGAATATACTGTGCTTCAATTTAGTTAATTTATAAATAAGCCTTTGATTATAGCATGTGTTGGTATGGAAGTGAGTTTAATCGCCTGATGACTTCAGTCTGGGGTCACTTGGCAACACAGTTGCATTTCTTAGTCAAAGGATTATAATATCCTTTGTAAATTCTGAAGAGTCCTGTTGGACTCAACTCTGTCCATCTCTCCACATGCTGTCAGAACTTCTGGATAAATGTGAGGTGTTGCATCAGGGCAGGACTTAATGGTAGGGTACTGGGGAGTGTTGCCAAACAAAGAGACCTTAGGGTACAGGTTCATTGTTTCTTGAAAGTGGAGTCACAGGTAGACAAGATAGTGAAGAAGGCATTTGGTATGCTTGTTGAGTGTCAGAGTTGGGATGTCATATTGAGGTTTTACAGGACATTGGTGAGGCCACTTTTGGAATACTGCATTCATTTCTGGTCTCCCTGCTATAGGAAAGATATTGTTAAACTTGAAAGGGTATAGAAAAGATTTACAAGGATGTTGCTAGGATTGGGGGGGTTTGAGATATAGGGAGAAGTTGGATTGGTAGAGATTTATAAAATTATGGTTAGGGTGAATAACCAAGGCTTATTTTCCCCAGGATAGGTGAGTGTGTCAGCCAATATGAATCCCTAAATGATTATCATAAAAACATTGCCTGGCTGTTATCAAATTGCTGTTGGAGCTTGGCACGTATGAATTGGTTGCTATATCATTCTACATTAAAGAAGAGTTTACACAAAACTGTCTGGCTGTAAAATGTTTTGGCCCATTCTGTGATTATGAAAAGTTCTTGTAGATTCATAGACATTTAGCTCACAGGAAGAGACAGTTTGGCCCATCATGTCCACTACAGCAAACAAAGATCTGACTCCACTAATCTCACTTTTCATTTCTTGTTTCATAGTCCTGGAAGCTACGGCAGCATAAGTAAATACCCAAACACTGTATATAGATTGTGAAAATTTCTGACTCAACCACTCTTGTGGGTAGTGAATTCCAGACTCGCTCCGAGTCAAAATTTCTCCAACTCCTCTCTAAGCCTCAACCTCTTACCTTAAATCTATGTCCCCTGGTTATTGATCTCTGTATTAAGAAAAAGCATAGACAGAAAGACACCTTTCTGTGCCTCTTTCCTCATAGCTCAGAGCCTCCAGCCCAGATAGCATCCTGGCAAGTCTTCTCTCCGCATACACTCTTGTGCAATTGCACCCTTCCTATTATATGGTGACCAGAATTGCATGCAGTACCCCTGTTGTGACCTAACTAGCATTTTGTACTGTTCCAAAAAAACTTCTTTTATTTAATTTTCTGTCACTCCATATCCCATTTGTCGTCATAACCGTATTATTAATCTGCCGTGTTATTTTCACGAATTTATGGATATGCTCACCAATGCCCCTTTGATCATCAGTACTTCCAGGTCCTTTCGTAGTGTCATCCAATGACTTGTTAGCCCTCCCCAAGTGCATTACCTCACTTCTCCAGTTGAGCTCCATTCGCCACTGCTCTGGTCAGAATTTCTTCTAGTATTTTATAGTCTTCTGCCTTGATGTGTGTACCTGTATTATCTGTTTCCATTGTGAAGACTGAGACTAAGTAGCAATTGTAACTCTCCCAGCATGCCTCTTTGCAAGGGAAAATTACATGTATGATACAGTTTGTTGTTTTCTAATACTGCTTTGCAGTAGTACTTGGAACAAAAGATCTATAAAAAAACGTCAAATTAGAATTATTTTATCTTTATTCAAACAGTGGCTGCCTCTGTAACAGGATGAATAGGTTTGTTCAAGTAGAGCGGTTTGATTTTTGACCCGGTAGAGGTAGCTATTAACCAAGACATTTCATTGAAATTTTTCCCTCAGCACCTTGTCAAATGAGTCCACTGTAGGAGAGAATAACTGGAGCAACCATGTAAAACAAATTCTTCAAACCCTAGTGAAATAATTTACATTGCCAAAAATGTAGAAGCAGATTGTAAAAATTGTTCTGACTTGTATGGAGCCTTTATTTTGCGCAACCAGGTTAATGTGAAGGAGAAGTGAATGGTTTCAGATTTCGTTATCCATTGTAATGGAAGCAGGGGACTTGACATCTCAGACACATTTTGTTATCGAGTTTAATAACTCCTGAAAGATACCTCCCAAAAACCTTTTTGTAAATCAACAGTCTAACTAAACAATGAAGCGTTTATCTTATTTTTAGTGCATACTTATAATAGTGTCTCACTTGTAAGTTTATGTATATATTGAATTTGTATCTTTGGGAATAGTAAAGATATTACGATTGGTAAAGGATCCTGCCAAATCAGCCTGTGTAGACTCGAAGTCCTGAGCTTGCCTCAGATTCCTGAGTTGTGTTAGGTAAAATTGGTGAAGAATCCTGTCTTCATTGCGTAGGTGCCCCAATAGATGTGATTATTGGAGGTTCATACTTTACAAAATAGCCACCTGGGTGAGCCAATTTGACAGTCAGGGCAGCATATGCCAGTAAGAAGATTTTGTTTGAGGTGAGGAGGACACTGATTAAAATAATTGCAAGGATTTAATGAGCAAGATGAACCAGTATCATGGGTCAGTTGGGATGAATGTCCTATTTCCCTCTAATTTGTAAATCGTCAATTTCTTTGGTCAGATTCAAGTGAGAAGAATGCTAATAGTCACTTTTTAAAGTTGTCATTAGTTGCCAAAGCTTTTGGATGATAAAAAATGACACTCTCCCAACATTTTTAAAAAAAACTTTTATATATACGAAGTTTTGATGGTTTTGTTTTCCCTTTTTTCTTTCAGCTGATAGTTGAAAAGACCACTGACTACCCTTCCACTGAGTATTCTCTGGTGGAGGATGTTGCCCTCCACTTTACTTGTTTGATGGACAGACTGAATGAGCAACGCCTATTTCAGCCAGACCTGTGTGATGTAGACATTGTATTGGTGCGCCAGAAGAATACATTTCCTGCTCACAAAGGGGTACTCGCGGCCTACAGTCAATTCTTTCACTCACTTTTTACACAAAACAAGCAGCTTCAACGTGTCGAACTTTCATTAGAAGCTCTAACATCGCAAGGGTTTCAGCAAATCCTGAACTTTATCTATACATCAAAGCTGCTCGTAAATGCCTGCAATGTGCAGGATGTGCTAAACGCTGCTGCAGTTCTACAGATGAATGATATTGCCACTTCCTGTCAAGAATTAATAGATAGCCGGTCCTTAAACTTGACGACGGTGGCTAGCGATATGTCAAAGCAGGAAAATCGCAGCAATCCCCTTGGCTCTCAGTTTTATCGTGAGATTAAGCAGGAGGTGGATTCACACCCTAAAATCTATGCTAGAGAGAGCAACAATCCATACTCGGTACGTGTGGAGGACAACACTGGGAAACAACACTCACCAATTCAGCCAAAACAGCAGTATTATAAGGAGGAGAACGATGACCAAACGGTGTGCAAGATTGAGGGAGATACTGAGCAATTGGATGATGATTCGGACAGTAGGGGCTCATATAACCGGGAACAGATCATTGTGGAGGTTAATCTTAACAACCAGACTCTGAATGTTTCTAAAGGGGCTGAGGGCATGTCTTCACCTTCAGAGGCTACAGCTGTATTAAGTAGGTGTCCTGAGGAAGAAGAGGATGACGACGAAGAGGAGGATGATGATGAGGAAGAGGAGGAGGAGGAGGATGACGACAATGCTGATGGGGAAGAAGAGGAAGAAGATGACGAAGATGTCACTGAGGAAGAGGAAGAGGATGAAGAATGTGAAGAGAGTGATGAAGATGTGAATGAAGGTGGTGATAACCCTGATACTCCGGAAGTCAAGACTGAAAGTGGGCAAATGACCCGGAGAACAGCAAGAGCTTTGACTGCTTCCAAAGGCTCAACTCCCCCAGCTCCAAGCCGGTCACGGAGACCTGCCAAACATGAAATGAGAACTCGAGGTCGGAAACGAAAGAAGGATTCTGATAGCTCAAATCAGAAGGTGAAAATCGAAGAGAAACAGCACTTCCCTTGCAAAAAGTGTCCCCGGGTATTCAATAACCGCTGGTACTTAGAGAAGCACATGAATGTCACGCACAGCCGCATGCAGATCTGTGATAAGTGTGGCAAGCGATTTGTACTGGAAAGTGAGCTGTCACTGCATCACCAAACTGACTGTGAGAAAAGTATTCAGGTAGGTCATTGATTTTCATTCATACTCCTAATTAGAATCACCAAATGACATTTGTGTTAGAAGCTAGCCAACGTCGCTTCTTTCTGTTTGACACTTTTGAAACCAGTTTGATGTTCTCTTCAAAAATCTAATCCCAGTCTGGGAATGAGTGCTTAAGACATTTTATCAATCCAGAAAAGGCAGTTGGTAACTTGTGAGCATGTTCAAGGAGTTTGGGCTAAACTCCATACTACAGTTGTTTTGGAGAAAAGTAATAATTTTGTTTCTTGTACTTTATCGTTGCAGTTTTCTTAGTCAATGAGTAAGTGATATTTAAATTACTTCCCCAAGTTGCATGATATTTTTGGGTCAAAATCAATTAACGCTATGTAGTAATATAACTGAAAATGACTAGTGACTGACCATTCAGCAGTATTTTCTGTTTAGGATACAGCACTGCAGCACTAAAAGTTAAAATTTTAGAGGATTTTAAGGCTTGAGGTGACTAGCAGAGTGAACTATTAGAGATTTAATACTGCCTATGTGAATTTTAAATTGTGGGCGTTGGAGCATGAGGAGCCAATGAGCAAAAAGAGAACATAGAACAGTGCAGCACAAGAGGTGCCCTTTGGCCCACCATGACTGCACTGACCTTGATGCCATTCTAAACTAATCCCATCTGCCTGCGCAAGTTCCGTATCCCTCTGTTCCCTGCCTGTTTAAGTGTCTGTCTAGATATCTCTTAAACTTTGCTATCATATTTGCTTCTACCATCTTCCAGTATAGCACGTTCCAGGCACCTACCACCCTCCAGGTTTTTAAAAAAACTTGGCCTTGCATAATTCCTTTGACCTTCTCCCCCAACTCATCTTAAACCCATTGTGAAGTACAGGAAGGAAATATAGGGACAGGAGTATTCAATTCAGTCCCTCAAGCATGTTCTGCCATTCAAATACATCCTGACTCATATCTGCTCACAATGGTACCACCTCAACCATTTGTGGCTGAAACTTTCATCCATTACATGGTCACAAATGGAGGCTATTTGGCAAAATATATGTGCGTTGGCTCTTCAAATGAGCATCATTACCTACGGCCAGTCTCCTGCTTTTTTTTCCCCTATACCCTTGCACGTTACCTCTATCCAAATAAACATCCAGTATCCTCAATTGAACCTGCAGGCACTGTATTCCATACTTTAATTATTGGCTGAGTGAAAAGATATCTTGTGTGTTTACAGATCATTTTAAATGTGTGCCTTCTTAATCGTAGGATTTTACAGTACAGAAGGAGGCTATTCGATCCATTGTGTCTGCTGTGACTGCTGAAAGAGCTATGTAGCTAGTCCCACTCTCGGCATCTCCGTAGCCCTCAACCTTCATCGCTTTTAAATATCTATCCAGCTTTCTTTTGAAACCTCCTTTGGAATCCACTTCCACCACTCTCCGAGGAAGTTCATTCCAAATCCTAACAACTGAGTAAAGAAGTTTCTCCTCATCTCACTCCTAGCTGTCTTGCTGACTCTCTTGAAATTGTGACCACCTAGTTACTGACATATCATCTAGTGGAAACAGAGTTTCTGTTTTTACCCTGTCTTTACCCTGTCAAAACTGTTCCTATTTTGAACACTTCTAAAAGGCCATTTCTTGATCTTCTCTGCTCGGAGGAAAATAAGCCCAATCCCTCCACTCTTTCCTTGTATCTAAAATCCTTCATTCCTGGTATTGCCAACAACATTCAAGAAGCTTAACACCTTCCAGAATAAAACAGTCCACTTGATTGGCACCACATCCTCCCTCAGTTGATGAATCAGTACTCCTCCAGGTTGAATGGCACTTAGAGGAAGCACTGAGGATGGCAAGGGCATAAAATATACTCTGGGTGAGGGATTTCAATGTCCACCACAAGAGTATCTTGGCAGCAGTACAACTGATCGAGCTGGTTGTGTCCTAAAGGACATAGCTGCTAGACTGGGTCTGCAGCATGTGGTGAGGGAACCAAAAGAGGAAAAAATATACTTGACCTCATCCTTGCTAATCTGGCAGCTGCAATTGCATCCATACATGTCAATATCGGTAAGAGTGACCATTGCACAGTCCTTGCGGAAACAAAGTCCTGCCTTCATATTGAGAGCCACTGCCATTGTGTTGTGTGGCACTATCACCGTGCTAAGTGGGACAGACTTCGCAGATCTGGCAACTGAAGCCTGGGCAGCCATGAGATGCTGTGGGCCATCAACAACAGCAGAATTGTACTTGAGCACAATCTGTAATCTCATGGCCAGCAAATCTCTCACTCAACCATTACCATTGAACCAGGGCATCAACCCTGGTTCAATGGAGACTGCAGGAGGGCATGCCAGGAGCAGCACCAGGCATACCTCAGATTGAGGTATCAACCTGGTGAAGCACCAAGCAGCAAGTGGTAGACAGAGCTGAACAATCCCACAACCAACGGATCAGACCTAAGCTCTACAGTCCTGCCACATGCAGTTGTGAATGGTGGTGGACAATTAAGCATCTCACTGGAGGAGGAGGCTCCACAACACCACCCTTAATGATGGAAGAGCCCAGCACATCAGTGCAAAAGAAAGCTGAAGCATTCACAGCAGTCTTTAGCCAGAAGTGCTGAGACGATGATCCATCTCGGCCTCCTCCAGTGGTCAGTCTTCAGCCAATTCATTTCACTCTGTGATATCAAGAAACAGTTGGAGACACTGGATACTGCAAAGGCTATGGGCCCTGACAACATTCTGGCAGTAGTATTGAAGACTCGTGCTCCAGAACTTGCCACTCCCTTAGCCAACCTGTTCCAGTACAATTACAACACTGGCATCTACCCAACAATGTGGAAAATTGCCCAAATATGTCATGTTCATAAAAATCCAACCTGGCCAGTTAACTGCCCCATCAGTCTCCTCTCGATCATCAGTAAAGTGATGGAAGCTGTCATCAACAGTGCTATCAAGCAGCACCTGCTCAGTGACACACAGTTTACGTTCTGCCAAGGCCACTCAGCTCCTGATCTCATTACAGTCTTGGTTCAAACATGGACAAAATAGTTGAATTTCAGAGGTGAGGTGAGAGCGACTGTCCTTGATATCAAGGCTGTATTTGACTGAGTGTGGCATCAAGGAGCCCTACCAAAACTGGAATCAATGGGTTTCAGGGGACAAACTCTCTGGCGGTTGGAATCATACCTGACACAAAGGAAGATGGTTGTGGTTGTTGGTGGTCAGTCATCTCAGCTCCAGGACATATCTTCAGGAGTTCATATGGGTGGCGTCTTAGGCCCAACCATCTTCAGCTGCTTCTTGAATGACCTTCTCACCTTCATGAGGCCAGAAGTGGAACTGTTCATCATTGTTCAGTAACATTTGCAATTCCTCAGATACTGAAATTTATGTTGAAATGCAACAGGATCTGGGCAATATTTAGGCTTGGGGTGACAACTGGTAAGTAACATTTGTACCACACAAATGCCAGGCAATGACCATCTCCAATAAGAGACAATTGAACCACCATCCCTTGACTCTCAGTGGTGTTGCCATCATTGAATCCCTTGCTATCAACATCCTAGGGGTTACCATTTACCAGAAGTCAACTAGTCTCACCACATTAATACAGTGGCTACTGGAGCAGGTCAGAAGCGAGGAATACTGTAGTGAGTAAATCACCTTCTAATTCCCCAAACCCTGTCTGTCATCTACAAGGCACAAGTCAGGAATGTGATAGAAAACTCCCCACTTTCCTGGATGGGTGCCGGTCCAACAACACAGGCTTGACACCATCCAGGATAAAGCAGCCTGCTTGATTAGTACCACATCCCCTCCCTCCACCACTGATGCTCTGTAACAGCAATGATGCTGCAAGATGCGCTGCAGAAATTTATTAAAGATCCTCAGGCAGCACCTTCCAAGCCCACGACCACTTGCATCCAGAAGAACAAGGGTAACAGATACAGGGGACCATCACTCCCTGCAAGTTCCTCACCATGCCACTCACCATCCTTATTTGGAAATATATTACCATTCTTTCACTTTCACTGAGTCAAAAATCCTGAAATTCCCTCCCTTAGGACATTGTGGGTCCACCTTCAGCATATGGACCTCAGCAGTTCAAGAAGGCAGCTCACAAGTGAACAAAATAATAAAAAAAATTTATTAAAACCACTCATGATTATTGCCATACCTTTATCACTAGCACTCAAGCTTTCATAGAAAATGTAAACTAGGAGTAGGAGTAGGAGTAGGCCATTTGGACCTCAAGCCTGCCCTACCGTTCAGTTTGGTCATGATCGTTCCTCTCACAATGCCATATTTCCACTTCTCTGTGTATCCTTTGGTGCCTTTAATATCTAAAGGTTTATCACTTTCCTTCTTGAATATACTCAAATATGGCACCATAACCTCCTGTGGTTATGAATTGCACAGGTTGACCACCCCCAAGACGTTTCCTCGTCTCAGTTCTAAATGATTGACCTAATATCCTTAGACCATGACCCCTAGTTCTAGTCTTTCTAACCAGGGAAAACATCCTCTCTGCATCTAGTCAGTCTGTCTAGCCCTGTTGGAATTTTATACATTTCGATCCGAACCTCTTTCATTCTTCAGAATTATCGTGAGTACAGGACTAGTTGGGCAAAGCACTCCTCATAGAACAGTCCTGTTGTTCCTGTCAAGTAAATGCTCTCTTAGTTTGGGATGCCAAACTAAGTGCACTACTCTAGGTATGGTCTAACAATGGCAATAAGGTGTATCTCCTTCTGAATTCAAATCACTTTGCAATGAAGGTGGACATATCATTTGCATTTCTAATGGCTTGATGCACCTGCCTGTTTGCTTTTATGTTGTACAGAGGTATCCAGGTCCCTTTTTAACATCTACATTTTCCAATATATCACCATTGAAATAGTATTCTACCTATAATAGATATTGAAAACTACAATAGTTTTCTTAGTTGGTACAACTTTTCTGGAAAGGAAGGATTTATTCACCAGTCTCCTGAATCTCTCACTTTGTCAATTAATAAACCTCACTGGTCCCTAGGCAAAATATAACATTAAATTTGATGTTCTGGTATAGTATTGTAACAATGTACAGCAAACTATTAGAAAGGCACATGACCGGGTTTTCATTGCAAAGAAATTGGTGAATACAAATAAGGAAATCCTGCAGGCATTCTACAGAACCTTGGTTGCACCCACAGAGTATTGTGGGTTAGTTTTAGTTCCCATATTTAAGGAAAAATAAACCTAAACTGGCAAGACACAAAGTGGAATAGATTGGTCGCTGAAATGAGAGGATTGTCCTATGACGAAGCTGAATAAATTGGCTCTGTATTTTCTGGAACTTATAACAGTGAGAAGTAGTTGCACTGCCACATTCTGAAGGGATTCAACAAGCTAGAGACTAATGTTCTCGGCACTGACCAGAGAATCAAGAATAGGGATTGTAATCTCTGGAAGGCAAGCTGTGAATCTATGGGATTCTCTACCCCAGGGAGTTGTGAATTTTGATTTTTGAATACACTTAAAGTTCAGCTAGATGGATTCTTTTGTGCCTCGAAAAAAAGGCAAAGGATATTGACAGAAGGCGGGCAAATGGAGTTGAAGCCAAGGATCAGCCACGATCGCGTTGAATGATGGAGCAGGCCAATGCCCTACCCCGGTTTCTTATGATGAAGCAAATAAAGTAATCTATAGCAAAGTATCATTGTTTCCTTTTAGATGGCTGTTTGCAGAATTTGCTCTGGCATTAATCCTATACTAAACTGTCCATCTATTTCTGAACAGTTCTCAGTCTGCTACTGTGAAGATAATGGTGACAGACATAGACCTGATCTAGTTTCATAAGTGGCACAGTAGCTGGTATAAAAAATATTTAGCTACTGAAGAGAGAATTCATTCTTTCATGGGAAATGGATACCACTGGTTAGACCATCATTTATTGTCCATTCTTAATTACAGTTAAGATTGTGATGAACCACCGCCTTGAACTACTTCAGTTCATCTAGTTTCAGTACGAGGATCAACAAACATTTAGGAAGGCAAATAGAATGTTGGCTTACAATGTTGTTAGGGAGGAAGCTCCAGGATTTTCATCGTGATAATGAAGCAATGAAACAAGATGACTTGCATGTGCCTACGTTCCCATTTACCTTCTGCTCTTGTCCTCCTAAGTGCGAGAAGTCATGGGTTTGTAAGGTGCTGTGGGTTGCTTTTTGGCTCTGGTGAGCTGAAAAACTAATTAATTTTGTTTGCAGTAAAATTTGTTGGACTCTCCAAACCTTGAAGCTCTTGTCACTGTTTGCATACCTCCTTCTAGCTTCTCATCCTTGAGAAAGGAACAATGTCCCCATCTGCAAATAATCCTGAACACAGCTTGGGTTATCTGCAATGCACTCAGCTGTCAGTGATGCTAGTCCACCATTCTCCTATTGCCAAAAACACCTAGATATAATTTGATGGATAGGAAAATTACAAGCTGATACAAATAAAACACAAAACTACATTTTCAGCGCACTATTAAAGATGTAACATGGATGTAATAATGTTTATTTTCAATTAGTGATCCAGCGAGTAGACCTAATACAGATAGAATGTTGTTCATGAGGAACCTCCTTAGAAGAGAAATTGAGTATTCAGGTTGCTGATCAGTGAGTATATCTACGTTTGGAACACTTAGTATAAGTTTCCCTTTTTTTCGTGAGTTACTCGATTTGTCAACTGTGATTAGAGAATGGGAGTGGTGAACAATATGTTTTGGCGTTTATTGCTGTACTGGGGTAAGAGCCCCTTTCTGCCCCTCTCTCACTTCATCAACAGTCGTGGTGAGTCTGTGCAGTATGGGATTTAAATGGCTAGGTTTGCTGAATATGGTTCTTAGTAAGTGGACCATCGGCTGATACTTGAGCCTTAATTTTTTATTCAATCTTAAAATTTACAAAAAAATGCCAGTTCTAAAGTGATTTGGCACATTTTCTTTGTTACTAATTGCTTTATGAACTCACTCCAAAACTTAATGATAACAAATGGATTCATTTTGTTCCCAGTTGTTCAAAATTTCTATTCTATTGCCCTAGATGTTTATAGACCAGTTGGAGTTGGCAGATTGTGTAAACTGGTATTGCAAATTTTGATGTTTCTAGTTATTCATTTTATAAAACAAAACTTTCCATACACACAATCTTCATACCTTAATTATGTGTGACTAGTCAGTGCTATGATCACGTTCATAACCAGCTACTTATTTTGCAATTTTCTCTCAACATTGGAGGTGTTCAAAATTGTGGATCTTGGCACCTTCACTTCAATTTCTTAATTTTAAGCAGTAACTACTTACGGCTCCTGTGCCCCATGCATTTTGAACATTGTGCTTAGAATTTAGGAACCTGTACCTGCTAGCTATTTTCCATTTCGGCTTTGTCAAGCTTGGAGACCTTCAGGATTCTAAAGTGAACATCAGCCTCAGGAATGAGCTTGTTTTCTGCACTCACGCTGCTGACTTTCATTCGCCTGCCCCTGGGTTTTATTTTGCTTTCCACATCTGGCAGGATCCGAAGGGATCAAGTATAGAGGTCAGCAAAGTTAAATATAGCATTTTTGAGAGTTTTTGCAGCAACCTTGCCCCATCACGCTTTGAATATTTTTTTTTGCTGGGAACATCATTTGTACCAGTTAGCATCATGCTGACACATATGCTAAAAGTTGTGGAGCCCTGCAATTCCTTTCTTTAAATGCCTGCAATTTCCAATGGCTGTGAGATGCTAAAGCTGCTCTCCGGATTCTGTTGGATTGCTTTGGTTTCTTGCACCTAGACTAGCATTGTGTTGCTTTTCCTATTTTGTAGGCAAAGTGCAATAAAATACACTGCTGCCCAACCTATCTCAAATTTTCATTTGACTCAGTTCCTGTTTTTTAAATTTCTCCTTTTGCTTTAACATTGAAATAAACTGACTGCTTCTTTAAGTCCATCGTCCCTCCACTTTACAATTTAATTCCCTCCTTGTTGGACCTCCCAGCTTTCCAAATGATCCTAAAATCTGCTTCTTTGAACCTCTGTTAACGACCACCCCTCTGTTAATGATGTTCCTCAGCATTACGTGTAATGGTTTTGCATCTTTAAGTATTTCATTTTCTGGTCTGTTGCATGTTAATTTTGGATGATGTGGCTATTCTGTGTAACCTAAGAGCACAGTGTGCCTGATCCTGCTGTCTCATTCAGTTTCAAGTTCTGCTTATATTGTTGAATTGGTCTATGAGCTCAGTAACTTCAAAATGCTTTTAAATTTGTAACCCAACTTCCTTAATGGCTTCCTCTCCGAAGACCCCAAGTTCCTTTTGAAAGTGTGCCTGTGAGGTGTATTATGTGAGCCAAACTCTAAAACAACATTAGGGGCTTTTTGTCAATCCACTTGGGAACTTTAGAAAAACATTCACTTGAGCATCTGATTATGGTTAAGAGCCTGTGTAAGCTGACCAGTCAGTTTTGGCTGGAAATTGGGCTTTTGGAGTGCAGAATAGTTAAGTGCCGTCTCTAATCATGGGTCAGACAGAAGAAATTGAAAGGGGAGAAACTGTAAGTGATCTCTTATATAATAAAAAAAAAAGTCCTGTGTTAAGCAATGGATGCTTTATTGTTATTTAGGTGGGGCTACCAAATGATCAGTTTTCTTCTTTGATCTCCCAGTTGACAAATTCCGAATGAGGACATTTTAAAGAATAAATTCCTTCCTTTTAAAGCTGTAATCAGCGCTAACATTTCAACAACATTTGTATGAATGATTCATTTAGTTTCACATTGGGGTCTCCTTTTGTATTTTTGCATGGTAAAAATTATGCCTTTTCTAATAGTATGATAATTCTAATATTTACATGTGACTAAGATTACACAGTGGCAGTGGATCTAGTGCAGCTTACAAGGCTCAGAGTTATTATAGACATGTTTATGGACCAACTGGTCCTCCTAGCTTTGTTTGTCTTGTCCCCTTGTTCTCTGGGACAGTAAATGTGATTTTAACATTCATGATTGCTCCTTTGTGCTCACGAAGGTACTCCATTTTTCTTTTGCACAATGGTGCTCTGTATTTTTTGTCGTGAGATAACAGATGAATCTTAATGCAGACTCGTACTTGATTCCCTGTCCTGCTGTGAACTGGTGAATGCATTATAGTGGCACGCGTGCTTTGCTGTAGATTGTCTTACGATGGTAGCCTGTTTGTGTACTGATCTTCTTGACTTGTACTTTTGCAACTGCCTTTGAAAGATGCGCAGTTTTAAAATTGAAGCTGGAATTAATATGCCCACTTTCTTGCTGCTGCCTGGCTAGTGCTCTTTTAAATAGTTTGGAGTTACTTGGTATCCACCTAGTTACTGGAGAATCGAAGTTCAATCTAAGGATGTTTCTAGCCTGCATGGTTTAATTCTGCTTTATTTTGACATTCCATTTAGTCACCAGTGCGGATTGCTTTTTGTCAAACTTATTGCTCTGCTTCAAGAGCAGATGTTATTGTCATTTGTCTAGTACAAATTTCAAGGATTTAGATTAGTTCAGTACTGCCAGTAGGATGTTGCTAAAAGCACCCCCAGCAATAATTTCTTACAAACCCACGAAGACCATCCTTTTATTGTTGGCTTGCTTCTGAGAAATAACAAGTTGCGGGTCCCACTGTTATTGAGTCAGCTGGTAGTTTGAATTGGCTTATCCTTGCAACTACAACTAAAAGCAACAAGAGAGGGACATTATACCCATTTTGTACGATTGCTTCAACCCTTTATAGAGTGATATTGTCCTAAATGGACTGAATTGCAGTTTCTTTTTTCACTTCACATCATGACCATGTTGAAGTGTGAATTTTGGCAGAATTTTTTTTGTTTGGTTAATGCTTTTGCGTTACTTTGGAAAGACAGTGTAGCTGAGAGAATGTAATTTATCAAGTTTTGCAAGAGCAGAATGAGCTTCTAATCCAGATTTCTTTGATAATTTGTTATGTTTCAGCAACACTAAGCTGCATGTTTGTTGCTCTGACTCTCTAATTTCACAATTTTGTTCTTTTTGTTAACCTTCTGTTTAGGTCATGCGAAATATCATCTTGCTTATTTTAGTATAAGCTTGTAGTGCCTTGTCTTTTTAAGATGGAATTTTATCACTTTGTGCAGTTCTAACATAACATCAAATAGATTATCTTCCAAGAAGAATGTGAAGCGTTTGGAGAAGGTGTAGAGGGGTCTTATCAGAACAGTAGCAGCAATGAAGAACTTCAGTTATGGAAAAAGCTGGAGAAGTTGGATCTGCTGCTCTTAAAGTTGAGAGATGATTTTATTGTTGGTGTTCAGTGGAGTGTTTTGGTTTTAAAAAAGGGATTTGTTTTTGCTGACATTTTGTTGATAATTAGAGGCGACAGATGCTTATCAATGGATAATGAAAGAAATTACAAGAGAAATGAGAGTTTTAGGCTCTGCACATTATAATTTGGCAGCCACTCTGTTTTTAAAAAGCAAAACATTGGTTAAGGGGAAAGAACAAAGCTGGAGTAATTGGCTAGCTCTGGAAGAGAGCTGGCACATGCACATTGGACTGGGTTTCTTCATCAAAATAGGGGAAATTAATGGGAAGTACCCAATCTTAATATTTATACAAAATGCTTCAGTTTATTGTGGCTATGCAACTTGCTCCGTTTGCTGTCATCAATAAATTTAAACCAGCTTCTTGAGAATTTTGCTTTGTTTTTCCTTCCTTTTTCTGTTACAATTCATTGCTTAATTTAGTAGTCATTTAATGCTGCTGACGTTTTTTGCATGTTACCCCACCAACATCTTCCTATGACGGTCCCACATATGTCATCCTGTAATTAGCAGTTGCTATTTGATTATGTTTCTGAGAGAATTCGTACATCAGGTTTATACACAGTTGTTTGTTGATTTCAGTGCTTTAATTATTGTGTGCAAAGTCTACCCTGTACATTAGGCTAGCCATTTGGAAGAGAGCAATACTCTTGTTCAAATTTATCCAATATGTGGCACAAACGTGGTGACAGTTGTATCTGTCAGAAGATAGCTCCAATCTATATGTTACTAACAATGTTAATTTTAATCAGTTATTGCAACAGTGTGTATGTGAGATTTTGTTAGTAGAACTTGTAGGGATTTTGGCCTCTCAGGTGACCTTCCAGAGTATGTTTGTGGTTTATTTTAAACATGGTGTTGTGAGGATGGGTACAATTACATTTAGGTTCAGAACTTGCAAAGGCCTTGAAGAGAAAAAATAACGTGTTTTTCCTCTTATTTATGATTTTGTAACATTTGTTCCCAAATACTGGTTTAATAGCCTTAGATGATTGTGTTTACATGTAGTAATTGTGCTCGCACTTGACAGATGCATGGTTGATAATCCTTGCTCCAAGCCTTTATTTTCTGCATTGTATTTAATTGAAACCATAGTTTCTTTCAAGATGGCAAAGAAATTGCTTACTGTTCAATTTGTCAGCATGGGGTTCTAAAAGATAAGAAAATTACAAGTATTACTTCTTTTGCAGTCAAGTGGAGTGAGAGATTGTATAATGACTTTATCCTTGAAGGTCAAGATGGTGGCACTGCCCCATCATTAGGTTAGTGACTCTCACAGGCTGGCCTAAAGTTATGTATATTGTGGATACGTACTTGCACATTGCCATGTAACAAATGTTATATTAATGTTTGGATATTACTTTCCTTCTATCAGATTACCTTCGAATCCCAAACTGCGGTTCCTGATACTCCTGTATGGACTGTCCTTCACATACCACAGTCTCCATGTACTCTGGAAGATTCCAAATTATCTGTTTCCTCTACCCTTACCCTGTCACCACCTTACTCTCAGTCACACCCCAGGAAGCACTGTGTATGCATATTGAAAGAAATATGGGCAGCACGATGGCTCAGTGGCTAGCACAGCTGCCTTACTCCACCAGGGACGCAGGTTCAGTTCCAGCCTCGGGCGACTGTCTGTGTGGAGTTTGCACGTTCTCCCCGTGTCTGCGTGGGTTTCCTCCCACAGTCCAAAGAAGTGCAGGTTAGGTGGATTGCTCATGGGAAATACAGGGCTACAGGGATTGGGTAGGGGCAATTGGTCTGAGTGGGATCCTCTTTGGGGGGTCAGTGTGGACTTGATGGGCTGAATGGCTTGCTTCCACACGAGGGGATTCTATGATTCTATATTCTTTAACAGGAAAAGATTTTTTTTCTGTTAGTATTATGAAAATCCACTGCTTTAAAATGCTATACTTCTGGTGTTAGTTAAAAAATTGTCTTTAGTTTTCCCTTTTGATCAATTATTGACTGTGTGAGCTACAAGTTGGTATACTCAGGTTGGTACACTGACAGTTTTCTACCAAAGACTACCTTTCCTGCCATAGCCTGATGCAAAATAAAGCTTGATCAACAATAATGTTTATGTCTCCAAAAAGCGTATCTTAGTGTGTTAATGTGGCATTTTCTTTTTGTGACCCACCCGTCCTTATGGCCAGTTAGTGGGTATCATGGTCCTGAAAAATTGTCTTAACGTCGGTTGGGTTTTTATACCAGCAGTATCTTTACCTGCTCAGTTTCTGAATGGAGCCCTGTGCAGAAATGTCTAAAGGACCATAGCCGCTTGCCAGCGCTGCAGAGAGCTAGGCAAGGTTGACAGGCCAATTGCTGTCAGGCTTCTTTAATGCAGTTTCTGGCAATCACTCGAGTGTGATGAGCCATATGTCTACTTTGAAGCACTGCTCAGTTTTGGCATGGACCGTTTAATCCCTGACATTGGGAAAAAATGAAGAATAAATGTGCCTCATAAGATGCATTTCAGATCCAGTCAATTAATTCCAAAATGTAGTAATAGGGTCAACCTGGTTAACAGTTCAGACACAGGATGTGAAAACAAAGAAAAGCTTTTGGTGTTTGTAATATAAATGTTGACCAGTAAATTGGGAGAACGCCTTATTGAGACACTTAACATTTAATTTTGACAAGCTAAGTGAGCCTAGTTTAACAAGTCATCCAAAAGATGGCACTTCCAACAATGCAGCATTCCCTCCATGTTGCATTGGCTTGTCACTTAAGGTTATGAGCTCAAGTACAAGGACACGAAGCTGCACTACCTGACTGAGGAGAATTTGATAATATTGAACCAAGCTGACACTAGATTCTGATGAACCTTCTATCTGAAATCGCAGATGCAGCCTGGTGTATCGAGTGTCTTCTATTTTGGCTTTGGACGTCTTGACATTTTTTTTAAAGAGACACACAGAGGAAATTTCAGTGGCCCTCCAATTTGTGTGAGATGCTTAGCTCTACTGCCTCACAGTGCTAGGGACCTGGGTTCAATTCCACCCTCAGGTGACTGTGTGTGGAGTTTGCACATGCTACTCACGTCAGCATTGGTTTCCTCTGAGTTATCAAGTTTCATCCCACTGTCCAAAGATATGCAGGTAAGTTGGATTAGCCATGGGAAATACAGGGTTGCAGCGATAGGGTAGGGGGTGTATCTGGGTGGATTGGTCTTTGGAGTGTTGGTGTGCACTCGATGGGCCAAATGTCCTGCTTCCACACTGTAGGGATTTTATGATTTGCAAATGCATGACATTAATGTTTTCTTGTATTGCCAGAACCTATTTGGACTTCAGCATTTTCACGCTGTATGTATGATGAATTGTATATATTAAAAATAAACTTTTTATTTAAAAATAATTTAGTTATGCAATTTGATAGAAAACATGACAGTGCTAAATCTGTGTACCTAATATGAGATTCCTTACCCCAGTGCTTTCCCCACTTAACGTTAGTACGACACAGGATGCTAATTTCAAACAAATACATTAAAACAGTAAGCTAAACAATATTGTAGGAATTTAATGCCAGAAGACTGGAATATTCAATCATTTGAATTAAGCAACTTGTAAAATGACAGAAAATAGACTAAGTTGTCAAATACTCTAAACTAGGAAAAGGTATCAGTGTGTAAAAAACTCGTCTGTGCTGCATCATTTAGATGAGCATTAGCAAATCCTATTGAAAGTTTACAGCTTGTGTCACCTGAGTCTGTAATTTCTTTCTAGATCACTTATAAACAAATCGAACTGCCACACTTTCTGACCTTGGCCCTTCAAATATTTATTTACTTTTATCCGAAAAGGTACAAAACACACTCTACCTAGAAATGTTACATGAGTGGCAATGATCGTAAAGGTTGTTATGAAAACCAGTCTGGTTAACTTGTGCCCTTTAGGGAAGGAAGTTTGTTGTCCTTGTTCATGATTCCAGCAATGTGTTTAACCACCATTTGAAATGATACAGCAAATTATTCTGTTGAAGGGCAGTTAGAGATGGGCAGCAAATGCAGGCCTTGCCCGGAGAAGAAAAAGGAATGTTTTAAAATTTGAGCCAATGCCGGGGGTGAAGATTTGTACCAGAAATCTTGTTATAAAGCAGAGTTTGATACCCATGCCTGCGAGAACTAAAACCAAAAGACCCAAAGAGGAGTACCTCGCTCTGTTATCTGTATAAGAAGTGTGAAAAGTGGTATAACCTGCCTTTCAGCAACTTGCAGTGGCTAAATAAAATAAATCCCTGACCACAAAAACAAAGTTGCTGGAAAAGCTCAGCAAGTCTGGCAGCATCTGTGGAGGAGGAGAAAAAAGTTAACATTTCGGGTCCGGTTCTGAGGAAGGGTCACCGGACCCGAAATGTTAACTTTTTTTTCCTCCTCCACAGATGCTGCCAGACCTGCTGAGCTTTTCCAGCAACTTTGTTTTTGTTCCTGATTTACAGTATCTGCAGTTCTTTTGGTTCTTATAAATTCCTGACACTCGCTTTGCAATCAACAAGTAGCAATTTATTTACCTAACTCTAACACTGAACAAATTAATTAAACTACTAACGAAGCAAATAAACCCCCTCTAAGTACTAACTATTCCCGAATGAAACAAGATTCTAATGGTATCCTGTTCCAATAAATACAAATACCTGTGCTTTCTCCTTTTTTCTGGCAGTTTTTCTGTCAGAAATGTTAACTAGTTATGCCATGGGTACCATTGGTATTGAAATGGTGCTTTCTCTAGTACTGAAAGGAGACTTAGAGCCAGCGATTCTTTCTTGAGAGCTAAGGGCTGTTAACTCTGGTGGATGACAGTTCGTTCTCTTCTTGTCTTTGCCCAATTGCCCCAATCTTTTGTAACCTTGATGATATATCAGTTCCTTAAATAAAATTCGTTCTATATTGTCAAAACCAGGTTTAAATTTAATTGGTTTTTGGAATGTAGGTGCCTGTTACAAATTTATTGGCTAAATTCAAAACTTGTTGTCTTTGTTAAAAACTGCTGCTTGGCCTGCTAGCTGTATGGCCTTTTGATGTAAATGTTTCAATTTGGGTGCGCTCTGTGTACTTGAGAACCTTTAATCTGCTGCTCGTAGGCATCCTTTTTTAAACCTCTACACACAGACACGTTTCAAAGAGACCACACAATTCTTTCCCCCTTAGCATTTTACAGCCACTGAATTCTAACTTTCTGCCTCCCATTCCACAAATACTCTACCCAACTTCTCAACACTGTGGTATATGAGAAGCCCATGTTCCAAAATTTCATGTCCTCCACAACGAGTTTCTCAACATTGTTATTGTTTTGGTAAATTTGCATTGTATGTTTTGATGGCTTTTATAGAATGATGTGCCTCAAAGTCACCATTGAGGAATCTCTTGCATGTGTGAAGATCATTTTTGACTAGTTTAGGATGAGTTTGCTCCAACAGTAGTTTTGCTTTGTGGGAAATCTGACAAAGTGTAGCAAAGGACAAGCTAACTTAGAATAAGACTTTTATGCTCATGTATAAAATTTCCCAAAAAAAAGTGAATTTTATGCATAATGGGAACAGAGCATGCAGAAAACAGTTCTTTTGAAGGTTAGATTTGGCAGTGAAATCTGTTAAACCATAAAAGTACACCAGCAAGTGAAACAACGATTACTGAGCACCAAACCATTACTGCTTTAAAAGTAGTTACTCCTCCATATGATTTTTTTTGTAATTGGTGACGTCTTGGCATCAAACTGGTGTAATTAGACTGAGGATTTGTAATCTGGATGTAATTGTTCCATAGCTGGGCTAAATTGCACACTTGGTGTGGTAATAACTTTCAAAGAGAATGTTGTGTGCTCGAGTTTACTAAAATTTGCTAGATGATTGAGAATGCAAAAATACAGATGCTGGCGCTGAAGAAAACATTTCTTTTCACTGTACTCAACTGTGTAAACTTTGTCAGTCAAGGGGTGTTTGTGCAGATGGAACACTTCCAATGATATTCCAGATATGCAGTGTCAAGGATCATTCACCACCAGAAGAAAGATGACAAAAACACTGAACTTCAGTCCCAAAATCGGAAGATTGTATCCGGTTGCACTTGTTTGACCTTCGTTTTATCATTGTTTGAGACAGGCAGTTAATTGCAGCTTATGTGCTGAACTGGGATCTATTTGAGAGATTTTTGTAATGAGACTTTGTATTGGCCTCACATAGGCTTGAATCTAAATGCTAAAAAAGCAAATGTTCTAGCTCGCTAAATTTTAGATTCAATTTGTACCAAGTTTTGCTTGTATGGGAGTACACTGTGGAAAATATGTATTAATGCTGTATGTTTTAACTGTAGGTGTAGTAGGGTCCTTAGAGAAGTTTATCCAGATCTCTCGCAGTCAAATAGTCTAACAATGTTTCCTGCCTCACCTGTGAAGAGGTTTCATTTGGCTAAAGTGTGCAGGAATGCTTTGAGCCGTAGAACTAAAGCAAGAGTTAATATTTCAATAAGAAGGGGCTCTTGTGGTGCAGTGCTACTACTTCTGAGCCAGGAGACCCTGAGTTAAGCTTCCACCTGCTCCAACTGTAATAAGAACTCCGATCGGGTTGATTGGGGGGGGAAAAAAGTTTATATGTATTTTCAGAAAAAAAGAACAGATTTCCTGTTCTTGAGTAGATCCAGAAGAGTGATTTTGTTTTCAAGGTTCATCTCATGATTTTTTAAAATACTGTTAAAGTTTAACCCTTGGTTTATGCAATTAACTGAACTGGTTGTTGAGGCATGCTGCAGGGATTGAAAGAGGCAGGGAACATTACATCCTTTCAGGAATGACCTACCAGATAAAAAACAGAGACAGCAGTTTTCATTTAGGATTGCTGTAGCAACAAGCTGGCACAAGTACAATAAGCCTCCTGCCTTGTAGGCCTCATAATGCCAACTGCATGATAGGTTGGCAAAATCTCAAAATTCTTAAAGAACAAAGAAAGAGGTCAGTTGCCCCATCAGGCCCGCATCTGGCGCTCCGAATGCACATCCCACCAAATCCCATTCTCTTGCTTTCACCCCGTAACCCTGTGGGTCTTCCCTGATTTCAGAAGTCTCACAGCTCAGCCCATCTCGTCTTATTCGTTCTAATATGTTATTCAGCTGCATTTTGATAAAATGCTGGTTTTGCCTCCCAAGTTTGACTAATTTGAATTATTTAAGGATGTATGAGAAGTGATTAATTGAAGGTAGTAGGTTTGAACAATACATGTGGCTTTTCAGCTGTACAAAACTCTGGTGCGGCCGTACTTGGAGTATTGCGTACGTTTCTGGTCGCCGCATTATAGGAAGGAAGTGGCAGCATTGGAAAGGGTGCAGAGGAGATTTACCAGGATGTTGCCTGGTATGGAGGGAAGGCCTTACGAGGAAAGGCTGAGGGACTTGAGGCTGTTTTCATTAGAGAGAAGAAGGTTGAGAGGCGACTTAATAGAGACATACAAGATCAGAGGATTCGATAGGTCGGACAGTAAGAGCCTTTTTCCTTGGCTGGTGATGGCTAGCACGACAGCACATAACTTTAAATTGAGGGGTGATCGATATAGGACAGAAGTCAGAGGTAGGCTGTTTACTCAGAGTAGTAAGGGCATGGAATGCCCTGCCTGCAGCAGTAGAAGACTCGCCAACTTTAAGGGCATTTAAATGGTCATTGGATAAACATATGGATGATAATGAAATAGTGTCGGTTAGATGGCCTTCACATTGGTTTCATAAGTCGGTGCAACATTGAGGGCAATAGGGCCTGTACTGCGCTGTTATGTTCTATGTTCTCTATTTTCTTGACAAGAAGACACATCAGAAAATTAAAACCCTGAGATCCAAGGGAAAGTAGCCATCAGGCTTCAAAATTACCTCACTGGCAGCGAACATTGTCTCTGCTTTTGTGACTTGAAGGCTATTTCTAGTGAGATTTTACGTGGCTCGGTTTCGGATTCCTTGCTGTTTATTTAAGCCCTCTATAGTTAAGTCTAAATTACAGATAAGAAATTTGCTGTTGATTTACAATATATAGTAATGACTTGTTTGAGGAAGGTCAATGTACTATAACTAAGTTTGCAGATGATACAAAAATAGGTGGGAAGGCAAGTGATATAGTTGACGCGCAGTCTGCAGAAGGATATAGATAAGTGAAATGAGTGGGCAAAAACTTTGCAGATAGCATGTAATGTGGAGGATTGTGATGTTGTACACTCTGGCAGGAATAGTGGAGGAGCTGAATATTATTTAAATGTGGAAAACAACAGAACAGAGGGATTTGTGAGTCGTCATGCCTGAATCACAAAATCTGACGTCAGTGTTCAGCAGGTAATAGGGAAGGCAAATGAAATGTTGGCCTTTATTTCAAAGGGAATGGAGGAGGGTTTTGCCACAAACATACAAGGCATTTTTCAGACAGTACCTGGAATATTATCATTAATTTTGGATCCCTTATTTACTGACATTAAAATCAGTTCAGAGAGGTTCACTAACTGATACCAGGTACGGAGGGATTGTCTGAAGAGCGTTTTTGAAAGCTGGGCCTACATTCATTGGAACTTACAAGAACAAGAGGCAACTTTATTGAAACATACAAGGTTCTTAGAGGACTTAACAGGATAGATATGGCAAGATTTTTCTCCCTCTGGGACAGTCTAAGACCAGAGGGCATAATCTCAGAATAAAAAGTCACATATTTAATTTAGATGAGTTTCTTCTCAAGAGGGTAATGAATCTGTAGAATTCTTTACCACATAAGGCTTTTGAAACTGGCTCATTTAGCATGTACAAAGTTACAGGAAGAGGCAGGAGAGTGGAGCTAAAGATTATAGATCGGCCACAATCTCATTAAATGGCCGAGCAGACTTGGTGGACTGATGGCCTGCATCTGCTCCTACATGTCATGTTGTACGTCCACAGATGGTTGGACATGTCGAGATTCCCAGGAAAACCTTCATTTGCTGAGGTCTAGCATGCAAGAACAAGGAGATAATATAGAGCTGTGTAGCAAACTAGTTATACTAGAGCTAGTGTACTACTTACAGTTCTGTTCCCCTCATTAGAGGAAAGTGTGATTTTATTGGACCCTCGTTAATAATTCAGAACTGTAACTATGAGGAAAGATTTGACAGACTGGATCAGTTGTCTTTTGAATAGATGACACCAAGGGAGATTTAATTGAGATATATAAAGTGGAGGGTTCAGGTAGAGTGGATAGGGAAAATCTATTTCTGTTAGCAGTGAGATCAATAACCAAAGTGCATGGGATTTTCCAGTAATTGGTAGAAGAATTATGATTTGATTCTTTTTCAATCAGATGATGAGGTGGATCTGACACTGCCTGAAAGAACAGTAAAGACTCACAACCAGATCACATTTTATAAATACTTGAATATATTTTTTGTGATACTGTGATGCATTTGGCAACAGATGCCCCGAAGAAGGGTTCCTACTCAAAATGTTGACTTTCCTGCTCCTTGGGTGCTGTCTGACCTGCTGTGCTTTTCCAGCTGCACATTTTTTTGATTTACACAAGATTGGAATTGTTCTTTTTTGGCTGGTGTCGACACAATGGGCTCAATGGTTGCTTCTCCCCATGCAATAAGTCTTTGTTTCTAAGCTGGATTGAATCATTGGTGTGCTATGTATTTTGAACATGCTGCCTTCCAAATTAGGCTCAGCAGAAGCTAATAATATCTCCTTGCATCTCCATAGGCCAGGCAACTGCTCTGACTGTGATCTGTTGGTGTTATTAGTTGATATTTTACTGTTACTCAAAGGTGATTCAGCCAAACTGCTAAGAACCAAGACAACAGGAAGTAGCTAGGAAATAGTCACCAAGGAAAAATAAAATACTGGTAGATGTTGGAAATCTGAATCAAGAACTAAAGGTGCTGGCAAAACTCGGGTATGGAGAGAAGCAGTGTTCATATTCAGGTCAACTATCTTTCACCTGAAGAGGTTGTCTAGGTATGGATATAGTATTGATTTAAAGAAAAGAAACCGAGACAGCTGGTGTTCGTAGAATCCCTACAGTGTGGGAACAGTCCTTTCGGCCCAACAAGTCCACACCAACCCTCAGTGCATCCCACCCAGACCCATCCCCCTATAACCCACCTAATCTACACATCCCTGAACAACATGGGCAATTTAGCATAGCCAATCCACCTAGCCTGCACATCTTTGGATTGTGGGAGGAGACCAGAGCACCCGGAGGAAACCCACGCAGACATGGGGAGAATGTGCAAACTCTACACAGACAGTCGCCGGAGGGTGGAATCGAACCCCGATCCCTGCTGCTATGAGGCAGCGGTGCTAACCACTGTGCCACTGTGTTCTTCTCACTGGAGAAAGCTCTTTGTGGTCTTGCCCAAGAATTGGTATTTGGACCAATACTTTTACTGTCGCAAATTAACAATCAGAATGTGGGTATATAGGACATAATTTCAATGTTAGTAAATGTCCAGAAGCTCTGTAAAGGTTTATTTTAAAAGATATGATCTTTGACTTTGTTGTTGAGAAATAAAGTAAAAAATGCAAGGAAGCCACGCTCCATGTTCAGCCTCAGAAGGAATGTTGTGTTCACTCATGGATACCGCACTTCAAAAATAATGTCGAGGCGTTAGAGGGTCTAGAGGAGCTTAACTAGAATGGTATCGTGTATAGACCCTCCTATGTACGTGGGGTAGTTGAGTTTGTTCTACTGGCAGCAGAACTTTTTAATCGACGTAAGGTTCATGATTGGCTGGATGGCTGGTTTACAATGCAGAGAAACACCAATAACATGGGTTCAGTTCCCACATTGGCTGAGGTGACCATGAAGTATGCTGCTTTTCAACCGTGCCTTTCATCCAAGGTGTGTGATCTTCGGGTTAACCATCACCACTTGATACTCTCTCTAATGAGAGACCAGTGCAGTGAGTGCGAGGACTATGGTGATGTTATGGTCGGGCCCTGGGTAGTGTTGTAGAACAGAGAGACCTAGGGGGTTCAGGTACATAATTCTTTGAAATTTGCGTCACAAGTACACAAGTGGTTAAGAAGGTGGTTAGCATGCTTGCCTTCGTTGCTCAGACCTCTGAGTACAGGAGCTGGGATGTCACGTTGAGGTTGTACAGGACGTTGGTGAGGCCCCTTCTGGAGTACAACATTTGAAAGACATTTGGATAAATTTATGAATTGGAAAGGTTTGGAGGGATATGAGCCAAGTGCAGGCAGGTGGGCCTAGTTTAGTTTGGGAACATGATTGGCATGGACTGGTTGGACTGAAAGGTCTTTCCACACTATGACTAAATGTTACATCAGTAACTAGGACACTTGTTTGGCAAATGAGAAATATTTTGAGTTGTTGTGATCGAGAATGCTGTACCTGATAGGATAGTGGAACTGGAATAATAATTTTCAATAGATAACTGGAAAAAATGCTTGAAGGGAATGCAAAATGCAAGACTACAAGGAAGTCAATTAGGAATTGACTAATTATAGACAACTTGCAACTGTAAGTACTGAGAACGTAGTTCCATGCTTTTGGTATCAAATTTATATTACTGCTTGTCATCCTCCATTTCTATCACTCTTGACAGCTTGTTTGTTTGACTTGCATCTAGAGGCTAATTTTTAAGGCATGCTTCCGAAATGATATGTTTGCCATCAAGTTAATTAGCAAAGTTTTACTAAATAGGTTGCCTGGCTCGATCCCTGCAACAGCATAGTTTTGATTCTGTTGCAGTAACTGCTCACTTCAGGTTTGAATCAATCAACAATGTCTGTTATGCAGCTTTATTTAATTTGTACTATGTAGCTGTTCTTCGAGCAAAAGTAACTTACATTTCGTGTACCCAATTAACTTTAATTATCCACACGTGAGGAGTGGGTGTTACTGCCTGGGTCACCATTTGTTGCCTTTAAGAAGCTGGTGGTGAATTACCTTTTCAAACTGCTGTAGTTTGCGTGCTCTAGGTTGATCCACAATGCCCTTAGGGAGGGAATTCCAGGATTTTGACTCAGTGACAGTGAAGAAGTAGAATTATATTTCCAGTTCAGGATGTTGAGTGGCTTGGAGGTGGTGATCATAGAGAGTGTGGGTTGGGAGATGGGCTGCTGAGCATCTTTGAATTTCTGCAGTGCATCTTATTGATCGTCATGTGGAGGTGCCAGTTTTGAGCTGGGCAGTGGATGAAGTCTGAGGTCACACGACACCAAGTTATAATCCAACAGGTTTATCTGAAATCACAAGCTTTCGACGCGCTGCCCCTTTGTCAAGCTGCTGGAGAAGGAGCAGCACTCCTAAAGCTTGTGATTCCAAATAAACCTGTTGGACTATAACCTGGTATTGTGAGTTCTGACTTCATCTTGTTAGTATAGACTGCTGATACCGACTGTCTGTCATGGAGGGGTTGGATGTTAATGATGTGATGCCACTCAAATGGGCAGCTTTGTCCTGGATGGTGTCAAGCTTTTTGACTGTTGAAGTCATGCTCATCTAAGCAAGTGGGGAGCATTTTATCACACTCCTGATTTGTGTGTTGTGAATGGAGTCGGGAAGTGAGTTACTCACCACAGTATTCTTAGTCTCTAATATGCTCTTGTAGCCACTGTATTCATGTAGCAAGCCCAGTGGAGTTTCTGGTAATTCTCAGGATATTGACAGTGGGGAATTCAGTGATGGTAACACCATTGACTTCCAAAATGGTCTCTCACTGGAGATGGTCATTGTCTGGCAGTTGTGTGGTCCGTATGTTACTTGTCAGCCCAAACCTAGATATTGTCCAGATGTTCTGCATTTGCACATAAACTTCAGTGCCTGAGGAATTGAAAATTTGTGTTGATCATTGTGCAGTCATTAGCAAACATCCCCACTTCTGCCCTTACGATGGAGGGAAGGCCATTGATGAAGCAGCTGAAGACATTTGGGTCTTAGGACCCTAACCTGAGGAACTCCTGCAGAGATGCCCTGGAGCTGAGATGACTGACCTTCAGCAACCACAACACCTTCCTCTGTGCCAAATATGACTCCTACCAGTGCAAAATTTATCCTCCATACCTGTTGATTCCAGTTTTGCCACAACTCCTTGATGCTGCGCTCGATGAAATACATCCTTGATGTCAAGGGCTGTTACTCTCACCTCACTTCTGGAATTAGGCTGTTTTGTCCATGTTTAAACCAAAGCTGTAATGAGGTCAAGTGCCAAGTGGTGTCGGTAGAACCCAAACTGGGCATCACAGCAGGTTATCGCTGAGCAGGTGCTGCTTGATAGCACTGTTTATGACACCTTCCATCACTTTACTAATGATCAAGAGTAGATTGATGGGGTGATAATTGTTCGAGTTGGATTTGTCCTGCTTTTTCTGTCCAGGACGTAGCTGGGCAATCCATATTTTCAGGTTGATGCCAGTGTTGTAACTGCACTGGAACAGCTTTGCTGGGGGTGCGGCAAGTTCTGTAGCATAAGTCTTCAGTACTATTTTCAGATGTTGTCAGGGCCCATAGTCTTTGCATTATTGCATGCCTCCAACCATTTATTGATATCGCATGGAGTGAATCGAGTTGGCTGAAGACCAGTATCTGTAATGTTGGTGACCACTGGAGGAGTTTGAGGAATAACATGCACTTGGCACTTCTGGCTAAAGATTGCTGCACATGCTTCAGCCTTACCTTTGGCACTGATGTTTTGGGCCCTTCCATCAACAAGGATGAAGATGTTTATGGAGCTGCCTCCTGCAGTGAGTTGCTTAATTATCCTTCTCCATTCATGACTGGATGTGGCAGGGCTTAGATTTGGTTGATTGTTGGATCGCTTAGCTCTATTGCTTACTGCTTATGCTAATTGGCGTGCAAGTAGTCCTGTTTGCTAGCTTCACCAGGTTGATACCTCCTTTTTAGGAATGCCTGATGCTGCTCCCAGCATACTCCCTTGAACCAGGGTTGATCCCCTGGCTTACTGTTAATGGTTGAGTGAGGGATATATGGGCTATGAGATTGCACATTGTGCTGGAGTGAAGTTCTGCTGCTGTTGATGGCCCACAGCGTCTCATGGATGCTGAGCCTTGATTTGCTCGATCTGTTTGAAGTCTGTCCCATTTACTGCGGTGATAGTGTCACACAACATGATCGAGGGGTTTTCTCAACATGAAGGTAGGACTTTGTCTCCACAAGGACCAAGTGGTGGTTGCTATTACTGGTGCTGGCTGGATAGATGCATCTGCAGCCAGCAGATCGTGAGGATAAGGTCAAGTATGTTTTTCCCTTTTGTTGATTCCCTCACCATTTGCTTCAGACCCAGTCTAACAGCTGTGTCCTTTCAGGTACGAACAGCTCGATCTGTAGTGTTTCTGCTGAGCCACTGTTGGTGGTGGAAGTTGAAATCCACCACCCAGAGTACATTTTGCGCCTTTGCTCTTTCAGTACTTCCTCCCAAGTGTTGCTCACCATGGAGGAATACTAATTCAGTCGTTGAGGGAGGTCGTGACATGTAACTTAGAGGATGTTTGCTTGCTAGTGTTTAACCTGAAGCTGTAAGACTTTGTACAGCCCAGAGTCAATGCTGACGACTCAGGACAACTCCCACCCGAATCTGTATCACTGTCCTGCCACCTCTGCTGGTTCTGATAGTGAGACAGGACATGTCTAGGGATGGTGATGTTGGTATCTGGAACATTGTCTGTAAGATATGATTCCACAAGTTAAGGCTGTTGCTTAACTTGTCGCTTAACTAATCTCAAAAGGGATCAAGGGCTACAGGGAGAGTGCAGGGAAGTGGAGTTGAAATGCCCAGCAGCCATGATTTAAATGGCGGAGTGGACTTGATGGGCCGAATGGCCTTACTTCCACTCTTACGTCTTATGGTCTTGTAGTCTGTGAGACAGCTCTCCCAATTTTGGCACTAGGCCCTAGATGTTAGTAAAGGAGACTTTGCAGTGTTGACAAGGCTTTTTTTTCTTGCTACTGTCTTTTCAGGTGCCTGGGTCAATTCCACGTAGTCCATCCAGTTGGCAGAATGTTGGAAGTTTTTACAATGGATGAATTCTGCCAGTAAAGCAAAGTATTGAGGATTTTGGCCATCATGCTTCAGAGCTGTTCCTCCCCCTTCACAATAAGGGCAACTTTTCATGAGATGCCTTTGATTAGCTATGTTGGAAGAGAAATAGTTGATTTTTTTTTCTTGAAAACTGTTACCCTAGCGTTGAAGATGATTTTGGTACCAGGCAAAGTCACTTGCAGTGTTTTACAGGAGTACAGTACAATGCTACTATTTCAGAATTGAAGAAAATAGAATAAACCTGTTTAGGAGATTTCTGATTAAGGGTCTAGGCCCAAAATGTCAGTTTTCCTGCTCCTAAGATGCTGCTTGGCCTGCTGTGTTCATCCAGCTCCACGCCTTGTTATCTTGGATTCTCCAGCATCTACAGTTCCTATTAACTCTAGACCTGTTTAGGTTTCACTGCCTAAAAGTGGTAGAGATAGGTACAATCAGTGTGTTCAAAGTGGAATTGAATAAGTACCTCAAGACAAATACCTGGAGTTGTCAGAAAAGGGAAAAGAGTGAAACTAGCTGAGTTTCTCTAACACAGAGGTACAATAGGACAAATACAGCTAATCCTTCCAGACAGTAATCATTTGATGATTTGAAAGAGGACAATAGTGCAATATGTAAAGAAGCGAAACATGGAGTTTAAGGGGAAAATGACTGTGGATGTTGGAAATCAGAAACAAAAATTCCTGGAAAAAGTCAGCAGGATCCTTCCCTCTCTTTGGGCTCTACCTCCCTCTATTGTTTACTGTTTACCCCCACCCTCTCTCTTTTGCATAAAACCACTGTTTTCCTCGCTGCTATAAGCTCTGAAGAAGAGTCACTGAACCCGAAACATCAACTAAAAAGCAAAAGAACTGCGGATGCTGGAAAGGCTCAACAGGTCTGGCAGCATCTGTGAAGAAAAGAAATCAGAGTTAACATTTCTGGTCCAGTGGCCCTTCCTCAGAACTGATGGTAGCTGGGAAATATTGGTTTATTTGCAGAAAGTAGGGAGTAGACAGTAGGAGTGATAGTGAAATTAATGCCAGTGAACAAGAAGAAAAATTGGAATGGAAACCCCACAGCTATCTGGACTATGCATCCTCACGCTCTGCATCCTGTAAAGACTCCATCCCATTCTTTTAGTTCCTCCGTCTGTCATATGTGTTCAGATGAGGCCAACTTCGACAAAAGAGTCTCCAAAATGTTTACCTCCTTCCTCAACCGAGGATTGCCCAGCACCGTTTTAGATAGGGCCCTCAACCAGGTCTGACCCATCTTCTACACTTCTGCCTCACCCCTTCTCTTCCCTCCCGCAACAGTGATAGGGTTCCCTTGGTCCTTACCTACCACCCCATCAGCATCCACGTCCAGAAGATCATCAGATGCTATTTCTGCCACCTCCAGCAAGATACCACCACCACCAGACACACATTCCCTTCCCCTGTCTTGTCTGTCATCTGCAGGGACCATTCCCTCTGGGACACCCTGGTACACTCCTCTTTCACCCCCAACCACCCCCACAGATCTACGACACCTTCCTCTGCAACTGACGAAGGTGCAACACCTGTCCATTTACCCCCCCCCCACCCCACCCACCCCCCCAGTATCCAAGGGCCCAAACATACCTTCCAGGTGAAGCAACACTTCACCTGCGCTTCCCAGAATCTAGTCTCTTTCGTTTGCTGATCAGTGTGGCCTCCTCTACATTATGGAAACGAAGTGTAGACTGGGTGGCTGCTTCGCAGAACATCTGTGTTCTGCTTGCAAAAAGATCCTGAGCTACCTGTTGCCTGCCACTTTAACGCACCACCCTGTTCCCCAGCCAACATCTCTCTCTCTCTCTGGCTTGCTTCAGTGTTTCAGCAAAACACAACTTGGGCTGGAAGAACAACACTTCATTTTCTGCTTGGGGACCCTGCAACAGCCTGGACTCGCATAGAGTTCAATAATTTTCGGACCTAAACTCTCCCATGTCCTAGCCCCCTACTCCACACCCCCAGGCCTTGTTATCACATAGCCTGCCATTACCTACAGATTACCTATTGTCAGTCACTAATGATCTCTATTAGCAACTATTAAATCTCCTAGCCAGATTGTTATCAACTTCAGGAACAAAAACAGGAGTTGCTGGAAAAGCTCAGCAGGTCTGACAGCATCTGTGAAGAAAATGTTGGAGTTAATGTTCTGGGTCCAGTGACCCTTCCTCAGAGCTGCCAGACCTGCTGAGCTTTTCCAGCAACTTCTGTTTATGTTCCTGATTTACAGCATCCTCAGTTCTTTTGTTTTTTTTGTTATCAACTCCTCTGTCTATCCAACTGCTTTTCTCTCTATCCTTTCTCCTATCATTTACACCTTACCTCATCCTCCCTACCTATTTTCTGCATATAAACTAAGGTTTTCCCAGCTACCAACTGTTCTGCGAAAGGGTCATCGGACCCAAAATAATTTTTGTTTCCTTCATAGATGCCATCAGACCTGCTGAGCTTTTTCAGCAATTTCTGTTTTTTGTATGGGGTTAAAGGGGCTGTACATGGCATTAACAGAATCATAATGAGTACATGCAAGTAAATGGGAACAATTTTGACGTGAAATTGTTGCACTGTGTTTTCTGTACTGTATGATTCTACGATTCTGGAAAATGGTTAATCTAAAGCTGAAGTTTTGTTCCTTGAGCTTTTGTTGCGCTTCACTGTAATAGTGTGGGAGGTTAGGATGAGCATTCATAGTGGGGTGGAGAATTAAAATGGCAAGCAGTTTAGAGTCTCATTTATGAGAGGGAAACAAAATGATCACCCAGTCTGATTTTGGATCAACAAATATGTACTTTATTTTAAAAAAAAAGTAAATTGTTGTTTCACCATTTATCTAAATATGAGACAAAAGTGAACTCTGCAGTCATCTGTGAAATACACCAGTTGGATTTTTCTTAGTCTGACCAATACTCACTTTTGGTAACTTTTTTTTTGTCAGTACTGTAACATGGTAAAACTATTAGATTTGATAACCATACCTTCAATCAGTCCATACATACAAGGCTAGCTTGATCTGACCATACCCCCTCCAACTTGTCCGCACTGACCAGACATCCCAACATGACCTAGTCCCATTTTCCAGCATTTGGCCCATATCCCTCAACCCTTCCTATTCATATATCCATCCAGATGCCTTTTAAATGTTGTATTTGTACCAGCTGCCTCACCTACTTCTGGCACCTCACTCCATACACGCACCACCCTCTGTGTGAAAGAGTAGCCCCTTGGGTC
The DNA here is from genome assembly GCF_030684315.1 of Stegostoma tigrinum. Lineage (NCBI taxonomy): Eukaryota > Metazoa > Chordata > Chondrichthyes > Orectolobiformes > Stegostomatidae > Stegostoma > Stegostoma tigrinum. The sequence goes on along the minus strand of NC_081355.1, from coordinate 150,779,392 downwards.
CTTTTTAAATCTTACCCCACTCACCTTAAATCTATGTCCCTCCAGTGTTGGACTCACCCGCCCTAGGACAAGGACCGTGGCTATTCACCCTATTCCTGCTCTACATGATGTTATAAACTTCTTCTGTAAGATTACCCCTCAGCCGCTGACACTCCAGGAGAAATAGCCCCAGTCCATTCTGCCTCTCTGTATAGCTCAAACCCTCCAACCCCGGCAGCATCCTCAATTCTTTTCTGAACTATTTCAAGTTTCATAACATCCTTCCTATAGAAGAGTGACCAGAATTACACGCAGTATTCTAAAAGTGAGCACACCAATGTCTTGTACAGTTGCAACATGACCTCCAACTCCTGTACTCAGTGTTCTGACCAATGAGGGCCAGTGTACCAAATGTGTTCTTCAAGGAACTATACATCTGCACCCCAAATCTATTTATTCGACAACACTGCCCAGGCCCCAGCATTAACTGTGTAAGTCCTGCCCTGGCTTGGTCTTAACAAAATGCAACAACTCACATTTATCTAAATTAAACTATGCCTGCCACTCCTCAGCCCATTGGCCCATTTGCTCAAGGTTCCATTGTACTCTGAGATAATCTTCACTGTCCACTCTGCCACCAATCTTGGTGTCATCTGCATAGTAACTAACCATACCTCCTAAGTGCACATCATTTATGTACATATTGAAAAGCAGTGTACCCAGCACCGATCCTTGTAGCATACTGCTGGCCATAGGCCTCAAGCCCAAAAAGCAACCCTCTATCACTAACAGAAATAATGGAAACTGCAGATGCTGGAGAATCCAAGATACCGAAGTGTGAAGGTGGATGAACACAGCAGGCCAAGCAGCATCTCAGGAGCACAAAAGCTGATGTTTCGGGCCTAGACTCTTCATCAGAAAAGGGGGATGGGGTGAGGGTTCTGGAATAAATAGGGAGAGAGGGGGAGGCGACCGAAGATGGTGTTACCTAGCATGATGATGAAACGTTGGAACGGAAACAAGCCAGCTCGGCGTGCAAGTCAACAAATTCACCTTCAAAACAACTTGTTAAGTGTGTGCAAGAAAACTTTCTTATTCAATATGCGGATGCACCTATTAGGAAAGGGGCAAAACTTGATCTTCTGTTAGGAAATAAGGCAGGACAAGTGATCATAATTCTTTCAGTTCTGAAAGAGTTATGGAAAAGTTAAAAATTTCTAAATTGGAGCAAGTCCAATTTTGATGCTATTGGACAGTAAGTTTCATAAGTTGATTGGGGCAGACTATTCACAGGTAAGGGATAGTTGGGAAGAGGGAGGCCTTTAAAAATGAGATAACGAGACTTCAGAGGCAGTATATTCCTGTTAGTGGGAATGGCAAAGCCGGAGGTGGAAGGAATGCTGGATGACTGGAGAAATTGAGGCTCTGGTTAAGGAAAAGGAGGCACATGTCAGGTATGGAGTAGGATTGAGTGAATCCCTATGAGGAATATAAGGGGGGAGGAGGAGTATACTTAAGAGGAAAATCAAGAGGACACAAAGGGGACATGACAAATAGAGTTAGAGAATCCAAAGAGCACGCTTTGTCTGTTTGTTTGGGTTTGTTGCTGAGAAATCGGCGGACTGTGTTTATTGGGTACCCATTCTTTTTGAATATGCTGTATAGGTGATTTTCTTCTGCTCTTCGTATTTCCTCTGTGCTGCAGTGTGTGGTGGCTCGTTGAAATAATGTTCTAATGCAGCTTCGTTTGTGGGTGTTGGCATGGTTGCTCCTGTAGTTCAGTATTTGGTCCGTATGTGTTGTTTTCCTGTAGACGCTGGTTTGAAGTTCCCCATTGACTGTTCGCTCTACTGCCCAGGCAAAACGTGCCCAGAAACCATAACCACTCTCCCCTACATCAAAGACATTTCGGAAATGACTGCCAGACTACTCAGACCTCTTCGCATCATGGTAGCCCACAAACCCACCAACACACTAAAACAGTAGCTAATGAACTTAAAAGACCCTATACAGACACCAAGCAAAACAAACGTCATCTACAAAATACCTTGCAAGAACTGTGACAAACACTACCTTGGACAAACAGGCAGAAAGCTCGCCACCAGGATACATGCACATCAACTAGCCACAAAACAACATGTCCCACTATCGCTCGTATCCTTACATACAGATGAGGAAGGACACCACTTTGATTGGGACAACACATCCATCCTAGGACAAGCCAAACAGAGACACGCACGAGAATTCCTAGAAGCATGGCATTCCAACCGGAACTCCATCAACAAACACATCGGCTCCAAATCAATCTACCATACCCTGAGAAAAAGAACAGGAAATGACATCACCAACCCAAGGAAACCTAAACAGATAAATAGAAAGCGGGACATAACACCAGCGCTTCACCGGAGGCTCACTGATGATGTTACCTAAAATGGTGACGAAACGTCTGAAAACTAACCTTCCAGCTCAGCGAGCAAACTCACATCCATGTCTCTCTTATACAGGTCATTTTTACCCCTGAAGAGATTCTAATGATCCAAAAATGTGAATCATTGTCTCTACACCAAATGTTCAGTTACACATTCATCTGCTCTTATCGTCCTATTCCTACTGTCAGTAGCATGATGCACCGGTAGTAGCCCAGATATTACTATTCTTGAGAACCTACTGTTTGACCTCCTACCTAATTTCCTATATTTTCTCTGCAGAACCTCGTTCCTTTGGTACTAATGATATAGGTAGGGAATGTGCACAATGACTTCCTGCTGGTCACTCTCCCTTTTCAGAATATTCTGCACCTTCTCCAAGATATCCTTGACTGTGGTGCCAGGGAGAGAACTTACCATCCTGATGGCTGCACAAATGTCTGTCTGTGCCCTGGACTAGAGAGTGCCCTATTACAATCAATCCCTTGAAACGTGACATACCTCTCATCACAGTAGAACCAGTCTTGGTACCAGAATCCTGGCTGCCACTGCTGTATGCCTGAGAGGCCATCCTCTGCTACACTATCCAAAACAACATACCTGTTTTGAGATGGGAGTAGCCACAGAAAACCCCTGCAACACATGGCTGCCACTTCTACTGGTCAACTATCTACTTGACTGTATCTGCTGTCTCCATCTTCCTGAAACTGCCATCCATCTCACTCCCTTGCTCTTAAAAATGATTTATTTCCTCCAGCTGCCGCTGTAACCAATCTATGCAGTTCAATAGGATTTGCAAACAACTAAACATCCTGCTGAAATAGTTTCCAGGAACATTCAAATTCTCCCTGATCTCCCACACTTAGCAGGTAGAGCACATCACCCTACTAAAAGCTATTTCAGCCCCGTTAACAATCTGCAGACCCAGAAATATAATACACTTTGTACAAAAAAACACTGTTCTAGATCACTTGATATCAATCCTTAAAATTAAAAGTCGATTGAGAGTATAAACATAATTTTAAAAATCCCCTCACCTTACTCACTATTATCGATATACAAATAAAGTAACAGATTAAAATCTAGAAATTTTTTAAGCTTTGAAATCAAACAGCTGGCTGATCAAAATCCTGTAGTTTCAGGTAGTGATTTTTTTTAATCATGCTTTGAAACCGCACTGCTTGTTATTTGCGTAAAAGTTACCACAAACTACCTTTAACTCAGCTACTTGTTGAGAAATCTCAAAGACAATCAATTGTTTAGTTATTTAATCTTTATCGCATGTAGCAACTGAATAAGATCTCTCAAGTAAGCAAGTTAAGCCTCTCATCCCAATTACCCGACTAATGGTGGAATTTAGCTGCATTTCCAGCAAGTAGTTTCTGTCTCTAGAAGTGTCCAGGGTTTGATCCTTGTGCAGTGTTGTTCTCTGTAATTCTGGCCCTGAAGAATCCTGAAGGTGAATTTTTACACCATTTTCAGTCCATGAAATTTGTGGTACAACATTATTGATGATCCTTTACATTCTTTCATGCACGATGTTGATGACTACTCTGGAACCATTAAGCCTGCAGCCCGCTTCCTTATAAATAGTTTCCCTGCTCTTTGTTGCATTTGGCATTAACTCTCTGTTTGAAGATAACAGATTTCCTGCAATTAACTCTTTAAATTCTGCTGTGAGGCAATCATGTGACATGAAGCAGCCATTTATCAAGCAGTTGTTAAAACTTCTGTTTATTTCGCTTCAACTCCTTTTCCTCCCAGACAAGGCTAATTGCTTTCAACCCCTGTATGACAGTTTGTCCTTGTTCTTAACAGTTTATTCCAGACACAGTTATTGCAGCTTCTTTCAAACCATGAACTGTTATTAAAGTTCTGATATTTAAAATATCACAGATGTATTTTTTTAATACGTTCATGTGGGATGTAAGCATCACAGGCGGAGCCAATATTTATTGCCTATGTCTTGTCCTTGAGAATTAGTGGTGGTAGGTAGACTGTCTCCTTGAACTGTTGCAATCCATTTGGTGTAGGCAGGTCGTCAATGACATTAAACAGGGACTTCAGGATTTTGAGCCAATGACATTGAAGGAACGGTTGTGTATTTCCAAGTCAGGACTAAGTAGTTTGGAGGGGAGCTTGCAGGTGTTGGTGTTCTCATATATTTACTGCCCTTGTCCTTCTTGGTGGAAGTGGCCTTGGGTTTGGAAGGTGCTGTCAGAGGAGCCCTGGTGAATATTTGCAGTATATCTCAGAGATGATCCACACTGCTGCTCCTGAGACTGTGTTTATGGATAGCTATTGTGGGCACGTAGGGTCTGGTACTGCATGGCAAAATGCAGGTGTTGATGATGAGCTTTAGGAAGCAGACTACTGAGAGGATACAGTCTGCTTGTGGAATAGTAGAACCAACCCCCTACATAGCCCTGCTTTAAAAACTGTGCAATTGATGTGGAAATGGCTAACAATTGAGCCCGATGTCCCAGTGGAAATTTTCTCCATGTAAATACTTTGTTGATGAATGTGTTGTTGGCAGGAAGAGAACCACAATCTGATTGTTTGGGGAAGTTACTTTCCTTAACATTACGCAGCTAATACAGTACTCAAGTTTCCATCACATGCATTTCCATTTTTGGCCTGATGTTTTATAGTATTCCATAGTTTTCCTGTGCTGTATTATTAAAGCTGCTTCATTCAGACAATATTATTGAATGCAAGAAGAAGGTTAAGAGATTAGTTGATTCCGTATGACTGTTTCAGGCAAGCATACACAGCCTTAACACACTCAACCCAGCCCCCTACTCTCAGAAACAGACAAAAGACAAATAGAAGGGAGGAAAACAAATTGAGACTTAAAGGGGAAATTTTCAGAGGCGAAGAGAATTATAAGTATGCTTTGGCAGGGTGCCACGGTCACAGACAGCGCTCTCTAATTTCTAGAATTTAAAATATCTAGTGGTTTTAAACTTTCCTTGATTTTCTGACTGTCTTTCAACTTCTTCCCAGCTAACCCATCTGAAATCAGGAATTCAGTCTTTCCCAAGCCCAAGTTCCACTAACAGCACAGCATATTTTCATTGGGGTGTCACAGTGGCTCAGTGTTAGCACTGCTGCTTCACAGCACCAGGAACCCAGGTTAAATTCCAGCCTTCAGTGACTGTGTGGAGTTTGCATATTCTCTCTGTGTCTGCATAGGTTTTCTCCAAATGATCTGGTTTCTTTGCACAGTCCAAAGATGTGCAAGTTAGATTGGTTGTGCTAACTTGCCCATAGTGTCCATGGATTTGCAGGCTAGGTGGATTAGCTATGGTAAATACAGGCTTACAGGGAACAGGATAAGGGGCTGAGTCTGTGTGGGATGCTCTTCAGACAGTTGGTGTGGATACGATGGGCAGAATGGCCTACTTCCACACTCTCGGAATTCTATTCCGTGAAGTCCATTTCACCACTATGATTTAAGGTAGCAGTATTTCAAAATTGGTTAAGAATATATCAAACGTGGAGGTATGTATTTCTAGAAGTTGCATGCAGCTTTGCATCTTAATTTTTCTCTAGTGATCTTTTAGTTAAAACTTGTAACTGAGGCCTAGTTGTGAGCAGATTCAGAAAGGCAGGAAGAAGTTCCAAACTATTTTGCCTCCAGACTGTTCTTTCCATCTTCTGCTTTGATTTTTGCAAGAGGTTAGTAACCCCAAACTTAGCTGATTTTTGGATTTCTATTTGATCATAATTTTTTTCCAAGTGTGTCATGAGTGTACTGTTGGAAGTATACATTTTGCTAATTGCAGTTCTAAATGAGTATGTGTTAGTGTTTTGACAGAAAATGGCAAACAATTGGGCTTACATTTGTGGATTAAAATGAAAACAATGCAGTTGCCTAATCTGATTTTGGAGCAGTGACTGCATTGGAAAAAAAGCAAATAGTTTTTTCCCCAAATTGTCAAATGTGCAAGACAAAAGAAACAGCTGATTTCCCTAACTGGTTTATGCTAGTGTTTATGTTCCACAGAGGTCTCCTCCCTCTCACTTTATTTCATTTCAACCTTGTTGTGACCTTATCGAGGCTTATAAAAACATGAGGGACACAGTGAATAGCTAAGGTCTTTTCCCCCAGTTTAGGGGAGCCCAAAACTAGAGACCATGTAAGATGAGAGAGGAAAGATTTAAAAGGCACCCAAGAGACAATTTTTTCACACTAAGGGTGGTGCACCTGCGGAATGAACTGTCTGAGAAAGTGGTGGAGGCTAGTTTAATCACAACATTTAAAAGGCATCTGGATGGGTATATAACTTTTGTATTCCTTTTTTCTTCATGTTGATCCAAATTCTCTCTGAACGCACATGCACTCTTTACCTCACCCTCTCCTTGTGATAGCAAGTTCCACATTGAGTTAAGCTTCTAATGAATTTCTTAAATGCATTTCTTAGTGGCTGGCTTTATACTTAACGGCATATTTGTCTCCCTATATTACTTTAGAAGGATATTGTGATCTGATAATGTTCAGTTACCTAATATAGCCATGTTAGCTTAATCTTCAGAAATGGTGTTATTTTTGACCATTTTAAAAGAATGTGGGTTGCTTCCAAACCCTCATCGCCTTGCTACCTGCATTATTGCTTTCTATCATATTTTTCCTATGAAAATTATTTCTGATCTCTATTATAAGTTGTTTCAGATGAACGTTGATGTTAAATATTGTGATGTGTAGAAATACCATGATATGAAATGTATGAAATATTTGTAAATTGAAATGAAAAGAGAAGTTGATCAGAACCTAGCAGATTGAGTTTACGTTACGTAGGAAGTCCATTGAAGTGAATCGTATTGATGAGATCTGCAGTAATTGGGTAAGTTTTATATTTAAAAAAATTGAGAAATAAAGTAAGAAAATGATTAGGTGATAATCCTTTAAAGAACACTTCGACCTTTTGGATCTTATTGTATTTTTGTTTCATGGTGAAAAATCGTTTGAAATTGAAAACAAACAGATGAGATGTATATTCTGCTGCTTTGAAGTGAGACTTTCTCTGCTTTAATTAATTGGTGGATCTTGGTTTTCACATCAGTGTGACCTGTCATGCCTTGAGTATGTTGGATAGTGATGATGTGTATGATTTAGGTTAAAATTATGACCAGTTATGGTAAAAACAAATAAATTATGGGAAGTAATGAAGATATAGGGCTTGGGTATGGAGTTCTGGTTTGGTGGAGACTGCAATGAGAGAATGTATTGGAATGAGATTTTTGCAGTGATAAACAGTTGTCAGACACAGGTCCAAGCCTAGTTCTGCTCCACAAACTTCTGTCATTGAGTGACAACTTGTGCTTCTGCCCTGTCTGCACTGCATTGTTATTGAGTTATCAGGTGGACAGAATAGATACCAGAGTATGGAACACTCTCGTAACCCCAGCTATATCGTAGAGATTATAAAATAATGAACTTCAATCCTATGCTGTCCTCCTGAACGGTGTACCTGGATTACTCCCTTTCTGATTTTGCCCAGAATTAGCAGGAGCCTACATGCCTTCATCATTTGTAAAATTTGAGAGATAGCATCCTGCCACATCTCGCTGGTATTCAAGTATTGATACGGTATAACATACAGTAATATATAATTTGTGTTTCTCCCCCCACCCCCCACATAAGTTGTCTTAACTAGGTTTTTGACACAGTTTGCATTGCCATCAAAATCCAACATTAGGAAAGGTTTATATTGTGCTCCTGCTACCTTTTCCCAATATCTTTGTATTATAGTCCTGCCTGGTGCACTGCTATATCAGGGCATATACCAGCGAAGATTTCAGGTTTAATTTCTAGTTTGTGCTAGGCTATCTGATTACACTGCTGCACTTCATCTAGTACTCGACCTTCCTGGCCTATGACTAAGGCTGTTTGGGGAAAGAACTCCGTGTTTGTGTGTATCTGACACAATCATTGCCGGTACCTTTATACCGTTGGCTCCCCTTAAAATCATTGGACAAGTGATCCAGAGGCCCAGGATAATGTGTTCGAGGGACAGGATCAAGTCACCACCACCACGACATCTGGTGGAATTTAGATTTGTTTACTAAATCTGCAGTTAAAAGCTAGTCTCAGTAATGGTGACCATGAACCTAGTGGTAGTTAAAGGAGACACAGCTGATTAGAAATCATTCAGGATATTTACATGGAGGCAGGGGGCATAGTAGAGGTGTTAAATGCATACTTTGCATCTATCTTTATAAAAAGGCAGGATGCTTCCCAGGCAATGGTGACAGAGCTACAGTCATAGAGATGTATAGCTCGGAAACGGACCCTTCGGCCCAACTTGCCATGCCAACCAGAGATCCTAAATAAATCTAGCCCATTTTCCAGCATTTGGCCCATATCCCTCTAAACCCTTGCTATTCATATACCCACCCAGATGCCTTATAAATGTTGTACCAGCCTCTGCCACTTCTTCAGTTGGCTCCTTTCATACACGCACCACCCTCTGTGTGAAGAAGTTGTCGCTTGGGTCCTTCTAAATGTTTCCCCTCTCACCTTAAACCTATGCTCTCCTAGTTTTGAACTCCCCTACCATGGGTAAAGACCCTGTCTATTTAACCAATCCATGCCCCTCATGATTTTACAAACCTCTACAAAGTCACCCCTCAGCCCCAGTCCAATCAGCCTCTCCCAGTATCTGAAGCGCTCCAACCCTGGTAACATCTACGTTAATCTTCTCTGAACCCTTACAAGTTTCACAACATCCTTCCTATTAGCAGGGAGACCAGAATTGCACGTAGTATTCCAAAAATGGCCCTGTAGAGCTGAACATGTCCTCCCAACTCCTATACTCAATCCGCTTACTAATGAAGGCAAGTTTACCAGATAGCGCCTTTGCTCCCCTGTCTACCTGCAGCTCCACTTTCAAGGAACAATGAACCTGCATTTCAGTCTTCCCACTGACCCAGTATTCTGCCTTCCTATTATTCTTCCCAAAGTGAATCACCTCACATTTATCTGCATTGAACTCCATTTGCCACCTTTCAGCCCAATTCTGCAGTTTATCCAAGTCTCCCTGCAACCTGCAACATTCTTCCACACTGTCCTTATTTGAAGGACTGTTTCGGGGAGGAGCTTGCCAAAGTCGAGGGGCGTGACCAACAATTGCTGCATCTGTTCACTGGAGTTCAGAGAAATCCCATGTGATTGTTCTTCAACATGTAGCTAACATAGTAATGGGTATTTACTCTTCAATTGAGCTTAATGTCTCACAAGAAACAATCCTATTTATTAGATGCAATGTAGCTAGCTGCACGATGATATGTAAAAAGCTTTTATTGTTTAGTCAAGTAATCTTCTGCATCTCTCTCAAAATAAATTAGTCGTTCAACTAATATCAGCGAAAAGGATTGGTGGCAGTGCGGTTTCCTAAGATATATCAGATGGTTCTAGTGGAGACTAATACTGGGAATGCTGGCATACAGCATTATAATATGGTAGCATGGTGAGATCTGATTATGTCATTTAGGCATTTCTTAAGCATACCATGAGAAGCAGTGTGGATTTTGACTAGACAAGCCTTAAAATAAAATGTCCTATTTGACAAAAGCTATAGCCATCTGAGAAGAAGAAACCAGGGAAAAAAAAACCCAGTCAGACCATTTCATCTTTAAATATTTAGCAGCGTAAAAAATACAGATCCTCAGCTTCAAACTGTAAGTGCTGTAGCAACTTTAAGTCTACCTGTAAATTTCAAATTGGCTAGAAATGATGAGGAAAGGTAATAAGTCTGGTAAAGATCAAGCAGAATCTCACAAGCTGCAACAGGAAATCTGTGAATTGTAACCCCCAGGATATGATGGTCAATATCGGATATCTAGTGTAAAGTCCCTTAGTGGTAGCATGAAAAAAATTGCATTTCATGGGGCATTCCAGATTGTGAAGTTAAAAGACAGTTTAAAGTGCCTTACTAAACAAAATCATACTTTTAATTTTTAATAAAAATCAGGAAAAGCTGCAAAACAACTTTGTTAATAACAATAAACTCATTTTTACAAATTAATAATACACTATAAATTGAATAATTGTGATGAAATTCCGGGCTATTCAACATGGTTTCAGGTTTATTCGAGACAATGTTGGGAAGGGACACATTGTCAAAATTTTGTGATTATGGTGATTATCAACCAAAACTAACTTGAGACGGAATTGTCATTGGAATTTATGATAGACACTCTTTCTGTTATGTCCGAAACAAAAGTTGGAAAGAGATTACCAGACAGTGGTAGAAGCTGAAATCTAAAAATAGCAGAGAATTGTAGGAACAAGAAGAATGTCATCAGACTTCTTCAGCTTTCTAAGGTACACAAAAGCATCACATGATTGACAAATAACAGTGTTCTTAAATCCTTATCAAGAAGTTAGTGTTCCAGATGAGCTTTTTAATAAGTGCAAAAAAAAGCAATATGCAGCTTTGTCACACCAATGCAGCTTTTATAAGAAAATAGAGCATTTCCAGAGAGAGTGCAGAAGTCAAAATGATTGTTCACCCACAGAATTAATAAAGCTAATGTTCATAAAGAGGTTAGCCCCTTACAACAAGCATCTTTAAAAGAAAACCCAGAAAACCAAGACATACTTTTAGTAGAGAATAGCACATTGTATGATAACCCACCTTTGGAAGATAATATTCGTAAGGGTAATAGGTGACACATCTGTTTTAAATATAGTGGCCACGATACAGTTAATGGACAGCCAATTACTTTTGAACTTAACACCAGAATAAGTGTTATTGTATCTGATAAAAAAAAAATTGGCTGACAAGAATGAAACTGCAGCCTTCTGACTGCGAGGTGCAGGAAGACCCCCACTCAAGATCAAAGCAATGCTGAGAGTATTCTTAAAATACAAATAGCAATACTATGGTTAAGAACAGAAATTTCTGTAAAAACAGAATCATCTGTGGAGAGAATGCAGTAGTAAACATTTTGAATCCGTCAATTCTTCAGAGAACAGGTCAGTTTCAGATCTGACTAGACAGTAGAGAACATATGCCTAGTGACAATTTAATATCGGGTACTCCATCTATGGGGAGTATAAGGTAGTGCAGAGGCCAGCTGCAAATCATGTAACTAAAATCAGGTTGGGTCTGAACATAGGAATTAGGAGTGTAGGCCCCATGACCCTACTCTACTGTTCAGTAATCTAATGGCTGATCTGATCGCCCCACATTCTCACTTACACTGATCGCTTTTAGCTTGGAGGTGAAAGGTTAAGAACTGTGGACACTGGAAATTGGAAACTCGGCAGGTTGGCAGCATTCACAGAGCCAAAAACAGAGCTAATGTTTCAAGTCCAGCAACCCTTTCTCAGAATTCAGGTCTCAAAACATGAACTCTGTTTTTCTCTCTATAGATGCTGCCAGACCTGCTGAGTTTCTACAGCACCCTCTGTTTTACCTTTAATTTCCTTCTTCATTAAGAATCTATCCAACACTCCCCTAAAAATATTCTACGACTCTACTCCCACAGTAAGAGTTACAAAGACTCAAACCCTCTGAGTGAAAATTTCACCTCATATCTGTCTTAAATGGATGACCCATTATTTTTAAATATTTCTATTTCCCTGTTTTGTACATGGATCGTTGAAAGTTGCCACCCAGGTTGACAGGGCTGTTAAGAAGGCATACAGTGTTTTAGCTTTTATTAATAGAGGGATCGAGTTCCGGAACCAAGAGGTTATGCTGCAGTTGTACAAAACTCTGCTGCGGCTGCACTTGGAGTATTGCATACAGTTCTGGTCACCGCATTATAAGAAGGATGTGGAAGCTTTGGAAAGGGTGCAGAGGAGATTTACTAGGATGTTGCCTGGTATGGAGGGAAGGTCTTACAAGGAAAGGCTGAGGGACTTGAGGCTGTTGTCATTAGAGAGAAGAAGGTTGATAGGTGACTTAATTGAAACATATAAAATAATCAGAGGGTTAGATCGGGTGGATAGGGAGAACCTTTTTCCTAGGATGGTGACGGTGAGCATGAGGGGGCATAGCTTTAAATTGAGGGGTGAAAGATACAGGACAGATGTCAGAGGTGGTTTCTTTACTCAGAGAGTAGTAAGGGAATGGAACACTTTGCCTGCAATGGTAGTAGATTCGCCAACTTCAGGTACATTTAAGTCGTCATTGGACAAGCATATGGACATACACGGAATAGTGTAGGTTAGATGGGCTTGAGATCGGTATGACAGGTCGGCATAACATCGAGGGCTGAAGGGCCTGTACTGTGCTGTAATGTTCTATGTTCTATGTTTCGCAGTTCTCCCACATGAGGGAACATCTTTTCCACTTGAGGTACTGCATTTCTTCTCACTGCTGTCCAACCTCAGTTTTATTTTATTGAGACTTGGCCCATCTTGAGTTTGCGTATCGTTCGACAGTTGAAACAAAATTAAAGATCAAACTACGTTAGAAAATATATAAAAGCCATGGTATCATTTTGTGAAGTATAGGTAAATAATGCAGGCAGTGAATTTTCTTTTAAATCTACAAATTACGATTCCATTCCTCAAATACTGAAGCAATCTATATCCTGGATAATATCCAGGCAAGGGATGATAAGTGATAAATAATGTTCACGGCTTACAAGTGTTTGACCATAACTATCTCCAACAAGAGACACGCATACCATCACTTTTGACATTCAATGGTGTTACTATTGCTAAATCTTCCCTGATCAACTATGGGAATTAGTACTGTGCATACACTGAAATAGACCAGCCGTATAAATGTTATGGCTATGAGAGCAGGTCAGAGGTGAGGAATTCTGAAGTAGCTAACTTAATGTCCCTCCTGTAGCTGATGTCCCCGGCTCCTTCACATGCAGGAAGTGTGTCCAGCTGCAGCTCTTGTTAGACCGCATGGCGGCTCTGGAGTTGCGGATGGACTCACTTTGGAGCATATGCGATGCTGAGGGGGTCGTGGATAGCACGTTTAGCAATTTGGTCACACCGCAGAGTAGAATTGCTGAGGGAGATAGCGAATGGGTGACCAAAAGGCAGAGGAAGAGCAGGAAGGCAGTGCAGGTGTCCCCTGCGGCCATCTCCCTCCAAAACAGGTATTCTGTTTTGGATACTGTTGGGGGAGATGGCTCACCAGGGGAAGGCAGCAGTGTCCAGGTTCATGGCATCGTGGCTAGCTGTGCTGTTCAGAAGGGTGGGAAAAAGAGTGGAAGGGTGATAGTCATTGGGGATTCAATTGTAAGGGGAGTAGATAGGCGGTTCTGCGGTCGAAAACGGGACTCCCGAATGCTATGTTGCCTCCCAGGTGCACGGGTCAGGGATGTCTCCGATCGGCTGCAGAACATTCTGAAGGGGGAGGGCGAACAGCCAGTCGTTGTGGTGCAAATAGGCACCAATGATATAGGCAGAAAACGGGATGAGGTCCTACAAGCAGAATTTAGGGCATTAGGAGTCCAGTTTAAAAAGTAGGACTTCAAAGGTAGTAATCTCAGGATTGCCACCAGTGCCACGTGCTAGTCAGTGCAGAAATGAAAGAATAGCCAGGATGAATGCGTGGCTTGAGAGATGGTGTAGGAGGGAGGGGTTCAGATTTTTGGGACATTAGAACCGGTTCTGGGGAAGGTGGGACTATTACAAATTGGACGGTCTACACCTGAACCGGACTGGAACCAATGTCCTTGGGGGTGCTTTTGCTAATGCTGTGGGGGAGGGTTTAAACTAATGTGGCAGGGGGATGGGAACTAAACATTGGACAGAAAAGAGGTCAAAAAGAAAGCCTGTAGGGAACTAGATAATGGAGTCAGTGTGACTAAAGAGAATAGTAGTCGGGGAGCAGATGATGAACACAAAGGGACGGGTGGTCTGAGGTGCATTCGCTTTAATGCGAGAAGTGTAGTAGATAAGGCAGATGAGCTTAGGGCTTGGATCGGTACCTGGAAATATGATGTTATTGCAATTACTGAGACTTGGTTGAGGGAAGGGCATGATTGGCAACTAGTTGTCCCAGGACATCGATGCTACAGGCGGGATAGAGAGGGAGGTAAAAGGGGTGGAGGAGTTGCAATACTGGTCAAAGATGATATCACAGGTGTACTGAAGGAGGGCCCCATGGAGGACTCGAGCAGTGAGGCAATATGGGTAGAACTCAGAAATAGGAAGGATGCAGTAACAATGCTGGGGCTGTACTACAGGCCTCCCAACAATGAGCGTGAGATAGAGGTACAAATATGTAAACAGATAATGGAAAGGTGTAGGAGAAACAGGGTGGTGGTGATGGGAGATTTTAATTTTCCCAACATTGACTGGGATTCACTTAGGGTTAGGGGTCAAGATAGAGTGGAATTCACAAGGAGCATCCAGGAGGGTTTTCTGGAGCAGTGTATTCGTAGTCCAACTCGGGAAATGGCCATATTGGACCTGGTGTTGGGGAATGAACCCGGTCAGGTGGTTGAAATTACAGTAGGGGATTACTTTGGAAATAGTGACCACAATGCCATAAGTTTAACAATACTCATGGACAAAGGTGGGAGTGGTCCTAAAGGAAGAGTTCTAAACTGGGGGTAGGCCAACTATACCAAAATTCGGCAGGATCTGGGGAATGCAGATTGGGAGAAACTGTTTGAAGGTAAATCCACATTTGATATGTGGGAGGCTTTTAAGGAGAGGTTGATTAGCATGCAGGAGAGACATGTTCCTGTGAAAATGAGGGATAGAAATGGCAAGATTAAGGAACCATGGATGACAGGTGAAATTGTGAGACTAGCCAAGAGGAAAAAGGAAGCATACATGAGGCCTAGGGGACTGAAGACGGACGAAGCTTTGCAAGAATATAGGGAATGTAGAGCGAATCTGAAACGAGGGATTAAGAGGGCTAAGAGAGGACATGAGATATTGCTGGCAAACATGGTTAAGGAAAATCCCAAAGCCTTTTATTCATATGTAAAGAGCAAGAGGGTATCTAGAGAAAGGATTGGCCCACTTAAGGACAAAGAAGGAAAGTTATGCGCTGAGTCAGAGAAAATGGGTGACATTCTTAATGAGTACTTTGCATCGGTATTCACCAAGGAGAGGGACATGACAGATGTTGAGGTTAGGGATAGATGTTTGCTTACTCTAGGTCAAGTTGACATAAGGAAGGAGGAAGTGTTGGGTATTCTAAAAGACATTAAGGTGGACAAGTCCCCAAGTCTGGATGGGATCTATCCCAGGTTACTGAGGGAAGCGAGAGAGGAAATAGCCGGAGCCCTAACAGATATCTTTGCAGCATCCTTAGACGTGGTGAGGTCTCGGAGGGTTGGAGACTTGCTAATGTTGTCCCCTTGTTTAAGAAGGGCAGCAAGGATAATCCAGGTAATTATTGACCGGTGAGCCTGATGTCGGTGGTAGGGAAGCTACTGGAGAAGGTACTGAGGGATAGGATCTACTCCCATTTGGAAGAAAATGGGCTTATCAGTGATAGGCAACATGGTTTTGTGCAGGGAAGGTCATGTCTTACCAACTTAATAGAATTCTTTGAGGACATGACAAAGTTGATTGATGAGGGAAAGGCTGTAGATGTCATATACATGGACTTCAGTAAGGTGTTTGATAAGATTCCCCATGGCAGGCTGATGGAGAAAGTGAAATCACATGGTGTCCAGGGTGTGCTAGCTAGATGGATAAAAAAACTGGCTAGGAGACAGAGTAGTAGTAGAAGGGAGTTTCTCAAATTGGAGACCTGTGACCAGTGGTGTTCCACAGGGATCTGTGCTGGGACCACTGTTCTTTGTGATATATGTAAATGATTTGGAAGAAGGTGTAGGTGGTCTGATCAGCAAGTTTGCAGATGACACTAAGATTGGTGGAGTAGCAGATAGTGAAGGGGACTGTCATGGATTATCGCAGTATATAGATAGACTGGAGAGTTGGGCAGATAAATGGCAGATGGAGATAATAAAGTGTGAAGCTGGATGAACACAGCAGGCCAAGCAGTATGTTTAGAGTTGCTCGTGTCTCTTGGTGGCGCGTTGTGGTTTGTGTATCCATATAGTCAGTTTTCTTCTGGTTTGGCCTGTGTAGCGTTTCTTATAGTCCTTCCATGGTATTTTGTATATTATCCTGGTTTTGCTGGTTTCTTAAAGTTTAAAATCATTTAAAATCAAGCTTCCTGTAAGATTTGGTATTTTTGCAATTGAGTCATGATGAGTCTAAGATGAACAGCTTCAGATGCATGTTTAATTTGTTTCAGCAAAATTGAAATTGATCAATGGTTAATGGGAAAACTGATTTTGTGTTACAAAAATCCACCAAAGGTAAAATGTGCGACAAGATTATAGATCAGCCACGATCCTTCTAAATGGTGGAAAAGGCTTGAGGGTCGCTAGATTCTCGTCTCCTGTTTCTGAACCAATCAGAATTTAGTGCTTTGTTAA
This sequence comes from Stegostoma tigrinum, assembly GCF_030684315.1. Lineage (NCBI taxonomy): Eukaryota > Metazoa > Chordata > Chondrichthyes > Orectolobiformes > Stegostomatidae > Stegostoma > Stegostoma tigrinum. The sequence continues at coordinate 150,762,596 of NC_081355.1, read as the reverse complement.
TTTATTTTTTAAAATTCTGGATATTTTCAAATTCTGCAAGCAGCATTCTTTTTGAGAAAGAGTGCCAATTGCCAATTGATCGGATTGAATTGAATCAAATCGAATCGTATTGAATCGAATCGAATCAAATCATTTATTGTCATGTATATTTAGTGTAAAAATACAATGAAAAGTGTGTACCTTCACAGTACACACATTCACATTAACTCAGAATTAAGCTAAGGAAGAAAAGATAACTTGAGTCCAACTTTCCATTCCACTGCTGCAGTGCCGTTCAAGGCTTTCCAGCCGCTGCCATGCCTCTGCTGGAGCCCCACTCTTGATCGATCACTGTCACTTCAGCCCAGGATGGAAGGGAAGCATAAAGTGCAATTTCATAGCTCTAAGCTGCAGACACAAATGGTTTCATAACAATGCATGCGCATTAGTCAATTGATGTTCTGAGTCAGAAGTAAAACTCAGCGCTTGGCTTCTAGTTTGTGATGCAGAAGGCGCAAATAAAATGGTATTTTGGATGATCTATTATGGGAATTGGTTATAGAGGATGGTGCAGCTAAATCCCTGTTATTTCAAAATACCTGTTTAATATGCAACAGTTCAGCTAATCTAACATGATGTGCCAACCTTCTCAACATAAATCACAGCATTGGCACAAACATCCATTTCCCCCACTACCAGTATATAGGTGCAGTGTATGAATCACTAACACAATGCACTGCAGCAATTCATAGAACATAGAACAACACACCGCAGAACAGGCCCTTCGGCCCTCGATTTTTGCGCCGACATGTGAGCTAATCTGAGCCACTCCCCCTACACTATCCCTTCATCATCCATATACTTATCCAAGGACTGTTTAAATGCCCCTAATGTGGCTGAGTTAACTACATTACATTGGCAGGCAGGGTGTTCCACACCCTCACCATTCTCTGAGTAAAGAACCTGCCTCTGACATCTGTCTTAAATCTATCACCCCTCAATTTGTAGCTATGCCCCCTTGTACAAGTTGAAATCATCATCCTCGGAAAAAGACTCTCACTGTCCACCCTATCTAATCCTCTAATTCATCAAACATGCTTTGACAGCATCTTCGAAACCCTAGACTCCACTGCTTGGAAGAACAAGGACAATGGATGCATGGCCACACAATCACCTCCAGATTCGTAGAGTCATAGAGTAATACAGCATGAAAACAGACCCTTCGGCCCAAACTGATGCATGATGACTGTGATGCCCACTTATTAGTTCCAGTTGCCCACATTTAGTCCATGTTCCTCTAAATCCTTGCCATCCATGTACCAATCCAAATGTTTTTTAACTGGTGCTACTGTACCTGCCTCAACCACTTCTCTGGCAGCCCATTCTAAATACGTACCACTCTGTGTGAAGTTGATGTCCCTCAGGTCCTTTTTCAGTCTTTCCCCTCTTTGCTTCCATGTCTCACACCATGTTTTCATTGGCAAGCCCAAATCATGAGGCACTCCATCTTGGCATACTTGGTACCTTTACCTCTCATACTGTGGTGTTTTGAGAAGAAAGGCCAACATCACCACCTCAAGGGAAACTGAGGGAATGAGTAGTAAATGCCAATGATGCCCATTTCCCCACAAATAATTGAAAAGAAGAATGGATATCCATTGGTTTCCATGTAATTTCAAATTATTTCACCCTCAGTGTAGGAGTGCAATTTAAGTTGATCAGCCCCAGAGAAACCAAGCGCCACTCATTTTGCGGGGTATGGCAGAAGAGAAATAAAATCCGTGTCACAGGCAGGTGATGCTGCCAGTGGCCTCTGTGGCTGGATGAAGTAAATTCCGGGGGCACGCGTCAAAGGCATTTAGTTTTAGCTTGCAGCTAACTAACTGCTACCTCCCAATTTACCATGCACTTTTATAAAATCACTGCTTGAGTTGGATAGTGCAGAAGTGATGATAGCTCAAAGAACCATCCTATTCCTAATTCATCTTCCCTCGTTCCACATCTCCACACAAGTGTCGGAGTGTCCTCAAATAGTGAAGATAGCAAAAATCCTACCCACTTTTCCAGGTTTTAAAGTTAGGCCATAAACAGTTAACAAATACTTGTAGTCCATGAACTTTGTGTGTATGGGGGATGTATTGTAGAATAATAAGGACGATCTGTTTGCTTTAAAAATTTATAAGCCGGAATATAATAAATATCTTCGGCACTTTTTGCTTACGTACCAGTTTTAACTTCAAGGTGGCTTATACGCTTTCAGTCCGCTACTGTTCATCGGTAATACAGTGGACTTTGCTGAATAACAACTAAGACATCCTTGCAGAGTGTAATTGCAGGAAGTAATCAAAGCAGCAAAAATAATGAATGAATTTAGAACGTCATAGCTTTCTACTCCGGCAAATCTAGAACAGCAGCTTCTACAGACAAGGGTCAAGGATTATGCTTGGCCTGGTGCAAGGTGGGAAGTGCTAGTTTCCAGGAATTGCAGCTGGTAACATTGCTCATGTTAATTATTTGTAGTCTGGCAATTAAAATACAAATGTGAAATTTGTAGACACAATTGAATGTGATTAAAACAGTGGAATAATGTGACTGTGCAAGTTTTTGTGCACTATGGGCAGGTAATTTGCACCTGTATTTCATTATAGCTAAGTATGAGATAATGCATTTCGGTGGAAAGCATAAGGAAACCGGCTGCTTTAATATTAATTTAAAAATAAGAATGTTGTAGAGGAGCTAAAGGATCACCATCAGTTGCTAAAAGTAGTGACAAAAGTGAAAAGCAGCACATTTACGTTAAACAAGCCGTATTTGGAGTACATTGTGCAGTTCCAGTCTCCGACTTACACAAAGAACATGGGGGCTTTGGGAGGCTGAGAAAGACTCTTGAGGATAATATCAGAACTGAAAGGGTATACTTTTAAGAAAAGACCGAATAGTTTGAGGCTCTTTTCTGAATAAAGTAAAACGCTGAGGAATGACCTGAGTGAGAGATCATAGTGACTAAACCAAATGGGAAATTAGGCAGAAATTTCTGCTGTATGTTGCATTTCTCTGTGTGGACCAACTATTGTGAAATAATTTCACGTGACCCCCGTAGGCACAAAGTTAACCGAAGTTTGTATTCACCTTCTTTATTTGACAGGATTTTGATTTGATTTATTACACATGTACTAAGATATAGTGAAAAGTAGTGTTTCGCGTGCTATCTAGGGACTTCATACCTTATATAAGAGTAATAGAACAGAATGCAGAATATAGCCTGACAGCGAGAGAAGGTGCAGAGAAAGGTCAATTCTAATATGAGAGGTCCGTTCATAAGTCTGATAACAGTGGGGAAGAAACAGTTCTTGAATCTGTTGATTTGTGTTTTCAAACTTTTGTATCTTTTGCCTGGTGGAAGAGAGTATAAATAGGGTCTGAGGGGTCTTTGATCATGTTGTCCGCTTTCCATAGGCAGCGGGAATTGTAGAGAGAGTCAGTGGAAGCAAGGCTGGTTTTCGTGATGGACTGGTCTGTATTCACAATTCCTTGTAATTTCTTGCAGTCTTGGGTAAGGCAGTCGCCATATCATGCTGTGAATCGTCTAGATAGGATGTTTTCTTAAGAATCATTGTGAGCATGCCGAATTTCCTTAGCCTTCTGAGGAAGTAGAGGCATTAGTGTGCTTTCTTAACTGTGCTGTTGACGTGAATGGACCAGGACAGATTGGTGATATTTACTCCTTGAAGATCTCAACAATTTCCATCTCAGACTCCTTTCTGTATCAATGGTGCAGGAGAAAAATATTAATCATTTTTGCATTTTCTGATCAAGTGGTACCTGTTTTCATTCATAATTGTCCTTTAACATAACTGGAATCAACCACATTGCTGTGGATTTGGAGCCATATATAGCTTTCATGGATGAAAGGGGAATAAGGAGAATTTAAATTATATTGTATTTCCCTCCTAAGCCTGAGATAGTAGGCTATTGTTTGATTTACTCCTATCGCTTTTTACTCCGGCCCCTTAATCAGCTGGAGCAAAATGAATTGCCCAAACCATGTTTCCCTGATTTCAATGTTTGGGAAAAATCTACAGCAAAATCCTTTTGAGATTAACTCAGAGACATTGCTTATTAACATTATTCAAAGTATTATTCAAAATATTATTCAAAAATATGAGGAAGTTGCTTCACGACTTCACTCATGCACTAAGTACTCAGGCAGTTAAGGAAGACAGGACAGGAGAAGGGAGACAGGTTAAAAATTACAAGTTACTTAAGATGTTGGGGCAGCACGGTGGCTCAGTGGTTACCACTGCTGCCTCTCAGCACCTGGGACCCAGGCTCAATCCCACCCTTTGGCAACTGTTGGTACGGAGTTTGCACATTCTCCCCGTGTCTGTGTGGGTTTTGTCCTGATGCTCTGGTTTCCTCCCACAGTCCAAAGATGTGTAGTTTAGGTGGATTCTGTAGTGTTCAAGGATGTGTAGATTAGGTGGGTTATAGGGATATGGGTCTGGGTGGGATGCTCTGAGGGTCGGTGTGGATTGTTGGGCCGAAGGGCCTGTTTCCACACTTTAGGGATTCTCTGAATTCTATGAATGTGTGTTAAAGACAGCTGAGTAGTTAGCACTGAGATAACAAGGTGTAGAGCTGGATGCATACAGCAGGCTGAGCAGGAAAGCTGACGTTTTGGGCCTAGACCCTCCTTCAGAAATGGGGGAGGGGAAGGGGGTTCTGAAATAAACAGGGAGAGCGGGGCGGAGGACAAAGGAGAAGAAAGGTGGAGAGGAGACACACAGGTCAGAGGTGGGGACGGAGCCAGTAAAGGTGAGTGTAGGTGGCGAGTTAGGGAGGGGATAGGTCAGTCCAGGGAGGACAGACAGGTCAAGGGGGTGGGATGAGGCTCGTAGTTGGGAGATGAGGTGGGGCTTGAGGTTGGAGGAGGGGATAGGTGGAATGACAGGTTAGGGAGGCGGGGACAAGCTGGACTAGTTTTGGGATGTGGTTGGGGGAGGGGAGATTTTGAAGCTTGTGAAGTCCATGTTGATACCATTGGGCTGCAGGGTTCCAAAGCAGAATATGAGGTGCTGTTCCTGCAACCTTTCTGTGGCGTCGTTGTGGCACTGCAGGAGGCCCAGCATGGACGTATTGTCTGATGAATAGGAGGGAGAGTTGAAATGGTTCACGAGTGGGAGGTGCAGTTGTTTGGTGCGAACGAGCACTGCTGCCTCACAGTGCCAGGGGTCCAGGCTCAATTTCGGCCTCAGCTGACTGTGTGGAGTTTGCATATTCTTCCTGTGTCTGCATGGGTTTCTTCTGGGTTCTCCAGTTTTCTCCCACAGTCCAAAGATGTGTGGGTTAGATGGATTCTCCGTGCTAAATTGCCCATAGTGACCATGGGTGTGTAGACTAGGTGGGTTAGCCATGGGAAATGCAGGGTTACAGGGATAAAATAGGGGGATGAGTCTGAGCGCGGTGCTGTTCAAAGGGTCTATGTGGACTTGATGGGCTGAATGGCCTGCATATAGATTAGATTAGATTCCCTACAGTGTGGAATCAGGCCCTTCGGCCCAATAAGTCCACACTGCCCATTGAAGCATCGCACCCAGACCTATAGCCTTATAGCCCACACACCCCTGAACACTATGGGCAATTTAACATGGCCGATCCACCTAGCCTGCACATCTTTGGACTGTGTGGGAGGAAACCGGAGCACCCGGAGGAAACCCAAACAGACACGGGGAGAACGTGCAGACTTCACACAGATAGTCCCCGGGTCCCTGGCACTGAGGCTGAAGTGCTAACCACTGAGCCACCGTGTGGCCCTCAATATACACTGTAGGGATTGTATGATCAGGTCACATGAATTATAAATTCCCAGAGAACAGTATCCAATAACTCTGTAGGTGCTGGGTGTCATGGATTTCCTTGCAGTCTTTCTTCCAACCAACAATAAAAACAAAGTGCTGGAGAAATTCAGCGGCTTTGCTGTGTCTGTGGAGAGTGAAACACAGTCAGCATTTCAAATCTGACATGACTCTTCTTCAGAAGCTTAGTGACTGAGATTGACGTTCCTGGGCAGACTGCCGTCTCAGTCTGCAGCCCTCTCCCTCTGGAGATCAAAAAGAAGCAGACTTTGAATCCCAGAATTGTAGACTTTGGCGATTCAACAAACTTTGATGTCATTCTGTCAAATACACAGGCAGTTCAGGTGCTGAGGGCCTATCTTTGTAAGCCAATTTACAGATCATTAAGCTAGTAGTACAGATTTACCTCCCCCCATTAGAATTTCCATTGCAAGGTGAAGAGGAACTGTAAAAGCATCATTAACATCATGGGTTTTGAGGTTTTCCTTTGTCCAGAACTGGACTGAGGTAAGACAGCTCACTTCCAGCTCCTTTACCGATTAAAAAGGAGGAATTCCGAAGCTTGTGATTATCGGCAATAGACAATGTGATTTCGTGCAGGGGAGGTCCTGCCTCACTAACTCGATTTGAGTTTTTTGAGGAGATAACAAGAGATTAATGAGGGAAAAGTAGTTGATGTTGTCTGCGTGGACTTGGGTAAGGTCTTTGACAAGGTCCGTCATGGCAGACTGGTACAAAAGGTGAAGTCGCACGGTATCAGAGGTGAGCGGGCAAGCTGGATACAGAACTGGCTATGTCATAAGAGAAAGAAGGTAGTGGTGGAAGGATGCTTTTGGAATGGAGAGCTGTGACAAATGGTATTCCATAGAGATCAGCGCTGGGACCTCTGCTGTTCATGATCTATGCAAATAATTGGGAAGAAAACATAGCTGGTCTAATTTAGTAAATTTGCAATGATACAAAGTTTGGTGAAGTTGTGGATAGTGAGGAGGATTGTCAGGGGATACAGCATGGATATAGGTCAGTTGGAGGCATAGGCAGAAATGTGATCTGATGCATTTTGGAATATCAAGTACAGTTGGAAATTATACAGTGAATAGTAGAACCTCAGAGCAGGCAAATTTCATGTACTCAGAGCCCATGTCAGTTTACTAATTGTAAGGTTGTTAAGCTTACAATGAAGCTTCATCTCAGATGATAACTCTGTAAAATATGGAGACATCTAAAAAGCATTAGCAGCTGTATTATCATCATGTGTTTTGAAGTCTACCATTTCCACAGATAGCTGGGCACAGATCACTCATTTTCAGTCCTTTCTGTCAGCTTTAGCTGGAATGTCTGCATGATGCAAGGGGTTCAGGACTTCTGGAAGTACAATTTTGTGATCAGCCTCTGCCATTTGAGTCCATTTTTAAATGAATCAGAATGTGAAGAAGAGGATATTGAAGAGAATGCAGTTACCTTTGGGATTTGTCTTCACGAGGAAATGAGATGGAGGAAAATTTTCACGAGTGGCAGAATGCAACAGGCCTGCTTACAGTAACCTCAGTGTTGGACAAAGTATATTGAATAAATATTGAGTTCTTGTGATGGAGGGATAGCAATAATCATGGATGATTTAAATCTAGAACTTGGAACATTACAGCACAGTACAGGCCCTTCGGCCCTCGATGTTCTGCCGACCTGTCATACCGATCTGATGCCCATCTAACCTACGCTATTCCATGTACGTCCAAATGCTTATCCAATGACGACTTAAATGTACCTAAAGTTGGCAAACCTACTACCATTGCAGACGAAGCGTTCCATTCCCTTACTACTGCCTGAGTAAAGAAACTACCTCTGACATCTGTCCTATATCTTTCACCCCTCAATTTAAAGCTATGCCCCCTCGTGTTCGCCGTCACCATCCTAGGAAAAAGGTTCGCCCTATCCACCCTATCTAACCCTCTGATTATTTTATGTTTCAATTAAATCACCTCTCACCCTTCTCTCTAATGAAAACAGCCTCAAGTCCCTCAGCCTCTCCTCGTAAGGCCTTTCCTCATAAGACCTTCCCTCCATACCAGGCAACATCCTAGTAAATCTGCACCCTTTCCAAAGCTTGCACATCCTTCTTATAATGCAGTGACCAGAACTGTACACAATATTCCAAGTGCGGCCGCACCAGAGTTTTGTACAGCTGCAGCATAACCTCTTGGTTCCAGAACCCGATCCCTCTATTAATAAAAGCTAAAACACTGAATGCTGCCTTAACAGCCCTGTCAACCTGTGTGGCAGCTTTCAAGGATCTGTGTACATAGACACTGAGATCTCTCTGCTCATCTACACTGCTAAGAATCTTACCATTAGCTCTGTACTTTGCCTTCCGGTTACTCCTACCAAAGTGCATCACCTCACATTTGTCTGCACTAAACTCCATTTGCCACCTCTCAGCCCAGCTGCAGCTTATCTATGTCTCTCTGCAACCTACAGCATCCTTCGTCACTATCCACAACTCTACCGACCTTAGTGTCGTCTGCAAATTTACTAACCCATCCTTCTACGCCCTCATCCAGGTCCATTATAAAAATGACAAACAGCCGTGGACCCAACACCGACCCTTGCGGTACACCATTAGTAACTGGTCTCGAGGATGAACATTTCCCATCAACTACCACCCTCTGTCTTCTTTGAGCAAGCCAATTTCCGATCCAAACTGCTATATCTCCCGCAATCCCATTGCTCCGCATTTTGTACAATAGCCTATTGTGGGGAACCTTATCGAACGCCTTGCTGAAATCCATATACACCACATCAACCGGTTTACACTCATCTACCTGTTTGGTCACCTTCTCAAAGAACTCAATAAGGTTTGTGAGGCACGACCTTCCCTTCACAAAACCGTGCTGACTATCCCTAATCAATTTATTCTTTTCTAGATTATTATAAATCCTATCCCTTATAACCTTTTCCAACAATTTACCAACAACTGAGGTAAGGCTCACTGATCTATAATTACCAGGGTTGTCTCTACTCCCCTCTTGAACAGGGGGACGACATTTGCTATCCTTCAGTCGTCTGGCACTATTCCTATAGACAATGACGAGTTAAAGATCAATGCCAAAGGCTCGGCAATCTCCTCCGTGGCTTCCCAGAGGATCCGTGGATAAATCCCATCCGGCCCAGGGGACAGTATCTATCTTCCTACTCTGTAGGATTTCTAACACTTTTTCCTTGTGAACCTCAATCCCACCTAGTCTAGTAGCTTGTATCTCCGTATTCTCCTCGACAACATTGTCGTTTTCTAGAGTGAATACTGTTGAAAAATATTCATTTAGTGCTTCCCCTATCTCCTCTGACTCCACACACAACTACCCACTACTATCCTTGATTGGGCCTAATCTTTCTTAAGTCATTCTTTTATTCCTTAAATACCTATAGAGAGCCTTAGGGTTTACCCTGATCCTATCCACCAACAACTTCTCATGTCTCCTCCTGGCTGTTCTGAGCTCTCTCTTTAGGTCTTTCCTGGCTACCTCGTATCCCTCAAGCGCCCTAACTGAGCCTTCACGTCTCATCCTAACATAAGCTGCCTTCTTCCACTTGACCAGAGATTCCACCTCCTTCGAAAACCACCGCTCCTGCGCTGTACAGCTTCCTCCCTGCCTGGCATGTACGTACTTATCTAGGACACACAGGCGCTTTTCCTTGAATAAGCTCCACATTTCTAATGTGCCCATCCCCTGCAGTTTCCTTCCCCATCCTATGCTCCCTAGTGCGTGTAAACTAGAAATGTCAGATTGGCAATGGTGGTCTGGATGATCAATTCCTGGGTTTTTATTTAAAACAACTTCGTAGAGCAGCATGTTCAGAATCCGCCAGAGAGCAGCTTATATTAGATCTGTTATTGTGTAATCAGATAGGATTAATTAATGACCTTCGAGCATAGGCATCTCTAGGCAACAGTGACTAATATGATTGAAATTTGCATCCACTTTGAAAGTATTGAGTCAGGAGTGTTATGGAACACTCCACAATTGAATAGAATGCACCTACAACGACACACGTGAAGCTTGACACCATTACCAAGCTAGTAACCCAGAAGCCCAGGTTAATGTTTTGGGGATATGAGTTCAAATACCACCAAGGCAGTTGATAGAATTTAAATGATATTAATTTTCAAAAAATCATTTGTTAAAGCTAGTTTCCATTTCACGATGCAGAGATGGGCTGAGAGGTGGTAGATGGAGTTCAACCTGGATAAATGCGAGGTGATGCATTTTGGAAGGTCGAATTTGAAAGCTGAGTACAGGATTAAGGATAGGATTCTTGGCAGTGTGGAGGAACAGAGGGATCTTGGTGTGCAGATACATAGATCCCTTAAAATGGCCACCCAAGTGGACAGGGTTGTTAAGAAAGCATATGGTGTTTTGGCTTTCATTAACAGGGGGATTGAGTTTAAGAGCCGTGAGATCTTGTTGCAGCTCTATAAAACTTTGGTTAGACCACACTTGGAATACTGCGTCCAGTTCTGGTCGTCCTATTATAGGAAAGATGTGGATGCTTTGGAGAGGGTTCAGAGAGGTTTACCAGGATGCTGTCTGGACTGGAGGGCTTATCTTACGAAGAGAGGTTGACTGGGCTCGGACTTTTTTCATTGGAGAAATGGAGGAGTAGAGGGGATCTAATTGAGGTATACAAGATAATGAGAGGCATAGATAGAGTTGATTAGCCAGAGACTATTTCCCAGGGCAGAAATGGCTAACACGAGGGGTCATAGTTTTAAGCTGGTTGGAGGAATGTATAGAGGGGATGTCAGAGGCGGGTTCTTTACACAGAGTTGTGAGAGCATTGAATGCGTTGCCAGCAGCAGTTGTGGAAGCAAGGTCATTGGGGACATTTAAGAGACTGCTAGACATGCATATGGTCACGGTCACAGAAATTTGAGGGTGCATACATGAGGATCAATGGTCGGCACAACATTGTGGGCTGAAGGGCCTGTTCTGTGCTGTACTGTTCTATGTTCTATGTTACTATTTTGGTTATTAACAAATATCATTTAGGGAATGAAATCAATTTAATCAGTGAAATACTGCAGATGCTTAATCTGAAACCGAAACCATAAGACGGTAAGTCATAAGAGCAGAATTCAGCCATTCACTCCATTAAGTCCGATCTGCTATTCGATCATGGCTAGAACATAGAACATTACAGCACAGTACAGGCCCTCGGCCCTTGATCTTGTGCCAACCTGTCATACCAATCTAAAGCCCACCTAACCTACACTATTCCATGTACGTCCATATGCTTGTCCAATGATGACTTAAATGTACTTAAAGTTGGCGAATCTACTACCGTCGCAGGCAAAGTGTTCCATTCCCTTACTACTCTGAGTAAAGAAACCACCTCTGACATCTGTCCTATATCTTTCACCCCTCAATTTAAAGCTATGCCCCCTCGTGCTTGCCGTCACCATCCTAGGAAAAAGGCTCTCCCTATCCACCCTATCTAACCCTCTGATTATTTTATATGTCTCAATTAAGTCACCTCTCAACCCTCTTCACTCTAACAAAAACAGCCTCAAGTCCCTCAGCCGTTCCTCGTAAGACCTTCCCTCCATACCAGGCAACATCCTAGTAAATCTCCTCTGCACCCTTTCTAAAGCTTGCACATCCTTCTTATAATGCGGTGACCAGAACTGTACACAATACTCCAAGTGCGGCCGCACCAGAGTCTTGTACAGCTGCAGCATAACCTCTTGGTTCCGGAACTCGATCCTTCTATTAATAAAAGCTAAAACACTGTATGCCGCCTTAACAGCCCTGTCAACCTGGGTGGCAACTTTCAAGGATCTGTGTACATGGACACTGATATCTCTCTGCTCATCTATCATCTCTCTCGCTGATATGTTTCTCAACCCCATTCTCCTGTCCTCTCCTTGTAATCCTTGATCCCTTTACCAATCAAGAACCTATCTCTTTCTGTCTTAAAAACACTCAAGGACTTGATTCCTTAGTCCTCTGTGGCAATAAGTTCCAACCTCTGGCTGAAGAAGTTCCTGTTCGTCTCAGTTCTAAAGGGTTTAAACAGTGCTGAAGAAACTCAGTAGATCTAGTAGCATCTGTGGAGAGAGAAACTGTTTTGAGTCCAATGTGGCTGTACTTCAAAAGAAAGCTGGTGTCCTTGTCTGTTCTGGCCTGAATGTAATTGCAGCTCCACAAAAATGTGGTTAACTCTTTACTACCTTCTGAAATGGACTAAGAACCCACTCAGATCAATGGTATTTAGGGAGGGACAATGGTAGCTTTAATAACAAGACTGACATCACATGAAAGAATAAATTTTAGAAAGTCTACAACAGTGGAGGCCACTTGATAGGTGTCTTATCCAGCTTAAAATTCACACCCTGCACACCCAAAAAGTAATGCACATTTGAAACTTATTCACTGTGGTAGTGTAGAAAATATGGCGGCTGATTTGCACACAACAAGTATCGGTGTCATATTATCTGTTTTTGTGACAATTGAAGGATGCATCTTGGTCAGGATACTGAAAAATTCCCCTGTGAAATATCTTTGAGGATAGAATGCTGAACCTTGGGCTTAGTTGAACTAAAAGCTGTGTATGATCAGAAATCGGATGGTAGTTGGAAAATAACAACAAATTGTGGTTTCCATAACAGTGATGAATTCTGCAAGAAGGACAGGGCATGTATTTCAAGTACTGTGCACCATTGTATAATGGACAGAGAGTGTACAATGTTGATTCAACCAGAATGATAGCAGGGATGTGGAAATACAGTGTGAGACTGAAGATTCAACACAGAGGGCTAAAAGGGGCTTTCTTTTTTGTTAGTTAGAGTTTTGAAGGGGTGTTTTTAGAAAGATTTTTCCTATTGGTTGGGGATTCAAAATTAGGAATAATGGATTTTAAATTGTCAGGTTGAAAGATTAAGAAAATTCTATATTTGGGTTTTTGGATCTTGAAATGCTTTCCTAAGGGAGTGTTAGAGGCTGAGACCATTACAACTTTAAGGTACCATTGCATAAATATTTGAGGCAGAGGTAAATGTACAGCAGTAGTAGATATGAATCAATGGAATTAAAGTTGGCACTGTTGCAATGTTTTAAATAGTCTTCGCCTATTGTCCAAACATCTATGGGATGTATTTGAACTATCCCCAGAACTACTTGAGTTATGTTTGTAATCAATTAACTTATTTTGATTCCCACAATAGTTTTCTCTTATACAAGGATAAGAAGTTGACTTGTATTAGCTTAATTCATAAATGTAATTCTTCTGCCTAACATCATTGTTGTTATATCCCCAATAGTCTCTTCACAGGGAAGATATTACTCCTGTGAAGTATTTGGTCTCTATCCTGAACAAGCATTCATTCACATGGAAGATAATTCCAAGCAGCCATGAGTTGGAGCACGTTAGACCTCCAAACCAACACTATTTTTGATACCTCTAAAGTGTTTTCTTATTTGTACTTTTCTGTTTGTGTTATATGTTTGAGACTTGATAAAGGACGAAATATAAATTAATAACAGCCCATTAGAATTTTTTTGTGCCTAACTAGTACATGCTGTACCTAGTCCTGAATTGGCTGGTTGTTCAGTGACTTTTAAATATAAGCCTTTGCAAAAATTATAGGATTTTTTGATATCAAAACCAATTACAGTCACAATATTGCATCTTGACATATTGGAGGACAAAGGAAATAAAAATACCAGGATAACTAATAGAATGCAAACTATTTTTATGTGAAGATGAGAAATGGTAACTTGAATACTTTTTAATTTGTTTGAGAGAGAATCTACTTTTTAAAAATCTCTTCCCGATGTTACATTTGCTGAAGATATTGTTCACAGAAATTTGTTACTCGTGTACTAGAGATCATTTCCAAATTGTTTTCCTGCCCTACCACATGGGTCACAGTCCAGAATAACTGCATATTTGTGAATTGTTGTACCTGGCTATCAGCTACCTTGTTGGCAGTTAATCTGATTTTGCTTATAATTGAGGGCCTGTTCCCTAAACCATTAAGATAAAGAGTTGCAAAATCAGGCTTGTGTTCATTCATTGAGTGGCAGGAGATGGTCCAGATTTAGCGTGGTGCTAAATTAAATCTAAAATGTGATGCCCTGTTCTAGTTGCTAAAAGACAAATGAAGCTTTTAAAAGCAGCACAGAGGGAGGGCAAATGCTGACTGGGGAGGCAATGACCGGGTGGTATTGTGGCTAGACTGTTAATCAAGAGAAACAGGGAATGTTCTGGGGAGCCCGGTTTGAATCCAGCTATGGCAGATGCTGGAATTTGAATTCAGTAAATATCTGGAATTAAGAGTCTAATGATTGCCATGATTCCGTTGTCAATTGTTGGAGAAACCCACCTGGTTCACTCGTGCCCTTTAGGGAAGGAAACTGCCATCCTTACCCGGTCAGGCCTACATGTGACTCCAGACCCACAGCAATGTGATTGACACTTAACTGCCCTCTGGGCAATTAGGGATAGACAATAAATGCTGGTCTAGCCAGCGATGCCTTCAAACCATGAATGAATTTTTTAAAAAAAATTCCTCTGCCCAAGAAAAACTAGACGAATAAAACTTAAGTTTGAATATCTAAAGATTGGAGATGATTTTAAAGGGGGGAGAAAAAAACCAAAGGAACTACGGATGTTGGAAATCTGAAAAAAAAATTGCTGGAAATTTTCTTCTTTCCCTTCTTCTTTTGTGTTACTGAGCTCTGATTTCATTCCATTGATGCTGCCAGACCTCCTGAGATTTTCCAGCAATTTTTAATTTTGTTACCATCTTAAGGGAAGAATGTACAATTATTCAGGATAAGGAAAACATTAACCCAGTTATTACTTTCAAGACCAATCCTGTTTAAAGTAAATAAGGGTAACTTTAACATCGACATTATGAAACTTGCATTTACATGAAATATGATCAGCGATCAGAATAAATTTCCAGGTAGAGACATGGCAAAAGTTCATAAAAGCATTTAAGTTGTATGCTACATTTAACTGATTACTGTATTATTGTGTATAGCCTATCTTGTGTACAGCTAAGTCTTTTCTTTAAAAGAATAATAATCAAGCTGAGTATGAAGGGAAAAGAAGATATTGTTCAAATGCTGAAAACTGGAATGAAAGAAAAAGTGCTTAAAGCAATTAAATATCTAACTTGTGTTGTAATCCAGGGTCAAATGCACCCACCCTCACAAGTAATTGAATACCTCAGGCCCATTCCTCAAGAGCTGTTCCCTCATCAACAAAGTTCTGCCTCCTGAAAGCTCCTTGCAGATAATGAAAATGTAGGTATCGAAAGCACAGGTAGTCAAAGTTCCATCAAATGTTCAATTAAGCTTTGAAAAGCATTAAGCTGTTCAATTATGGATTTCACCCTTCCAAACTCAAACTGTTTTTAGAGTGTAACAATTAAATGTATTACTCGCAGTTAGAAATCTTTTGGCTGTTGATATTAATCATTCGAAGCTTGGGATCGGGATGGATTGTTTGTTTCTTTGTGGAGCTTTATTAAATTAATTTTGACACTGAGTCAAGAGAGGAAATATTAGATCAGATGACCACAGCTTGGATCAGAGGTCTGTTTTAGAAGAAGTTAAGATGCAGACAGAGCAATGTTGATAGAGTTCCACAGTTCAAGGCCCTGGCGAGTGATTAAAGACAGAGATGCTCAAGAGGTTGGAGACTTACTGTTAATTTGTTTACTAATATGAGTGTTGTTGGGGTCAGTATTTGTTAAAAACGGAAAGAACTGTGAATACAGGAACAGAAACAGAAGTTGCTAGAAAAGCACAGCAGGTCTGACTGCATCTGTGAAGAAAAAAAAATCAGAGTTAACGTTTTGGGTCCAGTGACCCTTCCTCAGAACAGAGAAACTGTCATTTTCTCAGCTACTATGTGCAGGAAATACGGAGGAGGTGGGGTAGGGAGAAACTATAGGGTATTGCACTTGAGAAGTTTGTGAGCTGCATTTTTGAACTGCTGCAGTCTGTGTAAGCGTGTGATCATCCACAGTGCTTTTGGAGATTTTGACCCGTTGGTGCTGAAGTCAACATAGTGTAGTTCTGTAGTGGGTTATTCACCGCAAGTTCACTTCAATTATGTTACTCATTAAGAAATCCTGGAAGTGTCCAGGGTTTGATCCTTGTGTAGTATTATTTGTCAGTGTTCAGCTACTGATTTGTTCTGATGTTGGATTCTTACACAGTTTTCTCTCTCTTTGGAATTTGTGGTGTGACATTATTAATAAGTCAATGGATTCTTTTATCCCCAACATTGATTACTTTTTGTATAGATCTGATGTCTGTATCCTTCTTATCAGAAGTAGCTCCTCTGTTCCTTGTTTGTGCTCCTGAGATGCTGCTTGGCCTGCTGTGTTCATCCAGCCTCACATTTTATTATCTTGGAATCTCCAGCATCTGCAGTTCCCATTATCTCTGATACATTCAAGGTTAGTTGTCTGTTTTAAAACAAAGCCTTTCCTGCAATTAACTCCTTTAAATTCTTCTGCAGGGCAATCCATGGCCCTTGTGGCATTAAAGTATCCCGTTTAGCAATCAGGTATCAAAGCAACTTTGGCTATGTAATCTCGCTTTCAGTCTCTGTGTAACAACTTGTCTTCCATATTCAAGAAACAGTTTATTCCAGACAGAGTTATTGCTGATTCTTTTAATCCATGAAATTATTAAATTTGTGAATTTTACTTTGTCACAGTTCCATGTCCAGGTAGTGTGCTCCTTCAAGCTAGTAGTACTCCCACGTATCCGCTGTCCTTGACCTCATCCTCTAGGTGATTGAGATTAAGGAACCATGATCATGCAGCAGTTCATCAGGACCTCACAAGAGTGTCAGCTCTGTAATTGTGCTCAAGTCTTAGAGTATCACCTGAAGCCACAAGGTTCTGCTGAAGTAGTTTTGCTAGGATGGAGGGGAAGGTAATTGATGGTAGATTTGAAGCAGGGGAGGCACAGGAGAGAGTATTAATAACAATATCAGCTGAAATGCAAACCAGGAAGGCCATTCACAAGATGACAGAATTGTGATGCTGTACAAGGAGACAACATGTTTGCACCAGCTCTCTGAGCATTTTGACTTTGTACTAAACACCTGCCATTTCCCCTTTTAACACTGCAATGTTTTTATTTAAATAATGATCCAGTGCTCTCTTGAATACCTTTAGTTGAACTGAAAATTGGATAATCAATACTTCAATAAGCTCAGGGAGTTTGAAATGGCTCTCACGCAGGAAGAACTGTGTCAGGGCGTGAGGGGAACTAGAGCAAGATGCAAGTCAGGGCTTGAGTAGGAATATTAACTCCACAGTCCAGGGGAAGTAGTAGGGCAGCTGATAGGATGGCTTCGATGCTAGGTGCAAGTATTTCACAGCATCCTTATGCTTGGAGGAGATAGGGCACGGAAAACTTGACTGGGTCCATGAAAGATAGATAAAAGAAACTGGAGGTTATTTTTGCTGTCCAGGATGATCAGGAGAGAGAATTTTGGCAAATGAGATCAAGATCAGTTAGTACATCATGTAGTCCATCATCCATACCTGGCCATGAAACCAGGTACATTTGTCAGATCAATTCATGTGCGTATTACATGGTCTTAAGAGAGCAGAAAGGAGACTAACAGAGGGACATGCTTATGGTTATGATCCAAAGAATAAGTTCAAATTTAATACATGGACTCTAATTTATTCTTCATTTACTGACCAAATGTACATCATCTGCTTGAAAATCAATATGCCAATCATTTTTACTCATTGAGTTAAAAAATCAGAAAATATACTCTGCAGAAGTCCCCACGTCATTTGCCTGCTAAACAAGAGCTATTGAACCTAATTCTACCTTCCATCCCTTCATCCAACTAGAGGGTGCTGAGTTGTTGCTAGTTTGCATACTGAGAGTGGACTTCACAGTTAGCATGGATGTGAAGGGTATCGCAAAAGAACCTGCTGCTGAAGAATGGTTAGCCCCAGACATTAAATTACTGTAGTGCTTCCATCCCTGCTTCCTCCTCGAACCAGAAAAAAACGAAGATGGAGGTTCAGAAGAGACAAAACATTGAGAAAGGTCAGTGATGAGTGTTCCAGCAGATAAAGGCATGTGAGCCTAACCTGTTTCTGGACACTGTTAGTGAGTAACAGGTAAGTTTTGAGAAATTGTTATTGGAGCAGAGACCATCAGCAGCTTCAACCTAGTATTATAAGTGTTTAACATTGTAAGGATTAATTAACTTAAAGGGTTAAGACGTGACAGGAGAGCTCCAAATTGTAGTCTGTTCCTCAAGCTCAATTTGAGAAGCCAGTGCATCTTTGGTGCCCAGGACCTGCACATATGCAAGTAGTGTCTCCAGCTGCAGCTCCTGGAAGCCTGAGTTTCAGCGTTGGAGTGGTGGCTGGGGAAACTGGAAAATTCATGAGGCAGAGCACGTCATGGATAGCACGTGTAGAAAGGTGGTCACATCACAGAGACTCAGGCTCCACAGGCAGGAAGGGAACAGGTGACCACCATGCAGAGCAGGAGGACTAAGCAGGAAATGCAGGAATCTCATTCCTGTGCAAAACGCGTTTACCATTTTGGATGCTGGAGAGTGGTCCTAGTGCACATTGGTACTAATGACCATGGGTAAAAAGAATGAATGAGGTCCAAAAAGCAGAATACAGAGAACTAGAATTAAAGTTGAAATGTAGAACCTCAAAGATAGGAATTTCAGGATTACTACCAGTGCCAGGAGTTGAAACTGAAGGATATACAGGATGAGCGTGTAGCTGAAATGATGTGAGGAGCACGGTTTCAGATTCGTGGGGCATTGGGTCCGGTCCTGGAGGAGGTGGGACCTGTACAACCTGAACAGTTTACACTTGGGCAGGACTGGGAGTGTTGTCCTTTGGTTGATTCTTGATAGAGGAGTTGGGGAGGGTTTAAACTCGTGTGGCAGGGAGGTTGGAACCAAAGAAGTAGGGTAGTAGATGCAGAAATTGAGGGAGAGATAGAAGCCAAGGCAAACACTACTAAGAACAAGAACAGTCAGAGAAATGCTGCTGAAAAGAGCGGGGGACATGGTCTGAAATGTATGTGTTTCAATGAGAGAAATATAATAGTCAACTTACATGAGCTTAGAGCTTTGGATTAATCCTTGGAACAATGACATTATTGCGATTAGAGACTTGGCTGAAAGAGGGACAGGACTGGCAGCTGAGTGTCCCAAATTTTAGATGTTTCAGATGTGATAGAATGTATCTCTCAACCATACTGAGGGAGGATACATCAGAGGATTTGTGCAATAAGGTAGAAGTCCGGAATGGGAAAGGTGAAATCACAATGCTGGGAGTATGCTACAGACCTCCCAACAGCTAGCGAGAGATAGAGGAGAGAATATGTCGGCAGATTTTGGAAGCATGTAAAAACAGCAGAACTGTTGTAGTGAGTGATTTTAACTTCCCCTATACTGACCAGGAATCACTGCACTAGGGGCTTGGATGGAACAGAATTTGCCTGGACCATTCAGGAGGGATTCTTGACACAATAAGTAAACTGTGACCATAGTACCGTGAGTTTTAAGATACTCATGGATAGGGAGAAAAGCAATCCTCAGGCGATGGTGTTAAATTGGGGGAAGGCAAACTAACAGTATTAGGCAGGAATTGGAGAATTTTGATTGGAGGCAGCTGTTTGAGGGTAAATCTACATCAGACGTGTAGGAGTGTTTCAAATGCTTGTTGATAAGAGTTTCGGAGCAGCACATTCCTGTGAGAGTGAAGGATAGGTATGGCAAGTTACCTGAACCTTGGATGACCAGGAATGTTATGACTTGGTCATAAGAAAAGGGAGGCCGTACCTAAGGTCTAGGAGGAGTGAACTGATGAAGTCCTCGGAGTATTTAAGGAAAGTAGGAAAGAACCTAAACAAGGAATTTGAAGGGCTGAAACGGATCATGAAAAGTCGTTAGCACATAGAATTAAGGAGAGTCACCAGGCTTTTTGTACATACTTAAAAAGTAAGAGGGTAGCCAGGAAAAGGATTGGCCCACTCAAGGACAAAGGAGGGAATCTATGTCTGGAGCCAGAAGAAGTAGGTGAGGTCCTGAACAAATACTTCAGACGGTATTCACCAAAGAGAAGGAATTGGCAGAGGATGATCTCAGGGAAAGGAGTGTCGAGGTTCTAAGCCAAGTTGCTATTAAAGAGGAAGAGGTATTGTCCATCTTAAAAAGTATTAAGGTTGATAAGTCCGCCGGTCCTGATGGAATCTATCCCAGAATATTAAGGGAGGGAAGAGAATAAATTGCTGGAGCATTGACAGACATCTTTGTAACCTCTTTATCACAGATGAGGTCCCAGAGGACTGGACAATGGCCAATGTTGTCTCATTGTTTAATAAGAGTAGCAGGGACATTCCTGGAAGTTACTGGCCTGTGAGTCTCACATCGGTGGTAGGGAAATAATTAGAAGATGCTCAGGGACAAGATCTATACACATTTTAGAAGCAAGTGGATTTATTAATGATAGACAGCATAGCTTTGAGTGAGGGAGATTGTGTCTGACTAACTTGATCAAGTTTTTTGAGGTGGTGATGAAGGTGATTGAGGGAAAAGCAGTTGATGTTCTGTCTGTGGACTTGAGAAAAGTCTTTGACAAGGTCCGTCATGGTAGACTGTACAAAAGATGGAGTCACATGGTATCAGGGTGAGCTGGTAAGATGGATACAGAACTGGCTTAGCCATTGGAGACAGAAGGTAGTGATGGAAGGATGCTTTTCAGAATAAAGGTTTGTGAGTAGTGTTCCACAGGGGATCAGTGTTCAAACCTTTACATAAATGATTTGGAGGAAATGTAGCTTGTCTAATTAGTAAGTTTGCGGATGGTGCAAAGTTTGGTGGAGTTGCAGATAGTGAGAAGGTTTGTCAGAGGATACAGCAGCGTATAAATCAGTTGGAGGCAATGGGCAGAAGGAGTTTAATCCAGGCAAATGTGAAGTGATGCATTTTGGAAGGTCCAGTATAGGTGGAAAATTACACAGTGAATGGCAGAACCCTTTTGGAGTATTGATATACAGCGGGATCTGGGTGTGCAGATCCACAGATCACCAAAGGTGGCAGCACAGGTAGATAAGGTAGTTAAAAAAGGCCTAAGGCATGCTTGCCTTCATTGGAAGGGGCATTGAGTGTGAGAATAGACCAGTTATGCCGCAGCTTTGTAGAACTTTAGTTGGCTACACTTGGAATGTTGCATACAGTTCTGGTCACCACCCTAACAAAAGGATGTGGATGCTTCGGAGACGTTACAGAAAAGGTTTACCAGGATTTTTTTAAAAATCATTCATGGGATGAAGGCGTCGCTGGCTGGGCCAGCATTTATTGCCCAGAGGGCAGTTAAGTGTCAACTACATTGCTAGTAATGAGTCACATAGGCCAGACCAGGGAAGGATGGCAGTTTCCTTCCCTAAAGGACATTAGTGAACCAGATGGGTTTTTTCCAAATAATCGACAATGGATTCACGGCCATCATTAGACTCTTATTTCCCAATATTTATTGAATTCAAATTCCACCATCTGCCGTGGTGGAATTCGAACCCAGGTCCCCCCGAACGTTATCTGGATCTCTGGATTAACAGATCCACTGATAATACCATTAGGTCATCGCTTCACCAATGTTGCCTGGTATGGGGGATTTTAGATCTGAAGTAAAGTTGGCTAGGCTGGGTTTGTTTTCACTGGAACACAGAAGTTGAGGGGCGACCGAGTAGAATCTTACAAGATTGTGAATGGCCTGGATGGAGTGGAAAGTATGAGACTTTTTCCCCCAGAGTGGAGGGCTTGATCACCAGGGGACACAGTTTCAAGGTGTGAGGGTGGAGTGGGAAGTTTAAAAGAAATGTGCGAGGCAGGTTTTTCACACCAAGGTGGGTGAATGCCTGGAACATGTCAGAGGAGGCGTGGAAGCAGACACAATAGCAACTTTCAAGAAGCACTTGGATGAACGCATGAATAGACTAGAGAGATACAAATTCTGTAAGTGAAAACAGTTTTAGCATGGAAGGTCAAGATGTGTTGGCTCAGGCTTGGAGGGCTGAAGGTCCTGTGCTGTGTTGTTCTTTGCTCTAGTCCATAGTCCTTGGGGTTCTGGAATTTTAAATACATATCCTAGTGCTTTTGTAAATGTGGTTGATTTAAATGATTGCACAAGTTGGAAGTTAGGGTAAAAATGAAAGTTGCTGGAATGGTGCAGAAGAACTGCGTACCTTCATGCAATAAACAGGGTGACATGGAATGGAATCTGATACATCATGTTTCTTTCCTCCTTTCCAACATGCTTCTTCAGCATTAAATGATTTTAGATTGGTTTCTTAATAACCTTGATATTAATTGCTGCATACATTGCCTTCCTAAACACAACCAAGTGACCTTTGATTCATCAGTGTTATTTATAGAGACTGGGGACAAGCCATGGTGTGGCTACAGTGATCGTTTTTTCAGCCGTATGTTAATTTTTAGTAAAAACACCCTACGTGTGATGCAGATAAATACACTTCACATCTCTGCTTAGTTAACAAAGATCTACTACCATTCAATGCCAAACATTTAAATCTTTCTCTTTAAACAAAATTTAGAATTCAAATGTGTATGCTGTCCGATACATCACTTCATGCAACGTCTAGGTTTTTGTCCAGGAGTTGCAAGCTATATTTTGACTTAACATAGTTACTAAGATTGTGGACTTGCACAGCATTGTGTGTTAAACCCACCCTGTGAGCTGTCCAGAATGTGATCAGGTGTTGCTCATCCTTCGCAATGACATGTACCTGCTTTAGATTCATTGGCATTTATCCCGTCCTGTAGCATTTATTTTCATTGAGCAGGCCACAATAACAGTTCATCTTCCACACAGTAGGATTGTTTTGCTGCATTAATAGTATCCCTACCTTTTGAGCAAAGAGGCCCAAGTTCAAGTCCTACCTATTCCCGATGTCTGTAATGACATCTCTGAACAGGTTGATTAGAAAATAGTTTTTTAATGTATGTTTCTGTGGTACTGAAGTCTCACATTTTTGCCCATGATGTAATTTATTTGAGCAGATAGTCAAATGCAGTAACTGGGAATTAAAGTAAACACAGTGATTAATGGGAAATATATGCTGATCCAGCCAGTGAGACTCAGTCCCCTGAATTAATGAAAAAAGCACACTCATGCTGTCTCCCTGTTGCCTTGGTATTTTACCAACAAAAGGTTAAAGTACACAAGCGTATCGTATGACAAACAACTGTGTCCAGTGTAAATTCTTATTAATTACAAAGGTAAATAGCCATATTACTAGTGGCTAGCCAATTTGGCAGCACTGTCATATGTACATACTGTGTTACAATCCAATCAAAGCAAAATCTTTGCCTCTAATACAAGCATTGGCACCCTTCTATCTTAAAGGCATTGATTTATTTGAGATACAACTGTAAGGTGCTGGCTGCCCTTCACCATCCTGATCCTTGCTGGGTGTTCGAAATTGAAAAATAAACAAATCTTGGTACAGCTGCAGAGGGTTTGGTGAGGCTGCACCTGGAGTACCGTTTACAGTTTTGGTGGAAAGGATGTACTGTCTTTGAAGGCAATTCAAAAGACATTCATTAGGCTGATTCCTGGGGTGGTGGACTGTCAGGAAAGGCTAGTTGGTTAGGT
Organism: Stegostoma tigrinum; assembly: GCF_030684315.1. Lineage (NCBI taxonomy): Eukaryota > Metazoa > Chordata > Chondrichthyes > Orectolobiformes > Stegostomatidae > Stegostoma > Stegostoma tigrinum. Next base: position 150,739,067 of record NC_081355.1, on the reverse strand, counting down.
CTTTATTCATGAGAGTTTAGAAGAATGAGGTGTTTCCACTAATGTGGGAATTTCAACCTAGGGGATGTACTTAAAGAATAAGAAGACATTTGTTTAAAACTGAGTTGCAGTTCTTCTAGTTGTGAGCGCTAGATCATTGCAAGCATTTAAAGAGAAAGTAGACTGATATTTCAAAAATCTATGATCTGTGGCATTGGACTGTTCAGCCATGATCTTCCAGAATGGCAGGGTAGACTTAAGGAGCTAAACAGCCCACTCCTGCTCCAATTTCTTACATTCTTGTGTCACTCTCACTTTACATCTGCAATTCGACTCTTTTGTCCATAACTGAACCAAGGCTGCAGTGAGATCAGTAGCTGACTGATCTGGCAGAACCCAATTTGACCATCAGTGAGCAGGTTGAAGGAGCCGGCTCAAGGCGCTGTTACTAATCAACTTGTTTTCTATTACACAGAGAAAGAAAATGCCTCTGGGTTTTGATTACTTGTAAAGTGAGGATAGAACATAAAATAGTACAGCACAGTACAGGCCCTATGGCTCATGATGTTGTGCCGAACTCGTGATGATGTTGATGAGTAGATGTGATTTTGTTTGTCATGTTTTGAAACCTTTTAAAGCTTCCTTGTTTAAATAGTTTGGTTTGTTTCATTTAATTTTTACTTTTTTTTAAACTTCTGTTTTATTGTTAAAACCAAATCTGCAGTCTTTTTGTGCTTACCTTTCAGTGGGAAAAACTGCAAAGTTAATTTTTTAAAAAATTATATTTCAAGGTATTAACATCAGCTGGGATAATAACGTTTAGATTTCTGTTGGACTGTTCTTCAACTCCACATCCCTTTCTACAGATACCAGAAAGCACCATATTCACTGCCTGCAAGAGACTGTTTATGTAGTGGGTCCTTGGAAAATGTATCTCTTCCCAAAAGAACTAGCATTATTTAAGCTTCCTCTGCAATAAACTTTGCATAGTATCTCTATAATATGACATCTTTGAAAAATTTTCAGAGATTACAACCTCTGATTAAAAACTGCATTATCGATGGCTCCTTCAGTTATCAGGTCACCTTGCTGAACATTTTCATGTTTTGTAGTTCACCATTTAAAACTAAGTGAAGAACTTGCTTTTCAGATTCTGTCCCAATTTTGCTTTTAACTTGGAATACATGTTCTAGATTTCACGCCATTCATTTAGCCAAGTCAAAAATGCTAAATTTGCCAAGACTTACTTTCTTCAAGTGTACCTTCCACCAGAATATCAAGAAACAACACTGATGAGATCAGAGCATTTAAATGGAGTATGCCAGTGTAGCAAATGTACATAAAAAGTCCCATAAAACGGTTTCCGATCATTAATTCCTCTTGAAAGTAGTCAGAGAAGAATGAAAACAATTCCTAATGTAAGTACCTGTGTACATTTAAAGCCACAATTGGACTGACCTGTAGTTCCCTGATTCTGAAAATTTGAATGAATCAAGTCCCTGCATACTCGAGCATTAGCAATAACTTACAATGTTCCAAACTCTGTGTGAATGTACAAGTTGTCATCATTTGCATGTGTATTAAATTGTATTAATGTGTACAATGAATTTCAGGGTCTGGTTGCAAACTGTTACTTGATCATTGGCACTGTCCCAGCTGAGGTAGCACTGACTATCAGTGTGAAACACTTGCTGGCCAGCGTATTCATCAACAGATTCTAAACAAGGGATTCTAAACATGCATTGTCTGATATAAAATGTCACTTCTTTTATATTGATAAAACCTTTAGTTCTCTCAGGGTATTTGCATATACGTGTTAATCAATTCAAATGTTCTAAATGATTAAAGATTTAATGGCATCTTAGGTTTCTTTAACACATCCTCATTTAGTTGTGTGACCCTTTGATCTTTTACTTATAAATTCTACGTCTGACGCCACTTCTATCACTGACACCTGAAGAAGGAGAGAGGCTCTGATAGCATGTGTTTTCAAATAAACATGTTGGACTATAACCTGGTGTGATTTCTGACCCTGTCCACCCCAGTCCAACACCGGCACCTCTGCATCAACGTAAAAGCACACAGTGCTGAAGGTGCAGCTTTGCTGGAGATTTGTTTTCCAGTTGTGCGCGTGCCAGGCTGTGCATACCATGCTTGCTGTGTAAGCCCACAATTTTCTCCTTGTGTGTGAATTAATAATTGGGTACTGTATCAAGACTCGTGCTGAAATAGAAGTTCAGCAAAAATCTTCTTGAATGTCAGCTGAAGGTGTTGTACGGTCTACTACTGTTATCTCTCCTCTGTATTTCAGATTTTCAATAACAGAATTTATACATAAACAATGAAATTTTTTGGTTCTGAAGGGTCATTGAACCCAAAACATTAACTCTGATTTCTCTCCACAGATGCTGCCAGACCAGCTGAGGTTCTCCACTAATTTATTTTTTTCTCTCTGATATCCAGCATTTGCAGTTGTTTTGGATTTTTAATTGTTCTAGTGGTTTGTTAATAATCATGCAATATCTAGTTGACACTAGTGTACTTCTCTCAATTATAGGGAGACCCTGCCCTGGCAACGAAAGCTGTTGGTTTGCCGATATCTGACTACCTCTTAACTGTGTCACCTTACATGAAAGCTGCAGAGTTGTGATTTTTTTTTTAAAACCATTTGCCTGTTACTCGAATGTGAGTAGGTCTGTGTCATCAGATTACTCGTAGAGGTCATCCACAGTTAAATCAACATTTTTCATTGATCTTCAGGTCACAGAAAATTATGTAGCTTGTACGTTGGGTATAAACAGTTGAGATCAAGGAGGTTCTGTAACCTGCCAAAGTTTGGAACAATGTGGTTCTTAGCTCACTACAAACATCACTAGCTGTTTTACAGGTGGGAGGAATTGGAGAGGGAAGGCTGGGTGAGCATCAGTTAAGTAATCCATAGGTCAGCTCAAGAGGAAATTGTGATGAATCGGCCTTTATAATCTTTGATGTTGCAAAGTGTTGATGGCGTTTATATTTGAATGAGTTTAAAATTGTACTATTCCTCTTCATTCATGGGCAAGGCCTCAGAGCGACAGTCATTTTGGGATGAGAGATACACCCTTGCTGCAAGAAAAACCTTTATGCAAAAGTTGATGATAACTTGCAACTTGCTGCCAGTGAGAACGGTGAAAGCAAAACCAATGACGAATTTCAAAAGGAAATTGGATAGGCTCTTGAAAGAGGCAAATGTAGAGTTATAGCAGGGAACTGGAGCTCATTGTCATGCTTGTATGCAATAATACTCTCGAGCGTAAGCACTTCAAGCATTGATGATGGGGAGATTGCTTCTTCTAACTAGAGAGTCTAAACCTAGAAGTCATAGTTTCAGATTAAGGGGTTTGCCTTTGAGGAGAAATATCTTCATGCAGCCTGGTGAATTTCTGGAATTCTGTTCACTGAGTGGAATGTTAAACACAGACGTACGAATAACTTACCATTGGGATCTTAGAGCCTAATACCTGCTCTTTTTTCTGAAATTTTGAGCATTAAGTATTACAACCATTGTTTTTCTTACTCAGTCACCATAAAAATGTTGCCTTGCCGAATGGCAGAATATAGACCTCCACTATCACACTTGCAGTTCTGTGAAATTGAACTACTTCACACATTGTCAGCGCTGACACCAACCCTTTCTTGTCTGTTGTCACAGTAGGTGTTTTGAACAGGAGAAATGTATAGAAGCTATGGAAAAGAGACAGGATCTAACCTTTCTACTGCTAATTTTCCATTTTCTTCAGATGTATATTCTGTGTAAAAACAAACCTCACAGACTTTAAGTTGATTTCTTCATCAGCTGTGCTTGAGTATCTATCAGGGACTACTCTACATAGGCCACCTCTAGATTTTCCATCTCCTGTCAACACTGAAAGAGTTCAGCTGACATCTTACTAAAAAAAGACATTGTGTTCTGTATTTCAGTGTGTCACCTGCGGGAAGGGGTTTAAGAAGCTCTGGTCACTTCATGAACATAATAAAATAGTTCACGGTTATGCAGAGAAAAAGTTCTCCTGTGAAATCTGCGAGAAGAAATTTTACACAATGGCCCACGTCAGAAAGCACATGGTCGGTAAGTGCATTAAATGGTTGAAAACTTTACAAGTTTCAGCAGTGTTTAGTGGAGTTTCCAATATGTCTTTAAGAACTCTTTTTCAAAGCACTGTTAGTAGACCTCTAAGGTTGGCAATGTTTATAGTTCTGGTTATGATTAAAATCTTGGTTGGTAATCTTAAGGTTACTTCCAGTGCCACATGCTAATGAGCACATGCGAATGAATTTTAGAATTAAAAACTAATTGCAGGTTGAAACAATTGATTTTGCATTCTGTCCTTCACGTTGTGTGTTTTGGCGTCTGGCTCTTACATAGAACATTATAGCACAGTACAGGCTCTTTGGCCCTCGATGTTGTGCCAACCTGTCACACCGATCTCAAGCCCATCTAACCTACACTATTCCACGTACGTCCATATGCTTATCCAATGACGACTTAAATGTACCTAAAGTTGGCGAATCTACTACCGTTGCAGGCAAAGCGTTCCATTCCCTTACTACTCTCTGAGTAAAGAAACTACCTCTGACATCTGTCCTATATCTTTCACCCCTCAATTTAAAGCTATGCCCCCTCGTGCTTGCCGTCACCATCCTAGGAAAAAAACTCTCCCTATCCACCCTATCTAACCCTCCAATTATTTTACATGTCTCAATTAAGTCCCAGGAAAATGTGAAGTTGTTCACTTTGGCAGGAGGAATGAAAACAGCGTATTATCTGCAGAATGACTGCAGGATTCCAAGATGCGGAAGGATTTAGATGTTCAGGTGCATCAGTCACAAAAAGTGAATACGCATGTGTAAAACATACTAAAGGCTAATTTCTAAAAAATTACTCATGGGATATGAGCTTTACCCTTCCCTAGTTTCTCCCGAGAAGCTTGTGAGTTGCCTCCTTCAACCGCTGCAGTCTTTTTGATGTAGGTAGACCATAATGTCATTAGAGAGGGAATTCCACCTCTTTGGGAAGCTATCTTCTATGTTCAATTCCTCTTGTAAGAATATTATGTTTCAGTTGTATAGGGCATTTGGGGAGACCAAATCTCAAACACAGTGTACAATTTTGGTTTCTGTCTTTGAGGCGGGATATAAATCATTGGAAGTAGTTCAGGGAAGTTTACTAGATTAATACCAGGATAAAGTGAGTTGTCTTATGAGGATAGGTTGGACAGGCTGGTCTTGTATACACTGGAGTTTAGAAGAGTTAAAGATGAGGGCACCGTGGTGATGTCACTGGACTAGTAATCCAGAACCCCAGACTAACGTTCTAAGGATATAGGTTCCAATCCCACCATGGCAGATGGTTAAAATTTGAATTCAGTAAGAGTCTAGAATAAAAACTAGCATAGTGACAATCATGTCAATGATGATTTTAAAATACCATCTGGTCCTTTACTGCCCTTTAAAGAAGGAAATTTGACATTGCTGTGGGCCGAGAATCATCAATGTGGTAGACTTTTAGCTGCAGTCTGCACAATTTAAGGATGGACAATAAATGTTGGTCTGGCCAGCACCATCTACATCCAGTGAATAAATGTAAAAAAGCCTGAGTGCCTGCAAGGTCCAGATGCTGGGAAGTAGGATTAGAGTGGTGGCTTGCTTATTCCACTGACAGAGACATGAAGGACTGAACACCCTCCATCTGGAGTATTGCGTACAGTTTTGGTCCCCTGATCTGAGAAGGGCATTCTGGCTATGGAAGGAGAGCATTAAAGGTTTACCCAACTAATTTGGGGATTGCAGGACTAACTTAGGAATAGAGACTGGATCAGTTAAAACTATATTCGCTGGAATTTAGAAGAATGAGGGTGGCTGTCATAGCTCTCTATAAAGTTCTCACAGAACCATACAGGTTAAAAACAGGAAGGACTTTTCCTGGTGACTGGGAAATCCAGAATCAGAGTCACTGTCTCGTGATATGGGACTGGCCGTTTAGAATGGAAATCATGATACATGTCTTCACCCAAAAAGCAGTGAGCCTGTGGAATTCTTCTATCACAGAGGTTAAGCCTGATGGTCAGCCATGATCATATTGAATGGCAGAGCAAGCTTGAAAGACTGAATGGCCTACCCTCTATTCCTATTTACTTCGTTTCTTTGAGTTAAGTGTATGAGTACAGGAGTAGGCCATTCAGTCTATCAAGTCTGTTCTGTCATTTGATGGCTGATCTATTTCTCAATCCCATTCTGCTGTCTTCTCCCTGTAACCCTTGATCCCCTTACCAGTGAAGAAGCTATCTGTTTTGGTCTTAAATGCACTCCTGACTTTGCCCCCACAGCCCTCTGTGGCAGTGAATTCCATAGAGTTACTATCCTCCTGGGTGGAAAAAATTCTCCTGAATGAATGATTCATTTATTGTCATGTGTGTTTAACAGTGAATAATACAGTAAAGTACAGTGAAAAGTTTCAACAGTTGCCACAATCTGCCACCATTTTGAATAACTTAAGAATAAAAAGTATAAAAGATGTAACTGAAAGAGAGTCCCGAGCCAGCTGATCAATGACACCTACACCACTGCCTGTGCCAGACCCAGCAACGGTTTTGTTTAACTGTAACTCTGCATCCTTAGACTTTAGTCCTCTCGATATAAAGGCCAGCATTCTATTAGCTAGCTTGATTAGTTTCTGCATCTGTTCATGGCATTTTAAAGACCAATGCACCTGAACCGCCAAGTCTGTTTGGACATCTACTGTATTTAACTTCATATCATCTAGAAAGTACCTTTAATCTATCATTTATTGGGCCAAAGTTGATAGCCTCACACTTACCTACTTTGAACTCCATCTTCCATAGCTTAACCCATTCACCTAATATTTCAATATTCCTTTGCAATTTTATGCTATCGTCTAGACTGTCTACAATACCACCGAACTTTGTGTCATCAGCAAGTTTGTATATACGACTTTCTGTGCCATTATCCATGTGGTTAAAAATAATGTGAATAACATGATATGAGGCACTAACACAGATCTTTTGTGGGACACCATTCATCATATATCTCCCTCCCTCCCACCCACCCACCGCTCTTTTCCCCCCCCCCCCCCCATGTGACTGATCCTACCCATTATTCTTATCTGTTGCCTGCCACTCAACCAATTTCTATATAAGAACCTGAACGGACTTGACAAGGTGGGCAGAGCGAGTACGTTGCATTCAGTTGGTCAATCTAGAACCAGGGTAAATGGTTTTAAAGTTACGGTTTGCCCTTTTATGACAGATGAATCATGGAATTCCTACAGGCCGTTCAACTCAAGTCCACACCGAGTCTACAAAGTGCATCCCACCCAGATTCACACCCCTATCCTTTCCCTGTAACCCTGCATTTCCCATGACTAATCCACCTGACTTACACATCCCTGAACACTACAGACAATTTAGCATGGCCAATCCACCTAACCTGCACACCTTTGGACTGTGGGAGGAAACTCCATGCAGACAGTTGTCTAAGGCTGGAATCGAACCTGAGTCCCTGGTCCTGAGAGGCAGCAGTGCTTAACCACCGTGCCACAGTGCCAACTGAGGAGAACATTTTTCTCTGAGAGTGGTGTGACTTTGAAATTCTTCGCCTCGGAAGGCAAAATCATTCAATACATTTGGATAGATTCTTGCTAGGAGGAGAAGTTGAGTGTTATCAGGGATAAGGTAGATAGGAATGTGAATTTGAAACACTAAACAGATGAACTGTGCTTTATTGGATTGCTGGAGCAGGCCTGTCTACTTTGGCTCCTATTTTATATGTTCAGCACCATTCCTGGCACCTCAGATATTGAAGCAGTCTGCAGCAGAGACTGAACAACGTCCAAGCTTTGAGCTAAGAGGTGGCAAGAAACATTTGCACTATACAACTGCCAGGTGATGCCATCTCCAAGAAGAGTAAAATCTTTAACATTGACCAGAAACTGAACTGGACTGACCAAATTAATACTGTATCTATAAGAGCAGGTTACAGGTTTGGATTTTTGAAGCAAGTAATTAGCTCCTGACTACTTACCCAGAATATATCATCTACTTATCATAAGTTGAAAGTACGATGGAATGCCATCTGCTGCAGGTTCTCATTCAAGCCACATACCATCATGACTTGGAACTATATTGTCATTTTCCTTTCTGTGGTTGGGTAAAAATGCAGGAGTTCCTTTCCTAACATCAGTGTGAGTGACCCAACCCTCCAAACACTGCGGTGGTTCAAGAAAGCAGCTCACCACCACCACCTCCTTCAGTGCAATTAGAGATGGGCAGTAAGTTTGGACCGAGCCTGTGATACCCATGTGAGTCATAATTTTTAAAAAGTGCGAGGAGTGGCTACTCAAATTTGTTATCACCATGTTACTATGACCACCTTAGACTGGATACTCAAATCATTGATTCTCAAGAAGACTATTGAAGAGAAGTGGCAGAGAGCTGGAAAGAAAGGCAGAATCAGTGTTTAAATTCATTAATGTAATGTGCATTTTAAAATGCAGTAACTAGGTTTGTTTGTTTCAGCTCACACAAAAGATATGCCATTTACCTGCGAGACTTGTGGGAAGTCATTTAAACGCAGTATGTCACTGAAAGTCCACTCCCTGCAGCATTCGGGAGAAAAACCTTTCAAATGTGAGGTAAGTGCCATATGCTGTTTGTAACTCCCCTGTTCCCACCACCATCCCCCAACTTCTCATTTAATCAGGAAAGAATCAATAATTGAAACAGAGTTAAAATATAACTTCTGTCTCCTACTTTTCTGTGAGAAGCTCAGTTTCCTTGTTTGTTTCAGAATCAGACGTAACCAATCCCAGATGCACTTATTATGTGGTCAAATAAGATACAAAACCCATTGTCCCCTCTGCCGTCCCTAGCATTCATAACCTTATTCACAGAACTATTACAGTACGGAAGGCATCCATTCATCCCATCATGTCTACATTATCTGCCAAAATGAACATCATGACTTGATGCATATCCTTGTACATTGTTTCCATTTTAATAACTGTCCAACACCACCTTAAATTCCAGTGTTATACTTGGAAAATTTAGATGGAAATACTACTGTATACATCAAGGTGCTTGAATGGCTTTTGGCGCCAAAGGCACATTGTGGCCTGAAGATTACAGTATGGTGCTTCTTGTCAGCCTGGTCTTTGGGAACAACACCATGCAGTAGTTGAGGCAGAGATAGCAACAGTGAAGGTTGGGCTGGTCTGTTGGTCTGTAAGTCTGTAGGTGAACTGGCCAGCTTTGCTCTCACTGACCCAATTTGTTGCAACCACTAAAGGCTTTGTGTACTGTTATGCCAGCACTATGACGTCTACCCTGATAGCTACTTCAGTCAATATGGTACTGCCGTGGATTGGATTGGGAGAATGCAGGCAGTAGAGATACTTTTTATGCCCTGTTTTGGCAACAGTTTAAGATTAAGTCAGCCTCTTCTCAACCTTTGTCTCACATTTGATCTTCAGATGAGTTTCCTGCTTTATTTATGAGGAAAAATTATTCACACTTAGTGTTGAAAATAAGAGCACACAGCTTTAAGGTAATTAGCAAAGGAAACAATGGAGACATGAAGGGAAACTTTTTCACACACTAAGTGTTTAGGATTGTAATGCATTGCCTGTGTGTGGCAGAGGCCTGTTCAGTGGAGGCATTCAAGAAGGAATTAGACTGATAATCTGAAAAGGAAGAATGTGCAGGGTTTACACAGCGAAGATGGTAGAATGTCACTCGGTGAAGTGTTTCTTCAGAGACCCAGCTTCGACACAGTAGGCCAAATGGCCACCCTGTGTAATGAAACAGTTGGGTGATTCTGTGAATGAATATTTCTCTGACTACATTAAGCAGCTTGTGGATGAGGTAAGTAAGATTAGTGAAAGTTGGTGCCTTGCAAGGTGCTCTGTTTACATAGCAACAAGTGATGGCCATTTTGTCTTGTTTGCCATTTAGTTGCATTTATTTAGATGCGAAAACCTTGAAGCTACAGCTTTGATTGAAGGGGATGGAGTGCTGGTTTCATGACGGTATCCATAACTAGAAGGTACAGTTTCAGAGTAAAGTGTCTGCTATTTACGGCTGACGTGAGGAGAAATTTCTTGATCTTTGTACTTCTCTGAACTGTGGAGGCTGGGCCGTTGAACATATTCAAGGCTGAGACAGACAGATCTTTGGACTGCAGGGAGTCACGGGTTAGGGTAAACAGGCAGGAAAGTGGAGTTGAGAGATCAAGATTTTATTGAATGTTGAAGCAGACACAAGACATCATATGCCTACTGCTATCCCCTTTTTAATGTTAATAAGTTCCAGAGGTATCTGAGACAGGAAACTGTATCAAAATATCCACTTAGAAGGTTATCTCTATTCTTAAAATGCTGTTAAATAGTCATTGCGTGCATCTGCTAGACATTTTTTGGCAATCAACTAATTTTTGTTGAAACAAGGTTTTTTTAAAGTGGGGGGGCTGAAATTTTGGCATAGCAGACTCTTGAGGCAGCAATAGTCACATTTACAAGCCTTTTGTCCTCAGAGGGTTGCAATAACTTCCCAAACCTCGCAATGGGGCCACTTGGATGGAGGGGGGGGAGGGGAAAAGCGTACAGAGCTAAGTGTATAACATCTTGTCCATGTCCAGGCTATCTGTATATTTTTAATATTTTTGCGCATTCTTCATCCTTATTCTGAGTCATGGTCCTCTTATACCTAAAAACCATAGGGTCTCAAGCCTACAGGCGACTGAAACATCTCTTGCTGCCCTGCTTCCTCACTGTAGATACCAGCCAATGTTAAGAACCTCTCCACAGCAGTGCAGCTGACGTTAGAGCCCAATGACCTTCCCACCACTTCCCTCATGGCCTCACTTCCCAAGTTTTAGAGTGGTTCACAAGACCGAGTTCCTCTTTCTGTGCATCCTGTGATCAATTGGATAGTTCCTTTCCAATTAACAGAAATTCATAGTGCAAACAGCAATGAAGGTTAGGTGTGAAGTATCAGCTCAGGGGTTCCAGTAGCAAGGTTATTCTAAACAAAAACCAGAAAATGCCAGAAAAGCTCAGTAGGCCTGGCAGCATCTGTGGATAGAAATTAGCGTTAACATTTCAGGCCCAGTGACCCTTCTTCAGACCCTTCCTCAGGTGAGCAAGAATATCTTGTCTTACGTGGGGTCAGGTCCTACCTGCTCCCAAGGTGTGTAATAACAGCTGTAAATTTAAAATACATATTCTGTTGTCATATCTTCTTGACAAAGAAATGCTAAAAGCAACTTACTATAACAGAGGTCCATCTTGGATCTTTTGCTGTGATGTAATTTGGCAAATTCTATTTCTGATTTTTACAATGGTTAAGGCTTGATAGAAGGATCCAGGGTGTGGCAGAGGAAAGAGAGACTAGCAGGAAAATCAAAGCAGTAATGTCTGCATCAGGGTGCTAATGGCACTTTTGTACTCTGTGTACCAGTCAGTAGACATGATGCCACACTTATGCCCAGTGTCTGCTTTTGGTTTTGCAGTTGTATAAAGACAAACATTTAAGCTTTGGAGTTTCACCCCTGCCCGTGTTTCCGTTTGATAGTACCATCTCTGAAGGGACAATTGGTAGCAAGGGAATTGGAGGAATAAAGAGTTTAAAATCATGCGTCCAATTACTTCCTCCTGGTACCTGTTGGAAATTATTGAACGTAGTTCAGATTTATGAAAATCTAAACGTTGATGTATTTGTGCTTACTTTAAGGAGCTGCACTAACCCTTACCTTTTTACACTTGTGTCTTCGATCATTAGAACTGCAATGAAAGATTCCAGTATAAGTATCAGTTGCGCTCTCATATGAGCATCCACATCGGACACAAGCAGTTCATGTGCCAATGGTGCGGCAAGGATTTTAACATGAAGCAGTATTTCGATGAACATATGAAGACGCACACTGGTATGACTTTTCAACTTTGTTAACTAAGCAGCTGTTGTGATCAGAACTCAAAACGCAAAGGACAATTTAACCTTTCTGTCCTCTAAGGACAGTTGTGATGTATCTGACCCAGAATTGTTTGGAGGATGGGGGACGAGGAACGGTAATTATTTCAAATGCATTGATTTTCTGTTTCATTCTGAAAAAATATAAAACTTTTTTGTCACTTACTTTGATTTGTTTCTCCAACACATTCCTGTTTTTGTGTTCCATTCATTATTCTTGTTTCTCCAGTCTTCCTCCAAGATTGCTAACATTTCCACAGTTGACCACTGTCAGTTCGGTATCTTCTATCTAAACAGCACATGTTGACAGGATAATGAAATGTGAGGCTGGATGAACACAGCAGGCCCAGCAGCATCTCAGGAGCACAAAAGCTCCACCTATCTTCTTTTCTCTCCATCTTCGGTCCGCCTCCCCCTCTCTCCCTATTTATTCCAGAACCATCACCCCATCCCCCTCTCTGATGTAGGGTCTAGGCCCGAAACGTCAGCTTTTGTGCTCCTGAGATGCTGCTGGGCCTGCTGTGTTCATCCAGCCTCGCATTTCATTATCTTGGATTCTCCAGCATCTGCAGTTCCCATTTTCACAGCACATGTTGACATCCTATTTGTACCTACTTTTTGAGGTGCCCATACCTGTTTGTAAGCATACTCTTGTACCACATCCATACGTAAAAATGTTCAAGGAAGTTCCTGGCTGGAGGTATGGAGCAGAAAGAGGTTATGAATTCTTCTAAATCATCGTCATAAAATCCCTACAGTGTGGAAGCAGGCACATTGAGTCCACACCAACCCGCCAAGGAGGTGCCCACCCACACCCACCCCAATCTACCTAACCTGCACATCCCTGGACACTATGGGCAACTTAGCGTGGCCAATCCACCTAAACTGCACATCTTTAGACTGTGGGCGTTTTATGGAGAAGACCAAGCCTCCTCAAAATACTAAGAAGGGAGCTTAAACCCTAACTTTTTCTTAATTTTAAAGGCGGATGTGAAGTGCATGTTCCAGATGTGATGTGACTGGTCACACTACTCGATGTTAAGCAAAACACAATTTATTTAAACACTGTGTTGTTAAAATACAAACAAAAGAGGAATTTAGAATAACAAATAATTGAAAACTTAACCTAATAATAGATACAGTGCCTATTACTAATTACCTGTTCCAATATAGTAACATTCCATGAAGACACTCCATAAAGTTCAGATGCAGATTCTTACATGCAATCCAGGAGGAAACAACATTGAGAGATTTCAGAGAAAGTAGGAGCTAGGAATCATTTTCTGAAGTGCCAACCTTTCTGGGACCCAAACAGTTTCTGACAGACAGAACTGGAAAAAACTAGAAAGCCTGACCTGTGAGAACTGCCCACTCCCCTTGCATTGTTTCAACTGTTTTTAAAATAACCTAAACGTCTCTTGAACTTGGCTATCTCCAGTAGCCACTTTTCCACCTCTGCCTTTGCCACCTCGCTTCAAAAAAAGCCCAGGACAAAATAACCTTCTTAAAGTGAACAGCATTATCATAAGAGGAAACTGGAACACCCAAAGGAAACCCACGCAGACATGGGGATAATGTGCATGCTCCACACAGTCGCCCGTGACCTGAACCGAACCGGGTCCCCGGCACTATGAGGTAGTAATGCTAACCGCTGGGCCACCATGCTGCCATACTTTCTTGATTTTGAAGGAATCTGTGGAGTTCTGAGGTTGTGAGAAATGCACTGTTTTTTGCTTTCTTTCTTATAACTCCTGCCAACTTGCTGCAATTTCATTGCTGCTTCTAGTTTGAGATCAGCAAAACTTAGAACCCAGTTCTTCTAAATCTAGATCTGTTTTTGTGTGTGTGTCTCTGTGTGTGTGTGTGTGTGTGTGTGTGTGTGTGTGCGCGCGCATGTGCGTGCGCGTGTGTGTGTATGTACTTCGAGAATGTGTACGAATGCTTATATATACACGACAGAAGTAAAGTTTTAAAATGGTGCAAAGGGAGCTCCATTAGTCAGTGCCAATCTGAGAACAATTAGTTTATTGCTATTTTCCTCCCTTCATTATTGCAACAGTTTCTGTTCAAGCAAGACGTAAGCTTAAATCCTGGTACGTCAGGCAGTTGACCAATTCTGCTGATTGTTGGTTAACAGCCATTTGGTCCCTCGTGGGCCAGCCACCAAATCATTAGTATTTGATCATGCGTTCAGATCTTTGCTGAAAAATCTATACTGTTATTGAGACTGGCTGTAACTTTGCCTTTCCAAAATGAAAATGAAAGGGAAAACTGCTCACTAGCTGCTTGACCTTAGTGAGAATATCTGTCCTTGGCTGTTATAAGTGCTATAGGACCTTTCTCAGGTGATAATTCAAAACTGTGATGATATGAGGTATTCTGACTGTGTAAAACCCATGCCCAGGGATCTTGGTTGTACGCCTCAGGCTAATACATTAAAAAGTCTAGTGTCTGAACTGGGAATTCTGTTTTTTAAAAAAATTATACTGCCATCTCCCCATGTAGCATGGTTCACGTACCTGCCTTTTGATGTGGAAATGCAATACCATGAAGAAAGAATATCCTTTCAGTTTCCACTCATTTTTCCTTTTTACTGCGTACAATTCCATGAATGCGTGGCGTTCTGTTACCTCGTCACAATGGCCATTCATCGAGTATAAGATTAGATTATCTATTTTCACAGTCACTTCAACCATACAGCCATCATAGGCCTCTGCTGTCCTCCATAAATACGTACATGCTACTTCCAAGTCAGATTGGTGTGTGACTTGGAGGGAAACTCAAAGGTGATGAGACTCCCATGGATCTGCTACTCTTGTCCTTCGAGCTGTTGATGATTGTTGATTGGGTAGGTACTATCTTAGAAGCCTCAATGAATTTCTTGTAAATGGTATACACTGTTGCTACTGTGTGAATGATGGAGGGGGTAAAGGTGATGGGTGAGATGTAGATCAAGCTGGTTGCTTTTGTCATTCCAGGTACGTGGAAAGCACTCGGTCATGCTCCTGACTTGTGTCATGTAGATAGTGGCCAGGCTTTGAGAGGCAAGAAGGTGTATTGGATGGAACCAACTGGAATTGTTCTCCATAGAGCAGTGAAAATTAACAGTGGAGAGGACTTTGTGGGGAGTCAATAGAATAATTCCGAATCCTGAAGGAGAAAGTGTTTTGAGTGGCAGGAAATTTAGTAATCAGAGGACACAGATTTCAGATGATGCCAGAAGAACCCGAAAAAGCACAGCAAGTTGTTACAGTCTGAAATATGCTGCCTGAAAAGTGGGTTATAGAAACAGATTGAGTTGTAACTTTCAAAGATGTTTGCATGTATACTTGAAAAGCAGAAAAATATGCAGGATCATGTGGAAAGAACTGGGAAGTCAGACTGACTGAATAAATTACATAAATGGCATAGACATGATGAATCAGATTACTACCTCCTGTCCTTTGTCATTCTGTGATTCTGTAACTTAAAACAACATATGGTTCATAATAAGACATAGGAGCAGGAAGAGGACATTCATGCCCTCAAGCCTGCTACACCATACTGTACAATCATAGCTGATCAACTTTAGGCTGATAGGCACATTAGAGAAAGGAGCAGGAGTAGGACATTAAAGTCCCCAAGCTGATGAATCGGAATCATGTTTTCACCATATCACTGTGCTGACCCAGTCAGTACTGAGTGTAAGAGGCAACCTCTTACCTGCTGCTTTCTCGCTTTAGCTCAAGGCTACTTCAGATCCAGCTTTGTTTGATTGTATTACATGCCTTTAGTTCATTTCTCTGTCATATTTGTTCTTGGGATCTGTCTCTCTCGAGTTTATTATTTGCTGTCCATCACAAGAGTCTTGATAAACTGGCGGACTGCCTTGAACTGCTGGTAACTTGAGGGTTAGTTACGTTATTGTGCAAAAACTGACAGAAGTTTGGATTCTGGAAATCAGAAACAAAAACACAAATTGCTGGAAAAGCTCAGCAGGTCTGGCAGCATCTGTGGAGAGAAATCGGAGTTAACATTTTGGGTTGAGTGACCCTTCTTCAGAACTTTTCTGTAGTTGGACTCATGTACAAACCAGCTCAGGTAAGGATGGCAAGATTCTTTCCCTAAAGGATGCTAGTAAACTGGTTTCAGTTTATAACAATGTCAACTTGCCATCATTTTCTTAATTGCCTTTGTGGAATTTAACTATGGTTCACAAACATAAGGCAGGATTTTACAGAACTAAGGGAAAAATGGGATTGGGACTTTGTGAAAACTTGCTCCAGCTATGAAAGGCAGAAGACATCTTCAGAGCTGTGTCATTGTGTTCTTTGACATGACCTCTACATGATTGTACTCTCTTAGCAATTCAGGGCTGCAGGCTAAGTTTTTATTCTCATTAATGGCTGAGTATAAACTCAAAAATTTAATCTTTTTGTTGCTTCTAGGGGAGAAACCGTACATCTGTGAGATCTGTGGCAAGAGCTTCACCAGTCGGCCAAACATGAAACGGCATCGTCGGACACACACAGGCGAGAAGCCATATCCATGCGATGTCTGTGGCCAGCGCTTTCGCTTCTCCAACATGCTTAAGGCACACAAGCAGAAGTGTTTCCGAGTCACCAACCCCATCACGGCAGACAGCAACCCCCTGAGCCTCACGTCCGCCACACCCCCCAATTCCAGTAACCCCCTCATTAGCCCCCATCCCCAATCACACCCTCACTCCCTCCCTCTGCCCCTCCTTCACTCCCTCCCACCAACTCTCCCCCCTCCCCCGCACCTTCCACCGCCACCTCCCCTCTTTCCAGCTGGACGGATAAATGCCAACAACAACTGAATGGCTGTAAAGGGGCAGGGGGCATTTTGGCCCTCCAAACAAAAAAAAGAGACAAGTGACTGTAGCAGACAGAGAAGCGCGCACTGGGTGTGACGCTGAATATATTCTGTTACCTGGAAGGAATATAACCAAAGGGGGCATACTTAACAGATGGGGACTCAGATTCAAACAACCTTGAAAAAGATCATTATTGACTTATGTAACAAAAAACCTATTTTGGTGTATTATTTACAGTAAGGATGTAGACAAAGGATTTTTGTTTTTTAAATGTCATTATAGGACTAAAGGCTATTACCAAGTAGTCTGAACTACTTTTAAAGGCATCCATAGACTTAAACTGCTCTCACTTTAAAAAAAACTTTTCTGTTTGCGTTTTTGAACATAAATATCCCTGCAGCATATAATGCAAGAAGGACATGTACAGATTTAATGCAGAGAGCAAAGCCCTTCATAAATGTGTTTCTAATATACTTAGCAAGGTATTGTTGGATTCCTCCCTTTTCTGAGCACCCCTTCCTACCTGTCCAAACTCAACCCCACTCCTCTCCAAACCTAATCCCCCCCCACTTCCCAAACCCATTCTTTTGAGCCTCCAAAGTGTATCCTGCTATTTTTTAACACATGTTTAGTTAAGTAAAGCAAGCTGTGCTTGTGTGTAGCAAGTTTAACCATTTACTGTGGCACGTCTAAACCGACTTGACATTTTAGCAGTTAGTGTCATGTCATATGAGTGAACCGGGGCAGTGTTTATTTTACCATGGACTGTATGACTTAACCACAGAAGCAACTGAGGTGAGAGGATAAGAATTAATGGAACTGAGGGGCTCCAGTTTGTGGCCAAGTACAGACACTAAAGAAGGGATGACTGACAAAATCAGTCACGGAAAGTAGGACTTCTCTCTCAGTCAGTTAACAGCCTGGAGGCAGGGAACTGGGTGGATTGCAAAAGTGTGCTCTAACCACCACTTACTCCAGTTCACTTTACTGACTGCTTTGCCTCCAAACTTTGTGGCCATCTTTGTTGGGGCTGACCAGGGAGCCCTTGTTTCTTTGGAGGACCAAGTTAGCACTTGATGATCATGAGCACTGTGGCTTTTAATAGGAAAGCAGAGTTAATAAAGGCAGAAATAAATATTCTTCTAATATTTACAGTGCAGCAGAAGGACAGACCATTCCAATCGTTCTTAAAGAACTGAGCTGGAGAGTTTGAAATTTAAATGGGAATGAAACTGGTCAGTGCTGTTGTGGAGGATTCTGCACTAAGCCAAGGCACAGTGTAATGGAGAGGACTGAGAAAATACATGCAGTAGAAGTCAAGTAAGGAGCATTTGGGTGTTGAAATCTCAGCAGCAAGAAGTATTGGGAAATATGCTGCTTTAAGTTGCAGCTGATGTGAGGGTTTTTGCACCTTTCATTAACTTTAAACTTTATAGACCCCAGGGAAAAGAAAGACAAAGAAATGAAGTTCTCTTGCAAATGGTTGCCTTAAGGGACTCGAATTACAGAATTTAGCAAGACATGGTTGGGGATCATTAGATATATTTGCCCATCAGAGATACTTCCATCCCTCCTCCTACAGGGGAAAATTCAGTTATCGAAACAATATCAGAGACAAAGAAAAACTGCAGATGCTGGAATCCAAGGTAGGCAAATGGGAGGCTGGAAGAACACAGCAGGTCAGGCAGCATCTGGAGGAAAGGAGCAGTCAGCAAGCAGCAGGACTCCTGAAGAAGGGTAATAGCTGAAACGTTGACTGGTCCTTTACTCTGGTTTCTGCCTGTTCTGCTGTTTTCTTCCTGTTTATTGAAACCATATGACAGGCTCACATTTAAAGTGTGGTCAAATTAAAAGTATGACTTGGTACCAGAACTGGGGATTCTCCTTTGTGTATGATGTTAAGCCCAGGTGCATCAGTGGCTTGCTTTCTGAAGTAGGACTTTCAGCACAGACTTCAGTGTTTCAGATAGTGCCTTTGTCATTATGCTGCTCCTCTAGGATTAAAACCACCTTGATTAGCTTCCCCCTGACCAAGGGCTTATGTTTTACTGAAAGGCATAGAGAACAATTGACAGTGGCAGTGTTAGATCTGGTTGAGCTTTTGATTTGGTAACCCTTCCAGTAACTGTTCAAGGTGGACTGTAAGACACACCCAGGGATATTAATTGCATTGCTGCAGCATCCTTCCTGTCTCAGTCCAATTTGCCTGTGACATCTTGACTCTAAAAATGGTGTGCCTCTAAAAGGTGAACTTTTTTAAGAAGGATCGTGGGAGTAGGACAGAGAGGAGCAGTCTTCCATTGGCAGCCCTGATAACAATGCTGCTACAGGTATCTTACCAGAAAGGTCTTGTACTTGACACAGCTGTCTGCTTGTGGTGGATTTTCACACATAGCTTTATGGGAAGAGTTCCCCAAAACTGGAATAATTTCCACATGCTGCCATTTTAGTCAATTTCTGTTCTACTGAACTAATAGATATTGACATCCCTCTAAACTTGAACACTAACCTAGATTTTAAAGCATTACAAAGGGGTGAACTTACTATTTGAAGCCCACCTTAAACTGCAGCGATTACTTTGTTTGGGAACTGTAAAAGGCCTCAGATTTTAGAGTGGAATTTTGTTGAATCATGTGGACATTACACTACATCCTCACCATAGGTTAATCTTCTTGTAATTATTAAAGACGCCCTTTTCCCTACCCATCCTTAAGACTATTTTGTCATAATGCAGGATTAAAATAATAGAAATCTAATTGAAATATTCAATTTGATTGATGTGCTTATAAGCTGCTTTAACAATTTAAATCACTATTTTGCACCGGGGCATGGGAGAAGTCATTCTCTGTTTCTGAACTGCAGATTTTAGAAGAATCATTACTATATTTAATGGTAAGTAACAGCAGAGCAGAATTTATTTGCAAGTGCACTGTTAAGTCTCGAACTATATTTTGTCACAGAATTTAACGTGCAGTATTTGTCATTGTACAGAGACGAGGAGGAAAATGTCAGTGAAGCATTTCAGTATTTTTAATATGCTCTTATCGGATACAGAGTTTAAAAAAATTAAATAAAAAGTTGGTTATTGTAAAGACATAGGACTTTTTAATATTCAATGTTTTGATACTTTTGAAATCTGCCTATTTTGCTCATCAAGACTGCACCTTCAAGCAATAGCAATCTTTGGGTTGGGCATCCTGATACTTATTTTCGGTGTTGGTAATTCAGCCAACTTTTAATTGGAATTTGTGTTCTAACATAGGACCCCTCAGTTGTTCATTAGCATGTAAACCTGCTCATTATCTCAGATACAGCAATGCAGCGTGGTGTAATGGGATGCTAGTCTGTTGTTATAGGATCCAACGGCAATGACAGCAAACTTTGTTCCAAGTTTGCAATTCAGGACAAAACCATGAACAAAGGGGGTTTATGGGATCCTTTGCACAAAACAGTACAATGTGAATCATCCATAGCAGCTGTTACTTTTCCTTCAGATTCTGGTATTTAATTTATATGGTATTCTCATCTTTCATTTTTTTATATATATATATACACGCTAACAGTCGCATGCTAAACGGACTTCAACCAGAGGGAGGGAGTAGTTAGATTCTGTGCTTCCTTTTGCAGCCTTCATCTCTTCATTGTACTTTTTAATTCCTTGCAGTACATAATCCTTCCATTTTATTTAACAATTCTAAAACAGAATTGGATGAAATTATCCCAAATTTTTTAAAAAAAGGTTTTTTTTGCAAAGGCTATTGGCCATCACAAAGCAAGAGAAACCTGTTCAGGTAAATGATATATCTAAGTGCAATCTGTCAAAACTGCAGCTGAGAGTGTCTCAATTGACACGTTTGAGGATTTCCTTGCTTTTTCAGAGGCACCGCCTGTGGTTATCATATTGTTGCCACAAGTATTCTTTTAAAAAAATATTTGAAGTGCTCGTACTAATTGCAAAAACTTCTGGAATCCATCCGGTTAATGTTGAGGTTGTTATATCATTCCATTCATTATGGAAGTACTTAAAGCAGGCATCCTCTGGTTTGCCAAGTCCCGGAGGCTATATTGGGTAAAGGTTCGGTCTCCAGCTGTGTTCATGGAGGATTTTTTAAAAGAATTAATTTAAAGACTGTTGTTCAGAGTTTGAGAAACGTGAACAAGGATAGCATTGGATTGGAGCCTTTTAACCCTTTGTTGACATCCTTATTTCACAGTGAATGTTACTTTTGCTGTACAAAATGAAATCATGGGTGAATTGATTCATAAGCTTCATTTAGGTAAGCTATATTTACAATGAAATCTTGCACCTTAACCCTAATATCCCTTCCTCCAAAGGACCACAGATGAGGGGGGGGGGAAACACTGCTTCATACTGTAGTTATTCCGCTATCTTGTGGAGAGATTTCATTTGAAGCAAGATCATACTGATGTAAACAGCTGCGTAGTACTGCCTCATTCAGGTAGTGTTGTACAGCTTGTTGAATAGGGGAAATGCTACGGATAATATTTGTTGGATACAAGGCCAAAATTTAGCTTGGTCCATTTTAGTAAAGCATTAGGTTTAAGAAAAAAATTAAAATCAAATTTGTGTATCAGTTATAAGTATGTTAATTCTATATTTTACTACATAAACACGTCTTAGTTATCTTGTGTACATAGCATTAATGTAGAATGTTGTAGTCTTGTGGTTTAAAGGAAGATTATGTCCATAGGTGCTACAATTACCAGTCTATATCTGTCATTTATGTACTGCTTAGTGTATAGTGTAGTCAGGATTTGCTGTCTAATTCCTGAAGAAATAAATTCTTTCATTATAATAAAAGCATGGTTTACACCTTTGTATTCTTAAAAATTGTTGTCAACCAACTTGGAACTTAGCACAATTTGCACATTTTTCCTGTAATTCACATGCCTTTCATTTGTCCTTTCAGAGGAGCTTGAAACTATAGAATTCTTCACTTCCCTCAGTCTTTTTGTCCTTCTTCAGTGCTTTTAAAACCTAAGCCAGGTATATACCAAGAAGGAAGAGTTCCAAAGACTGTCAACTCTGAGAATAAAATTCACCTCACCACGGTTTTAAATGGGTGACCTGATTTTTAAATAGTGACACCATCTTGCTTTAGATTCTCCGATGAGAGGAAACATATGCTTCCTTTCTACACTTTCAAGATCCCTTAGGATTTTATACATTTCAGCCGTCGTTTATTTTCCTGAACTCCGATGGACACATACCTAGCCTGTCTGACATTTCCTCATTTTAAAAAAAAACCTGTCCATTCCAGGTATGAGTCTAGCAAACCTTCTCTGAACTGCTTCGATGCATGTATGTCCTTACTGAAAAGAAGTGACTATTACAGGGTGCACTGTACACTAGATGCAGTTTTCTGTGGAACAGAGGCATAACCTCCCTGTTTTTCTATTCCGTTCCTCTCAGGATGAATGACAATATTTCGTCAGTTTTCCTAATGACTTGCTGTACCTGCACTAACTTTATACACAAGAGGGGACCCAGATCCCTCTGTATCGTGGAACTCTGCAATCTTCACTGTTGAGATATTATACTTTCTTTCACTCTGCTAATTTCACATTTAAAAATTGCATCTGGAAGACTATAAAGTACCAAAAGGAAAGCCAAAAGTGCCATAATGTAGGATTCTTTTATTTGGACTAGCTTGGTGAAGCCAATAAGTAGGAGTGGAATTAAAAATTAATATGACAACATCTTTACTAAGAGCCTAAGGGTTATGACTGAAGTCTGAACAGAGTTGTTTAACAATCCACTTCTGGTCTCCCCTGTCTAGAGGAATTTTGAACTGCAAACACAATACCACTGAGTCATTGTTTAGCCCTGACTATTTTCATTGCAGGCTATAATGTTGCCACGAGATTTGAAAGCTTTTTTCCAATTTTGTCGATATTTGTCACCAAGATTTTCTATCCTTGACTTTCACTGCCTCTCTCTAGCAGTGAATGCTTGACAGTGATTATATTTACATTTAGAAATGAATCCTCGACGAGACAGCAGTTGTCATTGCCACACTCGTATACTGCAATCTGTGATTTGTGTGTGAGAATAATTCCACCAAAAATGCCTCTGCTCCCTCTCCCAGATTCAGTCTGAGGACTGGCAAACAAATGGAATTATCTGTCTTGATGCCTCACTGTACAAGAATTCGGTCAAATCTGCAATGTGAACTTCAATGGATTGTGTCCAGATGGCCAAAAACTATAAACGCTGCCAGGTCTCTTCTCAACTGTCAAACAGCCAACATACTGGATGAGAACAAAATAAAAAGCTTCAAAGACACCGAGGTTCTCCTTGAAGTTTGGTAGCATTGATGCTAGTGACTGGGTGCAGCTCACTACCAATCACGCAAGACAGCAACAACATGTCTGTCAAGCTTCGACCAAAGCTTTGAAGCCAAACGTCTTAACAGTGAGACAGAGCAGCAGCACAGAGGGAAGGTAAAGCAAATCATACCCTCAGGATCCCATTACATCAAGTCATCCTGCCTGTGTGACCCCTATGATCTACCGATCGAGGCTTGAGTCACATGAAGACCCTGGCAGAAACCCACGACCCCTGAGTTGTCATCGCACTGAAATCAAGGGACGTTCTGATTATTAGTGGGAATGGAGGAGGTGGCAGTGTAAGTGTAACTTGTCCTGCACTTGCCTGGTCCTCCAGGAAGGTTGTGGTGAGTCCTTGGACTATTCAGTGGGGAGAGGAATATTTTGAGGGACTGGATGCCAGTGGTGAAAAGAAAATTAATAAAAGTAGCTGAATTTTTATATACGTTCTGTGTCGCGAATATATTTTAAACTGCTACTAGTCTGAAAGGTTTGCAAAATAATTATATTGTTCATTACTGTGAAACTTCTATTATATCTATTAATAAATAGGATTAAGTGGTTTTACAGAGTAGTTTATTCAATAATGGAACATTTTTACCTTTGTTTTCAGATAAACAATCATTTCTAAAATGTCTTAAATGTTTTAGAAAAAATACATTATTCCAATTATCCATTATTCAGATACAAATAACCTGTTTCAAAATACCTTGAGCCCTTTCTGTTTCAACCCAATCACTATTATTCCTATTATAGTAGTATTGGCCTTATAACTTGCTCATTCGTAAAATATTTAGTCTCACTGGGAGGAAGGTTGCTGTTGAAGCATATGGGATCTCTCTAAGAATACCAAACCATTCCTTCTTGTCGTCATTGTACCTAAAATCAGGAAAAAAAAAAGATATCTTATAATGGAGAAGTAGACTGTTTGATCCATTGTACTTATTTTTTGGAAGTTGCTAACAGTTCCTCCCCTCCTCTGCTCTTTTGCCATTGCTCTGCGAGCTTCCTCCTATCAATCTTAATTATTTCCAATATAAAAGGGTGGTGAGACATTATACAGGATTATGGTCAGATATCTCTCCATACCTATACAATCACCTAATTTGCTGTTTTCAGTGTGATTAGCTCACCATTTAGAGAGGACACTTCTCAGTGATGTGCAACATTGTGTCTTTTTCTCAAATGTAGAAGGGATTTGTGCTGTGACCCCTACAGTGCATGTAGGCTGCACACTACCCCTGAACTTGTCCTGAACCTGTTTAGCTGGGATTGCAGTCACTGTAGCTGTTCAAAACCTGACACTGCACACCTGGGGCTTTTCACCATAAGTTTGTTCATGACTTCCTGTGTTTCCCATCCCTTAACCCCAAAGGATGTCTGTTGTCAATGTTAGATTTGATAACCAGAGCCTACGGAAAATCTTGCCCTAGAGGTACAGCAGTACAGAGACATGAGGTTGATTTGTTAACTCTAACTTAGGAACAGGGTAACCCCCTGTATCCCCTCTAGTCAGTTCCACCATTCGATTCAGTTGAGACTGACCTGCAATCTAACTTTGCAGAAGAGGCTGAGTGGCCTACTTTATGTTCCTAACTACCTTTGACTAATAAAATTCTCCTAAACAAATCGATTAAGTGAGTCCTGAGGAGAAAGGCATGCTTTGCTGAAGTTTTTTTTATCTTGTATTCATCAGAACAATTGGGCATTCTTGCAATGTAAAGGGGAAAATAGATTCAGAGATAATGGGAACTGCAGATGCTGGAGAATTACAAGATAATAAAATGTGAGGCTGGATGAACACAGCAGGCCAAGCAGCATCTCAGGAACACAAAAGCTGACGTTTCGGGCCCAGACCCTTCATCAGAGAGGGGGATGGGGAGAGGGAACTGGAATAAATAGGGAGAGAGGGGGAGGCGGACCGAAGATGGAGAGTAAAGAAGATAGGTGGAGAGAGTGTAGGTGGGGAGGTAGGGAGGGGATAGGTCAGTCCAGGGAAGACTGACAGGTCAAGGAGGTGGGATGAGGTTAGTAGGTAGCTGGGGGTGCGGCTTGGGGTGGGAGGAAGGGATGGGTGAGAGGAAGAACCGGTTAGGGAGGCAGAGACAGGTTGGACTGGTTTTGGGATGCAGTGGGTGGGGGGGAAGAGCTGGGCTGGTTGTGTGGTGCAGTGGGGGGAGGGGACGAACTGGGCTGGTTTAGGGATGCAGTAGGGGAAGGGGAGATTTTGAAACTGGTGAAGTGCAGTAGGGGAAGGGGAACTCATATTCCGCCTGGGAACCCTGCAGCCATATGGTATCAATGTGGACTTCACCAGTTTCAAAATCTCCCCTTCCCCTACTGCATCCCTAAACCAGCCCAGTTCATCCCCTCCCCCCACCCACTGCATCCCAAAACCAGTCCAACCTGTCTCTGCCTCCCTAACCGGTTCTTCCTCTCACCTATCCCTTCCTCCCACCCCAAGCCGCACCCCCAGCTACCTACTAACCTCATCCCACCTCCTTGACCTGTCCGTCTTCCCTGGACTGACCTATCCCCTCCCTACCTCCCCAGCTACACTCTCTCCACCTATCTTCTTTACTCTCCATCTTCGGTCCGCCTCCCCCTCTCTCCCTATTTATTCCAGTTCCCTCTCCCCATCCCCCTCTCTGATGAAGGGTCTGGGCCCGAAACGTCAGCTTTTGTGCTCCTGAGATGCTGCTTGGCCTGCTGTGTTCATCCAGCCTCACACATTTTATTATCTCGGGAAAATAGATTAACTGCTTTGTGTAATAGACTTCCGTCACATTTTCTTTACATCTCTTCTGGTTCTACATTTTAAACCATGTCGCTCAGTACTGGACTCTCCAGTCAAAGGAAATATTTTCTTACTACTCTGTCCATCTCCCTTAATATCCTAACTTCAATTCACCTCTTAACCTCTTTAATTTCAGGGAAAGAGAATGAATGGATTAAATCACCAGGAAGAAACGAAGAAATTGGGTTTTGAAACTGTCTTTGAAAAAGATATATAGAAATAGTGATATAGATTTGTAAAAGTAATAATAACTATTAAACTAGAGCCATGGGTTCAGAAAGCAACTAACAAAATGAACGCTGGGAGCCGACAAACGAACAGAATTTCTTCAGGGAGAAAACAGTACTGTTGGTTGGGAGTTATAAACATGAAAGCTTATATAGGAGACTGTGTGTGGTGATGGAATTTGAGTTCAAAATATCTGAACTAAATATGGGTCATAACTGTTGTAGTTATCAGTACATCTAGTAAGGAATTCAGGGGACAGGTCTTCGCCCAGAGAGTGGTTAGAATGTGGGACTCATCGCTACAGAGAATTGAGGTGAAAAGCAGGTTCACTTAACAGGAAGTGAAATAAATGCATGACGGAGAAAGGAATAGAAGATTAATTCATGGGGTCAGATTAATTGTGGACCACGGAAGCTCATATGTAGCACAAACAGTGGCACGGACCTCTTAGATCAAGTATCAATATACCCTGTCTCTGTGACCTAGGGATTAGTGAGAAAAGATTGGACTGTTTGGACTTGCACCTTTCGAACTTCAGAAGAATGGGAAGGGATCTTATTGAAACATATAAAAACCTAAGAGGGCTGAATACTGAAAGGATGTTTCCTGTTTTGGGGGAAGTCGAGAACAAGAGACAAATTATATTTTTGAAAAAGGGTATCCTATTTAAGGTGGAGATTAATAGATTTCTTTTCTCCAAGGTTCGTGCGTGGCATTTCCTTTATAAAGAGGGTGGTTGAGTTGGGTCCTTGAACACTGGCAGATAGATTTGTGTCTAACAAAGAACAGGCCCAAAATGGATCTGAGGCCTCAACCAGATTAGCCATGATCTTATTGAATGGCAGAGAAAACGAGGGAACAAGTGCCTAATTTTATGTTCCATCCCTAGTAGCACTTGATGGTTGGTAAGCTGTCTTTGAACCATCACAAGTGAAGTCTCTATAAGAGGTGCTGGCTATTTTACTTCTCTTATTGTGGCTTCTCTTCACTCATCCTGTCAAAGAGTCAGCCTCACCTCCACACTCATCAATTAGTCAGTTTCAAAAGACGTGGAATTTCAAAAGGGAAAGTGCTACATCAAGGGACTTGGGGAGGTCTATTTCTGAACCAGTGAGTGGACCTGGTTTAGGGAGTCTTTGGGACGGAAATGTTTATTAAGTTACAATGTGTGAAACTTACTTCCAAATGTCATTGATTTCAGTTGGGACAAAATCTCCAGATTCAGTTTGTACCATAGTAAACCCACCAATGGCGTATAGACATTTAGACAACGTGACAAGGCTCAGAGAGCTACGTTCCTGAGGAAACTCTGCCATCTCTTCCCACCTGCAGCACAGAGAAATGACAAGTTAGACAGGAAGCAGCACAATGCCCAGAAGATGCCAGAGCTCTTTACAAGTCAACCACAGTGTCAACAGAGGTCTAAAGACTTTTTTGTCTGCAGAGCCCAGCAGAGCATGTGCACTGAGCTGGGGTCAGAAATAAGACTTCTTTCTATCCCCTTCACTGTGTTTCCTCACCTGAGCGAGGCTTGCTTTAAGGATAGTTCTGCTTGGTTCTTTTTGGGCAATGGTTAGAATCATACAGAAGAGGCCCTTCAGCCCATCAAGTCTGTACTGCCAAAATGTACTACAACCTCACTAGTCCCACTTTTCCACAACAGGCCTATTGCCTTGAATGTTATGACATTTCAATTGCCTTAGCACGTACTTTTTAAAGATTGTGAGGTTTCCTGCATCAACCACCCTCCTAGTCAGTGCATTCCAGACTGCCATCATTGGATGGCAATGTTTATCCTGAAATCCTCTCCCAACCTTCAGCCTTCCACTTCAAAAGTGTGCCCCTTGTTATTGATCTTTTGACAAAGGGGGAAACAGCTGTTTCCCATACACTCTGTCCATGCCCCTTAATCTTTTACACCTACACCATATCCTCTCTCAACCCTCAGCTGATTGGTGTCAGCCGGTAACCTCAGGCTGAGCAGGTCAAGGCTTCAAGTCCCATTCCTGAGACCTGCGGACTGAGTCCAGACCGATTGTTCCAGTGAACTCCTGAGGGAGCTCTGCGCTTCACTGACAAGAACTGAAACTGTATATCCCATCTGCTGGCCACAGATTTCAGTATTATTTCAAAGAGTTGGGAGTGTTTCACCCTTTATGCCTCAATCCAGTATTTATCCCTCAATGAATGTTGCTAAATGACCAAATAATTTGCCTTCTGTTCTTGTGCATTGCTGTTGGTAAGATCTTGATGAACTATTGATTGCTGATTATAGGGAGAAGGGATTGAGAAACTTATTAGCTATGATCAAATAACCTAATTCTGCTCTTGTATCTTGTGGTTATTATGGCACCTGATTTTCTTTACTACAACAGTGATGACAATTCCAAAGTGGCTTCCTATCTTCTTAAACCATAAAATATAGGAGCAGAATTAGGCTATTTGACCTATTGCATTTGCTCTAGCATTCAAACCTGGTAATACGTTTCTCAACCCCATTCTTCTGCCTTCTCCTATAACCTTTGATCCCTTACCATTCAAGAACCTACTAAATCTGTCTTAGATACACTCAATGACTTGGTCTCCATCGTGCTGTGCAGCAATCAGTTCCACTACTCTCTGACTGAAGAAATTTTCTCCTCATGTCAGTTCTAAATGGTGGTCCCTTCACTGAAGCTGTGCCTCAGATTCTAGTCTCTTGTACTAGTGGAAATATCTTCTCCACGTCCACTATCTAGGCCTCTCAGGACCCTAAGTTTCAGTCAGATTCAACCATGCCTCATATAACAAGCCCTTTGTCCTCTGCTCTTGTATTCTAGCCCTCTTAAAATGAGTGTTAACATTATATTTTTCTTATAACTGCCAAGTGAACCTGCATGTTAACTTTAAGACAGTCCTAAATTAAGACTCCCAAGTCCCTTTGTGCTACAGGTTTCTAAAGCCTTTCCCCATTCATAAAATAGTCTATGCCTTTATTATTCCCACCAAAATGCATAACCTTATATTTTCCCACTCTGTATTCCATTTGCCACTTCTTTGCCCATTTTCCTAGCCTGTCCAGGTCTTTCTGCTGCCTCCCAGTTTTCAACATTACCTGTCCTTCCATCTATCCTTGTGTCATCTACAAATTTAGCAACAATGCCCTCCGTCCCTTCGTCCAGATAGTTATTGTACAATGTGAATAAATGTGGTCCTAACACTGACCCCTGTGGAGCTCCACTAGTCACCAGCTGCCATCCTGAATAAGACCCTTAATCCCCACTCTGTCTTCTTCCAGTCAGCCAATCCTCTATCCATGCTAGTATCTTGCCCCTAACACCATGAGGTCTTATTTAACAGCTTCCTGTGCAGCACCTTGTCAAAAGCTTTCGGAAATCCAATTAGATCATGTCCACTGACTCTCGTTCGTCTAACTTGTTCATTGCCATCTCAAAGAATTCTAACAGATTTGTCAAACATGACCTCGTCTTGACAAAGACATGCTGACCCTGTCCTATTTTGCCATGCACTTCCAAGTACTCCACAATCTCATCCATAATAATGGACTCTAAAATCTTACCAACAACTGGGATAAGGCTAACCGCCCTATAGTCTCCTGTCTTCTACCTCTTGCCCCTCTTAAACATGGGTGTTACATTGGTTATTTTCCAGTCCTCTGGGACCCTCCCTGTCTCTAGTGATGCCTACAAAAAAATCACCACCAATGCCTCCAAAATCTTCTCAGCTACCTCCTTCAGAACTCTGGGGTGTGATTTATCCACCTGAGACCTTTCAGCTTCCCCAGCAAATTCTCCTTAGTGATGGCCACTACACTCACCTCTGCCCTCGACTTACATTCTGAAATGTTGCTGATGTCTTCTGCTGTGAAAACTAATGCATAGTACCCATTCAGCTTCTTTGTTCCCCATTATTACTTCTCTAGCTTTATTTTCCAGCGGTCCAGTGTCCACTCGACTCTCTTACCTTTTATTAGACACCTAAACATACTCTTGCAGTTTTCTTTAATATTACTAGCTAGCTTACTTTCATATCATCTTCTCACCGCCCTCAACCATTGCTTTTTAAATTGTTCTCTGCTGGTTTTTAAAGGCTCCTCCAGCTTCCCACTAATATTCACCACATTGTACACACTTGCTTTTGCTTTTATCTGTCCCTGACTTCCCCTTGCGTCTTCTTCCTTGGGATGAATTTCTGCTGCGGGCCTTGCAAATTACCCCCAGAAACTCGTGCCATT
This sequence comes from Stegostoma tigrinum, assembly GCF_030684315.1. Lineage (NCBI taxonomy): Eukaryota > Metazoa > Chordata > Chondrichthyes > Orectolobiformes > Stegostomatidae > Stegostoma > Stegostoma tigrinum. Next base: position 150,708,642 of record NC_081355.1, on the reverse strand, counting down.
GCTGCTCCACCATCTTCCCTGCTAGGCTCCCCCTTCCAATGAATCTGCTCAAATCCACTGTCATGTCTGTGTAATTACCTCAAACTTGTTGAAAGTCTCAAGGTGAATCTTTTGCAGTAATCTATTACTTCCCCGTACAGCCTTTGCCTTCTTATATGCATGACACTGCAATCTCTGTGGAGTGTTGCTTTTGATAAACGATAGACTGTAGTCTACAGGGGAAAGTACAGGATCATGCACGAAATTGGCTATAGTGATTTCCCAGGCTCAGTTAGCCTCGAGTGTTACATGCACAGACAGAACACGTGTTACCGTGACATAATTATCTTGGCCAAATACTACCATTCAGGAGAAGACCCCCTTACTCGTTTGCAGCTATGTCATACACCTCGATGCTTCCAGTCAGTCCGCTGTCCGTGACTCCTGTGGCTACCCAGATTTTATCTCGATAGACCGCTGCTCCAAACAAAGAGCGGGCAATCTTCATGGGAGCCAACTCCCTCCATTCGAACCTCTGGGGGTTATACACCAACACTCTGTTCAAGCACTTCCTGAGATTAATAAGTGGTGAGTGTGAATGTTGTGACATTCAGGAAATAGACATTCTTACGTTCAAGATACTCCGAAATATCAGTTGCATTCAATACTGCCTAGTAATAAGGAGTACAATTGCTTATACAGTTTCAAGAAGTCACGTAATAGGTCAAGAATAACTAACTAAGTTCAATCAGTTTGTAGAATTTGGGCAGTGTGGAATTTGACCCCTGAAGTCCACACCTAAGAGTATCCCACCCAGACCCACTCACTCTACCCTATCCCTATAACCCTGCGTTTCCCATGGCTAACCCTCCCAGCCTGCACATCCCTGGACACTATGGGCAATTTAGCATGGCTAATCCAGCTAATCTGCACATCTTTGGACAGTGGGAGGAAACCGGAGCACCCGAAGGAAACCCATACACACAGAATGTGCGAACTCGACACAGATAGTTACCTGAGGCTGGAACTGAACCCGGGTCCCTGGTGCTGAGAGGCAGCAGTGCTAACCAATGCGCTGCCGTTGGATGGAGCCAGTCAGAGGGGATCATTGTTAGTCTCAGGCTGCTAATCAGTCAGGTACTTAACAGCAGGGTACCACTACGTCATGGAAGTTGTATGGCTTAGAAGTAGCCATGAGCCATTAACAGTTCAGTACAGCTGACCACACGAGTGAAAGAAGCCCAGAAGCAGTATTTACTTGGTGCAGCTGAGCAAGATTAGGCTGCAGTGAAATGCAGGTACAGAACCAGCATGGGGAAACATACTTTCTATAAAAAGCTGAAATTGTACTTTTCATTACACGTTCCACAATCTAATGGAGTGCTATCTCTGATTGCAGAGTAACCTACCGCAAAGTGAGTCATAATTGAGGCAATCCATGATAGTGCATCTTTTCAGAGAATTCCAAAGCTAGGACTTCAAAAGAGAATAAGTAGGAATCCCTTGTAAAGAAAGATTGGATCACTCATAGTGTCTGGTAATTGTTGGGGGCAATGCTGAGAAATCCATGGAATCTGACTTGTGTATATTTGTTCAAGGGTTTATATATTGCCATATTTACCTCTGGTTAATTCTGGACATTGGAAATAAGTTGTGCATGTGTGTACATATTGTAGATTGTACTACTGTTACAACTTTGTTTAGTTAAAATTTATCATGATTTGTTTAAAATCTTGGAATCTTTTGCCTTTATTCTCTTCATAGATACCTATGATCTTGCTCTGTCAAGTTTTAAAAAAGGGTTCCGAGTCCCTAGCCAGAATGTAATTAAAAGATCTGGTATTCTAGTCTGGGATCATCAGTATTGCAAATCAAGTCCATTATTTGAGTGGAGAAATAGATTCAACCAGATTACCTTTTGTTATTTGAAAGAAATAATTCACGAATGGAAATACTTACTTATCTTTTCCTTTGCCTCCTATTACGTATACCCGTTCATTGTGAGACACCACAGAATGGCCATATACTTCATATGGAAGTGGATCCGATTCTCCCCATTTAAATGTGCTATAAATAAAGAGATTGTTTTGAAAAAGATGCATCAGAAACTGCCTTGAACAAACTCTTCTGGGTAAAGTCCTCAGTATTTACAAAAGAGTCTCAGAGTTTGAGGATGTCTCAGGTAGGGTTGTAGATGTAGTGTATTTGGATTTTGCAAATCCATTCAGTAAGGTGCCACATCGAGGACACAATGGCCTTGTGGTATTATCACTAGACTATTAACCCGGAGATCCAGATAGTGTTCTGAGGAACCTAGTTCGAATCCCACCACGGCAGATGGTAGAATTTTAATCCAATACATTCTGGAATTAATAGTGTAATGATGACTATGAATCCATTGTTGGAAAAACCCATTTGGTTCACTGATGTCCTTTAGGGAATGAAACTGCCATATTTGCTATGGGTCTGCGTTGGCAAGACCAGGTAATGTGGTTGACACTTAACTGCCCCTGGGTAATTAGGGTTGGGCAATAAACGCAGATCTAGCCAGTGACGCCCACATGCCATAAATGATTTTTACGAAAAATACAGGCAACAATCCCAAAAGACAAGTTTTGAGAGTACTGGATAAAGGGCTTGCTAACTAACAGGCAGCAGAATTGGGATAAATATGTTATTTTAGGTTGGCAGACTGTAACTGCTGAAATGCTTCTAGGTTCAGCACTGGTGCTCTGTTAATGACAATCAATATTAATGACTTGGAAGAAAGGACAGGGTGCATTGTTGCTTCATTTGTTGATGATACAAAGATAACCTGGAAAGCAAGACAGACAGACAGGAGGCTGGAAGAACACAACAAACAAGGCAGCATCTAGAAGAAAGGAGCAGTCAACATTTCGGGTATTACCCTGCTCCTTTCCTCCAGGTGATGCCTGGCCTGCTGTGTTCTTCCAGTGTCCTTTGTCTCTAAGCTGGAAAGCAAATTGTGAGGAAGGCACAAATATTCTACAAAAGTGATTTAATTCACTAAGTGTGTGGGTGAGCTTCTTGAGTGGAGCATTATGTGGAAAAAATGTGAGGAATGGAAAAACAGAATATTATTTAGTGTCCCACATGGACAGGCCAGGAATAGAGCGATATGGACCATGCGCAGGCAGATGGGATTAGTTTAGAATGGCATAAGGTTGGCACAGACATGATGGGCCAAAGGTCCTGTTCCTGTATGGTATGTTGTTCTATGTTAATAGAGACATCTCCCAGTGACCTATATAGACACTTGTCCAGTGACTAATCCCATGCATAACGTCAAGGGCCGAAGGGCCTGTACCGTGCTGTAATGTTCTATATCGCTCTATTCCTGGCCTGTTCATGTGGGACTCTAAATGCCTCTAAATAATATTCTGTTTTTCCATTCCTCACATTTTTCCACATTATGCTCTACTCAAGAAACTTACCCACACATTATTTAAAAAGGGAGAGTCTACCGAATGCTGTAATGCAGAGGTATCTGAGTGCCCTTGTACACACAAATTAGTGTAAACTACAGATGGTAATTAGGAGGGCAAATGCAATGTTGACCTTTATTGCAAGGGGAATGAATATACAAGTAAAGAAATCTTGCTACAGCTGTAAGGGGCATTGGTGAGACACATAGTTAACAGTTATGATGAAGAGTCACTGGACTCAATGTTAGCTCCGTTTGTCTGTCCACAGATGCTGCCAGACTTACTGAGTGTCAGCAGCAATTACTGAACTGGTTGGAGAGCTGTACATTGTTTCTGTATCCTCACTAAGGAAAGATATACCTGCACTACAGCAGACAGCTTAGGGAAGCTGCAGTGAGTGATTTTTGGCATGGAAGAGTTATGAATAAATTGCACCTATACTCATTAGGGTTTAGGAGAAGGAGAGGTGATCTTACCGAAACAAGATTCTGAGCAGTTTGGTAGATCGCTACTGAAAAGATATTTTCTCAAGGAGGGAAAGCAAGAACAAGGGGCACTGTTCCCAAACAACGGAGTCTCCTCTTTCAGACACAGATGAAGATGAATTTAGTCTGAGGATTGTTGGGCTTTTGAATTCTCTTTTCCAGTGAGTAATAGAAGCTGGATCATTGAACAACCGCAAGGCTGAGTTTGTTTTGTGATCTGAAAGGGAGTCGTGTTATGATGGCTGGGGGCTAGGGCAGAAAAATGGGGTTAAGGACAAGATCAGATCTTATTTAATGGTGCAGCAAGCTTTCAAGGGCAGGATGACCCACTTGTGCTTGTGTTCGTATGTCTGTATTCCGGACAATCCTGACAGTGCCAGTATTTATAGAGGATTCCCAGGAGAACCATTGTATTGACTAAGGAGTCACTGGACAAGTGTCTGTATATAGGTTTACTGGGAGATGTCTCTATTAACATAGAACAACATACCATAAAGGAACAGGCCCTTTGGCCCATCATGCCTGTGCCAACCTTATGCCATTCTAAACTAATCCCATCTGCCTGCACATGGTCCATATCGCTCTATTCCTGGCCTGTTCATGTGGGACTCTAAATGCCTCTTAAACATGACTGGATTAAACCCAACCTGTATTTCTCCACTCAATTTTCCAACAGATCTATATCGCACTGTGTCCTTTGACCAAACATCCTCACTACGCACCAATTTTCATGTTGTGACACAGGGTCTCCCAGGACAGTGCTGATATTTACAGCAGGTCCCTGGGATGAATGTCCATATTGGTAGGGTGTTCCTGGGAGAGTGCCTGAATGGACAGGGGTTCTTGGGACAGCGTCCGGTGGGATGGGGATCTCCAGAAGTGGAATAGTATTTACATGAAGTCTCTGAGCTTGTTGAACATTCCTGGAAGTATTTTAGAATCTGTTTTAATCTGTTTGGTTGCTGTCCTTCAGTCTTTCATGTTTTATATGTGTTCAGAGTTTGCACATTTCACTGGAAGAAGATGCTTAATGATTTCCTAATCTCTTTCACGTTTCCAAAAGAAGCCAAACCGAAACTTCAGAGAACAAGTTTCTGAAGATTGACAACTTTGATAAAGTTAACAGGTAGCAGATTCACTCTCAAATGGAAGTCCCTGAGCTTCATTTAAAGTGACCTGTTCACACTGAATTAACAGGTGGAGTTCCCTTCTAACTCAACAAACGTTCTGCTGACCAATAATGCAGAGCAGAAACTGACAAGTTTATAATGCCTTTATAAACTTATCACATCTTCAGCATATCCCAGAGTATTTATCAGATATGTGCTTTTAAATGTGATCGTCAGTTTCAACCTTCCTTCTAACGCAATTATCACATGACAACACCCCCACCACCCAACACATTAACATGGACAAAGGAACAGGAGCAGGCCATTCAGTCCCTCAAGCCTTTTCTGCCATTCACTGAGACCATGGCTGACCAGGAGCTTTACTCCATATACTTGCCTTTGGCCCATATCGCTTAAATTTTGTTAAGCAAACATGTTATCTCTCTCAGATTTAAAATTAACAACTGATCTCAATATCTACCACCCTTTTGTGTGCAGAAGTGTCCTAACATCTCTCTTGAACAATCTACCCTAATTCTCCTAGTTCTAGAATCTCCAACCAATGGAAATATTTTACCTTAACCTATCCTGTCTTTTCCTGTTAATATCTTGGAAGACTTTGATTAGATCACTCGTTAACCTTCAGAGAAAACAAGCCTAATTTGTGTAATTTCTCCTCCTAATCTAGGCCTATTTTCTGCTTTAGTTCTGTGCTATACTCTGACCATACTTTGGGGCAGCACAGTGGCTCACACTGCTGCCTCTCAGCACCAGGGACCCGGGTTTGATTCTAACCTCTGGTGACTGCCTGTGTGGGTTTCTGCTGGGTGCTCCGGTTTCCCCCCTCAATCCAAAGATGTGTGGGTTAAGTGGATTGGCTGTGCTAAACTGCTCGTAGTGTCCAGGGGTGTGCAAATTAGGTGGATTAGCCGTGTGAAGTGTGGGTGGGATACTTTTCAGAGGAACAGTGTGGACATGAGTGGTCTTTTTCCACACTGTAGGGATTCTGTCATTCTACATGGCCAGGTATTGGTGAGGGATACATATTGATGAGGTCAGACTCAAGTAATGGAATGGAGCCTTTATCCTCCATCTGAGAAGCCCCTTGTGTTACACCCCAAACAAGCAGCACTTCCTCAGGACTGCACTGGAGTATTTGCCTTGCTAACTCAAATCCCTGTAATGGGGCTTTGTCGTTTAGGGTCTGAAAGGGTTAATACTGCAGTGCCATAAGCACCACCCATTATTATGATGTCATACGGACTTGAGTAGAACAGTTTAAGATCTTAAACAAGTAAGACCTTAATATCTATGTCCTCCTCATGGTCTCTCTTACAATGTCTATCGTATCAGTGTGACCTGTGACTAGTCACTAACATGCAATAAATTATTATTCGTTACTCCAGCTTCTTTCAGCTAGTTAATGATGAGGGTAGATTAAAGAGTTTGGGACTGTTCTCTGCATGAGGAACATTGAAAGAAGGTTTGATCAAGGCTTTCAAAATCATGGGCAGGTTGGACAGAGGCGATAGGGAGCAGCTGCTCCTGCTCGTAAAAGGAAAAGAACGAGAGGGCATAGGTTTAAAGTGACAAAGGAACAGGAGAAATGTTTTCACTTAGTGAGCAGTTCGGGTGTAGAATGCACTGCCTGAAAATGTGTGGAAGCAGGTTCAATGGAGGCATTCAAGAGGGGAATGAGAGATAATGGGAACTGCAGATGCTGGAGATTCCAAGATAATAAAATGTGAGGCTGGATGAACACAGCAGGCCAAGCAGCATCTCAGGAGCACAAAAGCTGACGTTTCGGGCCTAGACCCTTCATCAGAGAGGGGGATGCGGGGAGGGAACTGGAATAAATAGGGAGAGAGGGGGAGGCGGACCGAAGATGGAGAGTAAAGAAGATAGGTGGAGAGAGTGTAGGTGGGGAGGTAGGGAGGGGATAGGTCAGTCCAGGGAAGACGGACAGGTCAAGGAGGTGGGATGAGGTTAGTAGGTAACGGGGGGTGCGGCTTGGGGTGGGAGGAAGGGATGGGTGAGAGGAAGAACCGGTTAGGGAGGCAGAGACAGGTTGGACTGGTTTTGGGATACAGTGGGTGGGGGGGAAGAGCTGGGCTGGTTGTGTGGTGCAGTGGGGGGAGGGGACGAACTGGGCTGGTTGAGGGATGCAGTAGGGGAAGGGGAGATTTTGAAACTGGTGAAGTCCACATTGATACCATATGGCTGCAGGGTTCCCAGGCGGAATATGAGTTGCTGTTCCTGCAACCTTCAGGTGGCATCATTGTGGCAGTGCAGGAGGCCCATGATGGACATGTCATCAAGAGAATGGGAGGGGGAGTGGAAATGGTTTGCGACTGGGAGGTGCAGTTGTTTTTTGCGAACTGAGCGGAGGTGTTCTGCAAAGCGGTCCCCAAGCCTCCGCTTGGTTTCCCCAATGTAGAGGAAGCCGCACCAGGTACAGTGGATGCAGTATACCACATTGGCAGATGTGCAGGTGAACCTCTGCTTGATGTGGAATGTCATCTTGGGGCCTGGGATGGGGGTGAGGGAGGAGGTGTGGGGACAAGTGTAGCATTTCTTGCGGTTGCAGGGGAAGGTGCCGGGTGTGGTGGGGTTGGAGGGCAGTGTGGAGCGAACAAGGGAGTCGCGGAGAGAGTGGTCTCTCCGGAAAGCAGACAGGGGAGGGGATGGAAAAATGTCTTGGGTGGTGGGGTCGGATTGTAAATGGCGGAAGTGTCGGAGGATAATGCGTTGTATCCGGAGGTTGGTAGGGTGGTGTGTGAGAACGAGGGGGAATGGATGGTTTTATGGAAAGGAATGGTGTGTGGAGATATGGAGGAAAGACTGGAGACTGGTGTGAGGTAATGGTGTAAGTGTACGTATGAGGGGCAGAGACAGAGGACCCTGCTCCGTATCATTAAGTGGCTTTTCTCTCCCACACTGGACCAACCAGACTCTGTTCATCCCAGCAACTAATGAAGAGACTGCAAACTGCCATAGAGTCAGAGAGGTCTACAGCAAAGAAAAAGACACGTAGAGTCTGCACTGGGCAAAAACCATCACCTCACTGTTGTAATCCCATGTTTCATTGCACTCACATCATTTCCTTCCACCCCAACCAACTCCCTCTTCTCCTGACCCCACTGAACTACTGCTGTCACAAGCGTGACAGAAAGCTTGGCCTGACTCACAGTATCAATTTCACAAGTTGAGCCCTCAAGGGAACTGTGCCAGTTATTTCAGTCACAATGACTGTGCTGTAGCCAAATGCTCAGGATGTTCCATCTGACCGAGAGTCCATTACCTTGATTTATGCCCTGTTCATGGAAACCTACTGTCGATCATAGCACATCACAGTGTCCAGTGTCTTCTCCTCTTCATTCACTTCCTTCCCACCAATGACATAGACGGCATTATCAGCTTCGCCCAGACCAAAGAGGCAGCGTGGAGAGGGTAAGGCTGGCATCCCTAGCCAGTCAGAGTCCAGGGGATCAAACTGTTCGCAGGTCAAGACAAAATATTAGAAAGAAACAGCAAACATGAAGTCACACAGCACAAGGCACCAGCATTTAAAATAACTTCCATCCACTAAGTTAGCACTGAAATGCAATCAGTCTTTTCTGATCAAACCTTTCAGCCCAGAGTAGGCAAGCACTTCAGGAGAACCATCTGTACACATAGAGTATAGAGAATGTGGCAACTGCTATCCCAGAGAATGGTAAAAAGTGCAGCAACAATATTGTTACAGTATATTCATCAATAGCCCCCAGAAACTCCTCATTCACAGATTAACACAGTGGCTTCCCAGTTACATTGTGCCCCTGAGCTAAAAGCATACACGTCCTCCCCCAAACCCTTCAACCTCTCTCCTGTCCCAATGGTTCCTCATATTTTCTTTGTCTTTCAGTTCTCTCATCCTGCCTCCTTATGTCTCAGGGAAATACCACAACTCTTGTTCTCCAATTTACAATTCATTTAAGACTATGAGACATAGGTGCAGAAATTAGGCCATTTGGCCCATTGAGTCTACTCTGCCATTCAATCATGGCTTATAAGTTCCTCAACCCCATTCTCCTGCTTTCTGCCCGTAACCCTTACTCCTCTTGATAAGATTTGTTTGTTTTTCTTTGTATAGATAGCTATATAGCATTTCAGTTGCCAACCATCCTTTCCTAATTACATATTTTCCCCATCTGGGAAGAGTCTAAGACCAGAGGGTATAATGTCAGAATACAGGGTTACAGATTTAAGACAGAGATGAGGAGGAATTGCTTATCTGAGGGTAGTGAATCAGTGGCATTCTTTATGGCAGTGGGATGTGGAGGCTAGGTCACTAAGTGCATCCAAGGCTGAGAGATTTCTAATCAGTGAGGGAATCCAGGGTTATGGGGAAAAGACAGGAAAACGGAGTTAAGGATGATCAGATCAGCCATGATCACAATGAATGGGGCAGAAGTGGGCCAATATCTTACATCATCTACTTTGGTGTGCAGGCTTGAGTTGATGCAGTCCGTGTGCTTTGGGTACATCCACAGTACTATAATGTAGGAAGCTGCAGGATTTTGACCCAGTGACAGTAAAGTCAGGATGGTGAGGCATTGGGGGGGAACTTACAGCCAGTGGTGTTCCATGTTTCTGCTGCCTAGATGGAGGTGGTGGTGAGTTTGGAATTTCCATTGTAAATATAGATGTTCCAAAGACTGCCTCCCCACCCTGCCCCATGCCTCTACATTGGACAGAGGGGCTGGAGGGCTGTAACTCACCTGCAGGAAGTAGGAGTGCAATGGGTTCTCCTTACTGCTGTCGTCGTAGTAGAGACCTCCTGCTACAAAGACCTGGTTCTGCTTGGTCACCACGCTGGAGTGGTTCTTGGGGACCTTCGAGGAGACCGAGGCGAAGTAGCACTCATTGGTGGTGGGATCGTAGGCCACCGTGGCCTCGTCGTTGATCATGAAGATGAGGTCCTTGACGAACATGCCGAACCTGGGGGTTTTATTCAGGAGGCTGGGGGGCTGCTCCTCCTTGGCCTCTTGGTTGCCAGGGGAGGGGGCCTGCTCCTCCTTGGCGGGGGTCTTCTTGGCCTCCTTCTCTTGCTCCCCGCCCTCCTCCCTCCTGTGGGCATCCCTGACCTGCTGGATCTTCTGGAGGAGCTCGGGGCTGGAGCTGAGCAGGGGGTAGGCCCGGACCTGCCGCTCCAGGTAGTCGCGGGGCATGAGGAGGAAGCGGACGCAGCCCAGGAGCTGGGCCAGGGCCTGGGCGGGAGCGGCCTGGCTGGAGGCCCAGGCCATCACCGCCTCGAAGACCAGCTCCTCCCGCTCGACGTTGAGCGAGTCGCTGGAGATGATGGCGGTCAGCTCGGCGGCGCTGAGGCCCAGGAAGTCGGGGTCCTTGCTCACCAGCGGGAAGTGCTCGCACGCCAGGTCCCGGGCGGCGACGGCCAGGCGCGGGCAGTCGAGCATCAGGCCGAGCCTGAAGACGGCCAGGCAGTTACTGAGGCCCAGGCGCTGGTGCAGGAACGACACGCAGACGGTGAAGACGGACGGGATCTGCAGCAGGCTGGCGGCCGCCAGCACCTCCTTGACGTTGGCGTCGCTGAGGGGCAGCTCGGAGCTGTACAGGTAACGCAGCAAGGCCTCGACCAGATCAGGCTCCAGCTCCTCGTCGTCCAGCACCAGCTCCCTCCTCGGGCCTTGTCCCGGGCCCGCCTCCGCCAGCAGCCTCGCTCGGAAGTACGGGCTGCAGGCCGCCAGCACCAGGCCGTGACACGGCAGCTCCCGGCCCTTCACCTTGAGCACGCAGTCCACCAGCTTACCGTTCTCCAGCAGGTCCCTCAGCCCCTCCTGCAGCAGAGTCTGCTGGTAAATGCGAGGCTCCTCTGTTGGGTCGACGGGGATCGCCATGGCTCTGCCTTTCCCTGTGTGTGTGTGTCAGCATTGATGGCTGGCCCCCAGCTGTTCCCCCCTCCACATTCCTCCCGGGTTTATAGATAGCACAGAGCTCGGGAATGCACTGAGGGGGGGGGGGGGGGGGGGGGGGAATTTGGAGATAAAGCCATCCTCAGCAGAGCCACATGTCAAGTCAGACACTTGACAACTGGCCACAACACTCTTGTCCAAAAGGCATGAATCATCCTCCAGTCTTAGATCGTACCTCACGATCAAGGATTGTTCTTTGTCTCTCTCTTCACCCTCACCCCCAGCATTATTTTGTGCCCCTCCACCAAATACGTAAGGGGTTTTCACTTTGTTCCGCACTCCTGCCCTTTTCACCCATAGCCCTGCGTATTGTTTCTGTTACCCACTATGATAGTGGCAGTGTAGGACACTCGGGTCAGAGCTTCTCTGCTCCGACTGTTCTCTTCCTTTTTTTTCCATCCCCTCCCCTCTCTCAGACTTCGATACCTGGGCCCAGCCTCTAAAGCAGGGTAAGCAGAGACACCAGGGGCTGGAGCAGGGCTGCCAGCAACCAGCAACCCAGTTCTGAGTGTGGCAGTGGTGGCCCAGAGTGGCACGTGGCAGCTGTCAGTAGTCAGACTGTCTGGAGGCCCCCTGCTTTGATCTGCTAAGGAGAGACTTTGGAGAGAGACTGATATGTTTGTCTTTTTAACCTTGCTTCTTGTTTATCTGACCTAGAGTCATACTGTGTATAGCTGTAATGTAACTTTATTTTTTCTTCATTTCTCTATTCTGTAACCAGTGATTGTACCTAGGTACCTTTGTACGTAAGATGCCACCGCAAGTGGTGACATGTAACTTTTCTCTGTAGTTGTTTTGAGTACATGTGACAATAAAGCTAATTCAATTCAATCCAAGTAATAGAACATAGAACGTTACAGCACAGTACAGGCCCTTCGGCCCTCGATGTTGTGCCGACTTGTCATACCGTTTTCAAGCCCATCTAACCTACACTATTCCATGTACACCCATAATCTCTTACGCCCTTTCAAATCCCTCAGTTGAACCTGCCTCCCTGACACATCCCAGGCAGTGTTCAAAACCCAGGCCACTCACTTTTATGAACAAGTTTTATTCACACTCACATTCTCCTTCTTTTAAAATTTGTTCCCTTTAGGTCTCAATCATCTGAGAATTGGGGACATTTGATCTTTATCTACTCTGTCTAAAGATCTTGGGTCATGTAGCAAAGGGATTCTATGATTCAATGATCCCATGATTGTGAAAGCTTCTTTTTAAAACAGATTTTCTCTGAACCTTCTCCTCTCCAAGAAAAACAGTCACAATGTCTCAAATCTGTCCTCAAAACTGAAGTGTATCATTCCTGGAACCATTCTTATAAATCTTTTCTGTGCTTTCTCCACTCCATTCACATCCCTCCTTAAATGGGACACCCAAACTGTACATAGTTACTCCAGCTGAGGTCTATTCAGTATCCTAAATAGATCCTTGTCCTCTATACGCCTGTTAATGAAGCTTAGAATACTGTGTCCTTTATTAATAGCTCTGTCTCCCTGTTCTGCCACCTTTAATGACTTATGCACATATACACCCAGGTGTTCCTATACCCCATTTAGGGTCACACCTGTCTGTTATACTGAATCTCTCTGTCCTTCCTGCAAATGTGATCTCTCAATTCTCCAAATCGAATTTCATCTGCCACCTATCTCCCGACTCCACCAACTTGTCAATAATGCACAAAAATGCCTCTACTTCCTCAGGAGGTTAAGGACTCTTACAGTTTTTACAGATACACCATAGAAAGCATTCTAGCTGGACGCATTACAGCATGGGAAGAGCTGTTGCCAAACCAAGACCGCAAGAAAGTATAGAGTGTCGTGGACACAGCCTGGTGCATCACACAAACCAGCCTTCCATGTATTGACTTCATCTGTACTCACCACTGCCTGACTTCATCGACTGCCTCAGGAAAGCAACCAACATCGTTAAAGACCCCTCCCACCCTGGTTATACTCGTTTCTGCCCTCTTCTGCAGGGCAGAAGATATAAAGGTTTGTATAAGGGTATGAACAGATTCAAGAACAGCTTTTTCTCCGCTGTTCTTCTGAATGGACCTCTCTGCCTCTGTATCACTATTCTTCACTTTGTTCTATTACCCTAATGTATTTTGAATGGTATGATATGCCTATTGTGCATGCAAAACAAAACATTTCACTGTACCTAGGTACATGTGACAATAACATGTCAAATCAAATCAACTTGAGTATATCTTTTTGAAGTTCTGCACTATCCTCCAGTTTTCAATGCTCCCAGTTTTTGTATCATCTGCAAACTTAAAAATGCCTACCAAGTTACATGTCAGTTGTATACCTATGCAGGAAAAACATGCATTCGAATACCAAATCCGAGGGAGCTCGCTACAAAACTTCCAATTAATCATTCCATTCTGTTTCCTATACCTCATCCAATTTGTATCCACATTGCTCCAGAGCCTTTTATTCAATGAGTTGTAATTTTTCTCAAGTCTGTCGTGGCATTGTGCCAAATACCTTCTGAAAGTCGATGTACGTCACATCAACGGCATTATCCTCAACAACCCGCCCATCCCCACCCAACCCTGTTATCAAAAAATCTGCAGTAAGGTAGTTAAAAATGACTTTACTTCAACAAAGCCATGCTGGATTTCCAAGTTATCCCATATTTTTCCATATGACCATTAATTCTAGCTCAAGTAGCCAGAAATTTCCCTTAAACTGATGGGACTGTAATCACAGGCCTTACCTTTACAAACCTTTTTGAGCAAAGCCCATTACATTTGCGATTCTTCCGCCCTCTGGCACCACTCTCAGGACCAGACAGGATGAAAAGAACATGGCCAGTACCTCCTTGAATATCCTTAGCTGATTCCAATCTGCTCCAAGTGTCTTGTCTACTTCAGGAACTGTCCAAGATAGCCTCCTTATCAAATTTGAATCCTTTTAGTGGCTGAGTTTTCTCCTCTGTCACCATGGACTGGGCAGCTTCTGCCTCCTTGGCAAAGACAAAAGTATTAATTTAAGACCTCTGTCATATCACTTGCCTCTTTGTGTAAATCCTTTATGACCCCTAATCAACCTCACTCCTCCTTTTACTATTGATCTTCCAAAAGTAGACGTTAGGATTTCCCTTTATGTGAAAGATCTTTTTGTAACCCTTCTTTGTTTCTTTTATTATTACTTATTACTCCCTCACCTCCCTTCTGGACCTTCAGCTCGAATTTAGGGTGGCATACTGGCTCAGTGATTAGCACTGCAGCCTCACAACGGCAGAGACCCAAGTTCGATTCCACCCTCAGGCGACTGTCTGTGTGGAGTTTGCACATTCTACCCGTGTCTGTGTGGGTTTCCTCTGGGTGTTCCAGTCTTCTCCCAGAGTCCGGATGTGCAGGTTAAGTGGATTGACCATACTAAATTGCGCAGGGATACGTAGGTTAGGTGAATTACTTGGGGGAATTGCAGGATTACGGGGAATAAGGTTGGGGGGAATGGGTCTAAGTGGGATGCTCTTCAGAGGATCAGTGTGGACCGAAAGGGATGTATGCTTTCGCATTGTAAGGATTCTATGATTTAGAACCTGACGCCTGTCCTAAGAACATTTATTTTCCTTCTTTAATATCTCCTTCATCATCTAGAGACATCTGAATTTGCTCTGCCTTTCCTTTTTGAGGGAATATACCTTGACTGCACCTGCATCATCTGTTTGACAGGAGCCCCATTGTTCTGTGACTGTTTCTCCCCCACAACATTTGGTTCCTGTCTTTTGGCCCAGCTTTGCTCATACCCCATTGGAGGCTACTCTCTGCCAGTTGATTATTCTTGCTGTAGATTGTTCATTGTCATTCTCCATTCACATCTTAAACCTTTAGGGCACAATAATCATTGTCCAAATGCAATGATCAGTCTGTGGGAGAATGATGTTTGAGAGGACAGAGGAGCGGAGTTTTGGAGAGGGTTCCATTTATGATGAACATTGTTGCATTCAGTTGACCGTCTACAAAATTTGTGTGTATTGCCAGACAGGCACAGAATACACTGTTGCAGAGCATGGTAGGACAAGTGCTGAGTTCCAGAATGTTGTGGCAGCAGGAGCCAATGAAGATCAGGGCCAGTGTGACGAACAGGTTGATTTCTGGTTCTGATCTTTGCTGTTTTCTTGAATGTTCCAGGAAAGACAAAGTCCTATTGAGAGTCACTCCCAAGTATGATAGTGTGCTGCTCCTAAAACTGCTCAGAGTGCTTCCAAACTAGTTTGGAACAGTTTGAAGACATTCCTTCACAATAGCTGCATTAGAGATCACCTTGGGCACTGAAGAAAACTGTCAATTAGACAACCACAAGACTCAGCCCTAGCCTCAACACTGTTCAATGTGGATATAAATGACCTACCAACACCCACAATCCATTTGTGTTGATGACATTTACTGTCACACCCAAGCTTCCTCCTTTGGTATTCGGAACCTTAATGATAATGCTACAAAGATGGTGGTGTCTCAGGTTGTATCCCTCCGAAACCATATCCAGCATATTGCACTCAAGTAAAAGCAAAAGCCTAAATTAAAGGGCAAAAAACTGCCTCTGCTGGATTTCTGAAACAAACTCAGAAATTGGAGAAACTCAGCACGTCTGGCAGCATCTGTAGGTAGAGAAACAGAGTTAACATTTCAAATCCGGTATGACTTACTCTTCCTCCATCAACTCTGTGTTTCTCTCCACAGAGGCTGCTGAGTTTCTCCAGCGTTCTGTGTTTACTCCAGCCTATTCCACCTCCACAGTGCCATTCCAGATGGATAGATATTCCCATATCTGTGTATGTATGCACACGGATGGTCAGAGGTTAAAGCAGGATCTCAACCCAACATACCAGCAGGTGTTTCAGAGATAGTAGGAACTGCAGATGCTGGAGAATCTGAGATAACAAAGTTTAGAGCTGGATGAACACAGCAGGCCAACCAGCATCAGAGGAATAGGAAGGCTGACGTTTTGGGCCTACACCCAAAGGGTCCAGCTCTACGCTTTGTTACACCAGGAAGTGACTGTAGTGAGGATTGAGGACAACTTGCTCCCACTCCTGTTTGGTGGGTTCTGCAATCCAATGCATTTTTGGCAGGCTCTACTACGTATGGAGCAGATCATGCTGGAAGAGTTGGATAAATAAGCCCATAAGACATAGGAGTGGAAGTAAGGCCATTCGGCCCATCAAGTCCACTCCACTGTTTAATCACGGCTGATGGGCATTTCAGCTCCATTTACACGCATTCTTCCCGTAGCCCTTAATTCCTTGCAAGATCAAGAATTTATCAATCTCTGCCTTGAAGACATTTAACATCCCGGCCTCCACTGCATTCCACAGGCCCACCACTCTCTGGCTGAAGAAATGTCTCCTCATTTCCATTCTAAATTTACCCCCTCTAATTCTAAGGCTGTGCCCATGGGTCCTAGTCTCCCCACCTAATGGAAACAACCTCCCAGCGTCCACCCTTTCTAAGCCATACATTATCTTGTATGTTTCCAATAGATCTACCCTCAACCTTCTAAACTGTAATGAATACAATCCCAGGATGGGTCATTTGGAGGTTTGTCTATCCCCTCTGAGGCCTTTCACTTCACCTCAGCACGTGGGAGATGAAATCTCTCACAGGGTTCTTAAATTTCATTTTGAATGGTCACAGGTGGGGATCTGCAGGCCAGTCGGTTTAGTATTTATCAGACGGATTATGTTAGAAGCTATTATTACAGATGGTACAGCAGGACACTGGGGGGAAAAAATGAAGATATCAAGCAGAGTCAACTTGGGTTTATGAAAGATGTATCATATTGAACCAGTGTCTGGAGTTTTCAGGGCCCCGTTTGTTAATAATTGTATCCTCTTTGCAGATAGAATCAGTGTGTACATAGGCTGTGCCGGTTTGAATTCGTCAACATAGATGACTGCTATTCTTTGGTTTATTTCTCAGGACAATGCCTTGATCAATCAAAGTCAATCTATTTGCTTTAAAATTTAAACAAAGCTTGGCAGCAGTTACCTTTTCTGATGAAGGGTCTAGGCCTGAAACGTCAGCTTTCCTGCTCCTAAGATGCTGCTTGGCCTGCTGTGTTCATCCAGCTCCACACTTTGTTATCTCAGATTCTCCAGCATCTGCAGTTCCCATTATCTCTTGGCAGTTAGCTGTCAGTCATCATTAACTGACACATTCTCTTCGGCAAAGCCTGTACCAATCAGTCTCATAGTCAATAAATCAACCTGTCCTCTTGCACCGTACAAGTTTTGTTACCCCTTTCATTGGTATTCTTACAAATTGTCCCAATAAGTGACCATGAAACTGTTAACAAGCCCATCTGGTTCACGAATGCCCTCTAGGGAAGGAAATCTGGCCTTACTTAGCCTGGCCCATATGTGACTGCAGACCCACAGTAATGTAGTTGACTCCTAACTGCCCCCTGAACTCAATAAGCCACTCAGTTCAAGAGCAATTAAGGGTGGGCTACAAATGCTCCATTTGCCAACAATGGCCCAAAACCATCAAAAAATTAATTTTTAACATATTGTTTCCAAAATAAATTCACTTTTGCTTAGTTTTTAATTTTGTAACTGTGGCTTCATTTGACAGAAACAAAACAATGCAAATAGGCCAGCTGTGTACTCTGAATGTACTTTAAATCTAAGTCAATTTTCCTGGTAGATATCTAAAAACTGGGTTGGCCGATCCTGGATGGAATATTCTAGAAGATTAGACATTTGTTTATTTGGGGCTGCATATTGCTTAAGGATCCCAGTGATTCACTGTTTGCTCCTTCACATTTCAGAAGGCACAGTCATTTGAACCAAGCTAAACCCCTCCCAGTGTTGCTGTTCATCTTTATTTTTAGCATTTTGAGACCAAACAGAACCTGGTATCACACATCCACGCAGAGGGAGTTTCCCTGACACTGGGGTCGTTATACACAACAAGGATATGTCAAGCCTTGTCATGAATGCATTCAAATATAATGTGGTAAATTAACTTTCTGTATGACGTCCCATTTTGTTTCTACTCTTCCTGCCCTCAACACTTCAAAATGATTTCTCTTATTGGAATCCTGGCATGACGGGCAACTGGTGCTGTACAGGCTCATTGGTTAGCACTGCTGCCTCACAGCACTAGGGACCGGGGTTCATTCCACCCACGGGTGACTGCGTGGAGTTTGCACGTTCTCCCCATGTCTGTGTGGGTTTCCTCCAGGACCTCCAGTTTTTTAGGTGCATTGGTCACAGTGTCCAGGGATGTTTAGGATAGGTGGGTTAGACAAGGGAAATGCAAGGCTATGGGAATGGGTCTGGGTGGGATGCTGTTTGGAGGGGCAGTGTGCACTTGTTGGGCCGAATGGCCTGTTTCCACACTACAGGGATTCTATGATCACAGGGCCCAATGTTCATAAAGAAGCCTGTGCTGTCAAGGCTGAGAGATAATCCACTGTCAGTGTGATAGTAACGTACCCTCGCTGAGCAGTTTTAAGTAAGTTAGCACAACAGAGATGCTCAGGGAAACCTGTTGTTTATATAGAGCAGGTTAGAGGCTGGGAATCATACAGCAGGTAACACACCTCCTGACTTCCTAAAGCCTGTCCACCATCTACAAGGCAGATTCAGGAGTGTGGAATACTTGCCAGTTGCCTGAATGGATGCAGCTCCAACAACGTTCTAGTAGCTTAGCACCAACCAGGACCAAGCAGCCCACTTCATTGGCACCACATCCACAAGATTTCACTCCCTCCACCACCGACGCTCAGTGCAGAAACTCACCTAAGATCCTTAGACAGCACTTCCCAACCCATGACCACTTCTAACTAGAAGGCCAAGGGCAGCAGATACATGGGGATGCCACCATCTTCAAGATCCACTCCAAACCACTCACCATGCTGACTTTTAGAGTCATACAGCACAGAAACAGACTGTTCAGTCCAACTTGTCTTTTAAATATTGTAACTGTTACCATCTCCACCACTTCATCTGGCAGCTCATTCCATACATGAATATGTTTCCCTGTGGGTAGTTTTTAAATCTTTCCCCCTCACCTTAAACCTCTGCCCATTAGTTTCGGACTTCCCCACCTTAGGAAAAAGAGCTTATCTATTCACCCTATCCATTACCCTCGTGATTTTATAAACCTCCATAATGTCACCCCTCAGCCTCTGACTGTTCAGGGAGAAAAGCCCCAGCCTATTCAGTCTCTCCCTATAATTGAGACCCTTCAACCCCAGCAACATTTTCTCGTAAATCTTTTGCGCACCATCTCAAGTTTAACAACATCTTTTCTATCAAAGGGCAACCAGAAATGTGTGCAGGATTCTAAAAGTGGTCTCACCAGTGTCCTGTACTGCTGCAGCATGATTTCCCAACTCAATGTTCTGACCAATGAAGGCACTTGGAAAAATATAACTATTCCTGCACTGTTGCAGATTCTGTCAACAGCTGCCCTGCCTAAGAGCAACCAACTCCGTATTATTCCCAAAATGGAGCAGTGAGGCTTTATAGCATTCAGTTACCAACTTTCCAGGATTTAAAGTTTCACTCCAGAGCCCAGTGCTGGGAAGGTCTCTGAATAAAAGTCATTCAAAATATTAACATCTTTTAACTTCCTTTGAACAATTATTCCTTCATTATTTTGAAGAAAAATCTTGGTGATGGGGCAGAAATGACAGTTGAGAGCCAAACGTCACCAAATGTACAGCCTGTTTCTTAATTATTAATAAGGACAGACTGAATGTCTGAAGATATTTCACTATGTTGACTGTGTTATACAAATTGAACTGAATGATTTGTATTTATTGTCATGTGTATTTTACAGTGAGAAGAACAGTAAAATACAGTGAAAATCTTATCCAATGTTGCCAAGATCCTTCGCTATTTCGAATAATTTAAGAGGAACAAGAGTAATTTAAGTTGAGAAAAAACTTCTTCACCCAGAGAGTGGTGGATATATGGAATGCTCTGCCCCAGAAAGCAGTGGAGGCCAAGTCCATGGATACTTTCAAGAAAGAGATAGACAGAGCTCTTAAAGATAGTGGAATCAAGGGTTATGGGGATAAGGCAGGAACAGGATACTGATTGTGGATGATCAGCCATGATCATAATGAATGGTGGTGCTGGCTCGAAGGGCCGAATGGCCTACTCCTGCACCTATTGTCTATAGTAAGGAAATCAAATAGGAAGATGGAGCTTGAAGAGAGTCCATCAGTCCTGAGGCATCTCATCACCATCCACGATGGCTATGCCGTCATCCTTCGTACCTCACCTCACAACCATACTTTGATCCCAAACAATGTCGGAGTTGTCGGTCCTCAGGTGATTTGTTTCACCACTGAGCCGATGCAAGTTGCCGTCAGATGGGACATCATGTGAAAATCTTCCAAAATAGAAACACAGAAAATAGGAGCAAGTCATTGCCTTCACCGTTCAATTTGATCATGGCTGATTCTCGTTCTCAAAGCATATTCCTATCTTGCTATCTCCTTTGACACCTTTAGCTTCAAGAAATCCAAATATTGCTTTCTTAATCTTGTCCAGTGACTTTGCCTCCACTACCTTTTGTGCTGGAGAATTCAAGACCCTCTGAAGAAATTTCTCTTCATCTCAGTCTTCCCCATGTTCTGAGATTCCATCCCCTTATATTTTGGATGCTTCACCAGAGCAAACTCTACTCCTGCATCTATTCTGTCCAGTTCTATTGGGATTTAATATGTTTTGATGAAATCCACTCTAATTCTTCTGAACTCCAGTGAATACACAGCCCAGTCGATCCATTCTATCCTCCGTGACAAACTGGCCATCGAAGGAGTCAGTCTGGTGAACCTTGGTTGCACTCCCTCTATAGCCTGGTGCTAACTCTGCCTCCTTTTTGGCTGGCCTTAATTCCTTCACCTCATCTGCCCAGCCTCTCAACAAACATCTCTAGGAGCAAAAGCACTTGTAAGCTGTTAGAAATATATGCCATTCCGGAAACAGGCAGCTGAATGGTCAGTTAATTGCATTGGAAAAAACATAACTATGACTAAGCCATTCTCCTGAAACTTTAATCAGACATAGTAAGAACTGCAGATGCTGGATTCAGAGATAACACAGTGTGGAGCTGGAGGAGCACAGCAAGCCAGGCAGCATCAGGGAAGCAGGAAAGTTGACAGTTTCGGATCAGGACGCTTCTTCAGTAAAGAGGGAAGGGGAGGGAAGCTCTGAAATAAATAGAAGAGGGGTGGGCCTGGGGAATGTCGGTGGGATGATGATAGATGAGTGCAGGTGGGCAATGGTGAGGATTGGTCAGTGACCAATCCCCACCATTGCCTACCCGCATTCACCTATCACTATCCCACCTACTTGCCCCAGCCCCACCTGAAACTTTAACCTCTCTTTCCTCTTTTGGGTGCTTGGGACCATATACTGTTGGAGTAGCAGTTAGTTGCACCAATGGCTCATTACATGTCAGTGTGTGATTTTATGTCTGTCGGTTTGCCTGTTTAGCGGTGCCTATATGTTTATTTGTGTCTGTCTGAGAGAGGTGAGAGCATGTGTCTGTGTTTGATTATCTCTAAATGTATTGTGTTTCAATGTGTGTGTGGGTGGAAGTCTGTGAAAATATCTGTGTATATCTGTGTTGGTGTGTAACTACTTGTGTCAACGTATGCATCTTTCTCCGCCTGTGTGTGTGTGTGTGTGTGTGTGTATGTTAATGGATCTCAATGAGACAGTCTGTGCCTGTCATAAAGAATATTTTTTTTATTGTGGATTGAAATGAGAAAGGAACCATTTTAAAATCCAAGGATGACTCAATGATTTTAAAAGCAAGTTACCTAACATTTATTGTTAGTACTGTTTACACAGTTGCTTAATGAAGCTGTAGTTGAAGTATAGAGATATTGGGAACTGCAGATGCTGGAGAACCCAAGATAACAAAGTGTGAAGCTGGATGAACACAGCAGGCCAAGCAGCAGTCTCTGATGAAGGGTCTAGGCCCGAAACGTCAGCTTTTGTGCTCCTGAGATGCTGCTTGGCCTGCTGTGTTCATCCAGCTTCACACTTTGTTATCTTGTAGTTGAAGTATAGTTTGCAGACTAGCTGGTGCTAAGAACCGTGCACACATGGAGGTTCAACCAGTGACCAGTTATCAATAACAAAGGCTATCTGTCTGCAACAATGATGTGATTGGTTCTCAAGTAGCTGAACAAGGTAGTGAGAAACCATCAGATCTCCCCCAGCTCAGGGGCTGTCTCTCTTCTCTGCATTAAAATGTATTTTCAGCCTGAAAAAAAGCCAGTGTATTTTCCCTTGAGTATTTGCTGTAAGTTATGACTTCTAATTAACAAGTCAGAGACATTTACAAGTGTTTACCAGCGAACAATGAAGGCAACTAGAGAAAAAAAGACTGAGAAAGAGCGTTTTGATCAAGCACAAGAACCACCTCAACAGATCCTGCAAACAGAGACCACACTGAATTGCTTCCCTGGTTTTCACTTTGTCCTGTGTGTGCGTAAGAGGCAATTTATAAGGGCATTAGAGATTTAACTTGTAGCTAAAGTGTAACAACTTGGAATACATGGTATTTCTTGTTAAATACTTTCTATCAACCTTGGTCTGAAAAGTCTGATAAATTGTGGGGCTTGACTTGCAGTGGTGTATCAATGTGTATAACTGTGTGCGATTGTGTCAATGTCTGTATGCTTATCTATTTGTATCTGTGTGTGAATGTAGCTGAGAGCATATCAGTGTCTATGATATCCTATTTGTATATGTCTGTCTTTGCTAGTGTGCTTGTCAATATTTCAGTGTGTGAGCGTGAGATTAAGACTGTTGGGATAGTCCGTGTGTCAGTGTCTGAGTGTGTGTGAATAAGGATGTGTGTATGTTCAAGTCAGTCTCTTGACTTCTGTGAATGTTCTCAATGACCTTTTGTGTGTGTGAGCAAGCACACTTGTGTACATGCATGTATGTGTGAGGCTGGGTTTGTTGTGTGTGTTTTTTAATTTATTTTGTGGGACGTGGGCAACGTTGGCTCCGGATTCAATATTGAGTTCAATAATTTTAGTGCCTAAAATCTCCCATGTCTCAGCCGCTCACCCCACACACCAGGCCTTGTTACCACGTAGCCTGCCACTACACACCCCCTGTTGTTAGTCACTAACAGTCCCCATTAACAACTATTCATCCTCCCAGCCTGATGGGTAGCAACTCCTTTGTCTGTCCAACTGTCTTTCTCTCTCTTTGGGCTCTATCCTATCGTTTACTCCCTACCGCACCCCCCTCCCTATTTTCTGCATATAAACTGACGTTTTCCCAGCCACCATCAGTTCTGAGGAAGGGTCACTGGACCCGAAACATTAACTCAGTTTTCTCCTTCACAGATGCTGCCAGACCTGCTGAGCTTTTCCAGCAACTTTGTTTTTGTCCAACATTTAAGTTGTGCTGCCACTTTAATGTGGATCTTCATCAAATGTTCTTTGGAAATCCAAGTACACTATATCTACAGGGTTTCCCTCCTCCACGGTCAATTATATATGATGTAAATATATTTAAATATGATCTTCCTTTCACAAAGTCATACTGGCTCTGACAGATCAAACTATGATTTTTCTAAGTGTCTTGCAATAACTTCCTTAGTAATGGACTCTAGAACCTTTCCTAGGACGTGTTAGGCCAACTCACCCACTGCTTCCTGCTGCCTACCTCACTGCTTTCTTGATTACATTTACCATTTTCCAAATTGCTGAAATTATTCTGGAACTTTAGAAGATTGTAAACATTATTTCTGCTATCTGTGTGGCTGTTTCTTTTGAGATGCAGGCTGTCTAATCCAGGAGACTTATCAGCCTTTAAATTCAAGAGCTTTCCTTGCACATCTTTCCTGATAATGGTGCTCAATTTTGGTTTGGTTTGATTTATCACTGTCACATATACTGAGATATAGTGTAAAGTATTGTATTGCTTGCTAACCAGACAAATCATACCTTATAAAAGTACATCAGGGTACTAGAACAGAATGTAGAATATGGTTTTTATAGCTACAGAGAAAGATCAGAGAAAGGCGGAGCTAAGTTCAGTAAATAGGAGTCTGATGTGGGTATCCTTGTTATCCAGATGTTCCAGAGATGATGTAGAGATGGTGTCTGCCATAGACCTATAGTGACGATGGGTGAACTGTATTGCATCAAGTCAATCTGGGAGGCTGGATTTGGTGTGTGCCATTTCTAGCCTCTTGAAGCACTTCACAATGATGGATGTCAGAGCCCCCCACCTCCCGCAACCCCCGGATGGCAGTCATTAAGGCATGTGGCCTGGTTTTGATTTGGCACCGTGATGATAGTGGTCTTTTTGAAGCAGGTGGGAGCCTCACATCGTGGAAAGGAGAGGTTAAAGATGTCTGCAAATACTCTGGCCGGCTGGTCCGTGCAGGATCCGAGTGCACGGCCAAGGACTCCATCCCGGCCCATCACTTCCTGTGGGTTCACCCTCAAGAAGGCCCAATCTGATGTCTGCGGCAGTGACTGGGTACAGGTACACCCGAAACTGTCGGGGCAGGCTACACTATTTCACTGACCTTCTGTTCTAAACAAGCAGAGAATGCATCGAGCTCATCGGGGAGGGATGCATTGTCAGCGATTCTACACGATCTCACTTTGTGGGCCGTTACATTGTGTAAGCCCTGCCGCAGCAGTGTGTGCTTAGCCTGGGAGTTTAGTTTACTCTGATATTGTCCCTTGGTGTCCCTGATGGCTTTGTGAAAGCCATACCTAGGTTTCCTGTATAGGTCAGCATCAACCAACTTCAGTGCATCAGACCTGAATCTTCCTGTTCATCTGCAGTTTCTGTTTGGCAAACACTCGGATTAACTTCTTCGGCACACAGTCCCCTACCTACATAGCGATGAATTCTGGCGTTAATGGCATGCTCATTTAGGGTAGCCACTGACTTCTTGAATATGGACTATCTGCCAACTCCAAGTATTCATGTAGGAACTTGTCCATTACCTCAGCCCAGCAATGTATGACTGTCATATATTTTGAGTTCATCCCTCCCTATCATCTCTTGATTTTCAATTTTCTTTGAGAATGTTCTACCATGAAGACAGACACAAAGGAAATGGTGCCAATTCTTTGTTTTCTATTATAAGTTCCCCAGACTCACTCTGCAGAGGGCCAGCACTGGCTCTAGTTCCTCTTTCCCTATTCAAGTACTTGTAGAAACTCTAACTATCTGTTTTTATATGGATAGTTTCGTTCACATGTAGGCTGTCACAACAGTACGGCTCCAATACTCCAACATTGACAACAGTGAGCCAGAAATCAAAATCTCCATATTAAAATTGTCTGCAATGTCCAGGCTAGCTGCATCAGCCGTGGTAAATGTAGGGATGCAGAAGGGGATTGGGTCTGGGTGTGATGCTCTTCAGAGCGTCAGTGCAGACTCAGTGGGCCAAATGGCCTCCTTCCACACTGAAGGGATTCTATTCTCTGATTCTAAGTTTACAGCTTGTGACTTGGGCTAAAGGCCTTTTACTGAACTAGAGCTGAGGACAGTGTTGCTTGAGACAACAATGTCAGAATATTTCTGTAGCTCATGATTGCTTTAAGTAAATAGTTTACAACCATTGCAGTTAGGTCCAGATTTATAAGATTGCTTTTGATTTTGTTTTCTCTTGGATCTGTGTGTTGGAGCGGAGCAAAGCATTTGTTCTCCTCCGAAACGAGGCTGCCTGCCTAAGTGCTGCTAATGTATTCGTCGATATCCTTGTCTACATAACTTGCTAAGAATAAATCTGGGATTGTCACATGCTGCATGTTTCCATTTTAATTAACTCAGCTTTGACACATAGAAGAATCAAGTGGGACAATCAGGGTTGCCGTGGATACAAAACAGAAGAAAAGTGATTGAATTAAGATGTTTAACAGTAATGAAAGCTTTTATCGCCTCATTAACTCAGTAACTCTGACAAGTAGTGCTTAATTAAAAGAGCAAAAAAATTTGATGGGAGGAAACAGAAGATTTTGAAAACTGGAGAGGTTTCCCTCCCTCCTTCCATTTGTCATCTTTTTTACCTCATTCTAAGACTTTTCTCACTTCACTGAAACATTCTGTATTCCTCTGGATCGTGTGATAGGAGTCATAACCAGAGTGTGAGAGGCCTCCTCATCCATCCTGTCCCCTGTATCAGTGAGTCGCGAGTATTAGAGTTGAGGGGAGGGTAACGGAGTCAACGCTTCTTGGTTTAAGTGATAATGGAAACTGCAGATGCTGGAGAATCCAAGATAATAAAATGTGAGGCTGGATGAACACAACAGGCCTAGCAGCATCTTGTGTTCCTGAGATGCTACTGGGCCTGCTGTGTTCATCCAGCCTCACATTTTATTAGCTTCTTGCTTTAAGTTGCCACATTTTGAGCTTAAACAGTGTCTCAGAAAGTTGGTGGGACACTCGCGGAACTGTACCTCAGCCAGCAAGTGAGCCTTAGACACCAGGCAAGATATTCCCAGTGATAAATAGCAGTATCGATGCAGTTGGACTGAAGGGTCTGTATGACTGTAAGAGCAGTTGGTAATACTACCCTCTGCTCCTCTGTGGTGGATCGACAAACCTGAATGTTGTGCACAGAACATTGCACCCAGATCAAGTGAGGAGTTGAGCTACGAGCAATGTTGATTTAAATTTTTACTCAGGACAAAATTATGTCAAGAGGTGATTTCTTTATTATTCACTCACAGAATTTATTGCCCGTCCCTAGCTGCCCTGGACAAGGTGGTGAAGAGCTGCCTTCTTGAACATTTTGATTGTGTTGCTTATCAAGTGAGCTGCCTTGTCCTGGATGGTGTCAAGCTTCTTGAGTGTTGTTGGAGCTGCACCCATCCAGGCAAGTGGGGAGTATTCCATCCCACTCCTGACTTGTGCCTTGTAGAGATAATGGGAACTGCAGATGCTGGAGAATCCAAGACAACAAAATGTGAGGCTGGATGAACACAGCAGGCCAAGCAGCATCTCAGGAGCACAAAAGCTGATGTTTCGGGCCTAGACCCTTCATCAGAGAGGGGGATGGGGAGAGGGAACTGGAATAAATAGGGAGAGAGGGGGAGGCGGACCGAAGATGGAGAGTAAAGAAGATAGGTGGAGAGAGTATAGGTGGGGAGGTAGGGAGGGGATAGGTCAGTCCAGGGAAGACGGACAGGTCAAGGAGGTGGGATGAGGTTAGTAGGTAGCTGGGGGTGCGGCTTGGGGTGGGAGGAAGGGATGGGTGAGAGGAAGAACCGGTTAGGGAGGCAGAGACAGGTTGGACTGGTTTTGGGATGCAGTGGGTGGAGGGGAAGAGCTGGGCTGGTTGTGTGGTGCAGTGGGGGGAGGGGACGAACTGGGCTGGTTTAGGGATGCAGTAGGGGAAGGGAAGATTTTGAAACTGGTGAAGTCCACATTGATACCATTAGGCTGCAGGGTTCCCAGGCGGAATATGAGTTGCTGTTCCTGCAACCTTCGGGTGGCATCATTGTGGCAGTGCAGGAGGCCCATGATGGACATGTCATCTAGAGAATGGGAGGGGGAGTGGAAATGGTTTGCGACTGGGAGGTGCAGTTGTTTGTTGCGAACTGAGCGGAGGTGTTCTGCAAAGCGGTCTCCAAGCCTCCGCTTGGTTTCCCCAATGTAGAGGAAGCCGCACCGGGTACAGTGGATGCAGTATACCACATTGGCAGATGTGCAGGTGAACCTCTGCTTAATGTGGGATGTCATCTTGGGGCCTGGGATAGGGGTGAGGGAGGAGTTGTGGGGGCAAGTGTAGCATTTCCTGCTACACTTGCCCCCACACCTCCTCCCTCACCCCTATCCCAGGCCCCAAGATGACATTCCACATTAAGCAGAGGTTCACCTGCACATCTGCCAATGTGGTATACTGCATCCACTGTACCCGGTGCGGCTTCCTCTACATTGGGGAAACCAAGCGGAGGCTTGGAGACCTCTTTGCAGAACACCTCCGCTCAGTTCGCAACAAACAACTGCACCTCCCAGTCGCAAACCATTTCCACTACCCCTCCCATTCTCTAGATGACATGTCCATCATGGGCCTCCTGCACTGCCACAATGATGCCACCCGAAGGTTGCAAGAACAGCAACTCATATTCCGCCTGGGAACCCTGCAGCCTAATGGTATCAATGTGGACTTCACCAGTTTCAAAATCTCCCCTTCCCCTACTGCATCCCTAAACCAGCCCAGTTCGTCCCCTCCCCCCACTGCACCACACAACCAGCCCAGCTCTTCCCCCCCACCCACTGCATCCCAAAACCAGTCCAACCTGTCTCTGCCTCCCTAACCGGTTCTTCCTCTCACCCATCCCTTCCTCCCACCCCAAGCCGCACCCCCATCTACCTACTAACCTCATCCCACCTCCTTGACCTGTCCGTCTTCCCTGGACTGACCTATCCCCTCCCTACCTCCCCACCTATACTCTCTCCACCTATCTTCTTTACTCTCCATCTTCGGTCCGCCTCCCCCTCTCTCCCTATTTATTCCAGTTCCCTCTCCCCATCCCCCTCTCTGATGAAGGGTCTAGACCCGAAACGTCAGCTTTTGTGCTCCTGAGATGCTGCTTGGCCTGCTGTGTTCATCCAGCCGCACATTTTGTTGTCCTGTGCCTTGTAGAGTTGAGGCCAAGATGAGATCAACCATGATTATATAAATTTTGACAGGCTGAATGGCCTACTCAAAGAACAAAGAAAATTACAGCACAGGAACAGGGCCCTTCAAGCCTGCGCCGAACGAGATCCTCTGTCTAACCTGTCATCTACTTTCTGAGGGTCAGTGTCCATTTGCTCCCTGCCCATCCATGTACCTGTCCAGATATATCTTAAAAGACGCTAACATGTCTGCGTCTACCACCTCTGTTGGCAACACGTTCCAGGCACCCACCACCCTCTGTGTAAAGAACTTTCCACGCATATCTCCCTTCAACTTTCCTCCTCTCACTTTGAACTCATGACCCCTAGTAATTGAGTCCCCCACTCTGGGAAAAAGCTTTTTGCTATCCACCTTGTCTATACCCCTCATGATTTTGTAGACCTCCATCAGGTCCCCCCTCAATCTCCGTCTTTCTAATGAAAATAATCCTAATCTACTCAACCTTTCTTCATAGCTAGCCCCCTCCATACCAGGCAACATCCTGGTGAACCTCCTCTGCACCCTCTCCAAAGTGTCCACTTCCTTTTGGTAATGTGGCGACCAGAACAGTACACAGTATTCTAAATGTGGCCGAACCAAAGTCTTATACAACTGTAACATGACCTGCCAACTCTTGTACTCAATACCCCGTCCGATGAAGGAAAGCATGCTGTATGCCTTCTTGACCACCCTATTGACCTGCGTTGCCACCTTCAGGGAACAATGGACCTGAACACCCAGATCTCTCTGTTCATCAATTTTCGCTAGGACTTTTCCATTTACTGTATAGTTCACTCTTGAATTAGATCTTCCAAAATGCACCACCTCGCATTTGCCCGGATTGAACTCCATCTGCCATTTATCTGCTCAACTCTCCAGTCTATCTATATTCTGCTGTAATCTCTGACAGTCCCCTTCACTATCTGCTACTCCACCAATCTTAGTGTCATCTGCAAACTTGCTGATCAGACCACCTATACCTTCCTCCAAATCATTTGCATATGTCACAAACAACAGTGGTCCCAGCACAGATCCCTGTGGAACACCACTGGTCACAGGTCTCCAATTTGAGAAACTCCCTTTTACTACTACTCTCTGTCTCCTGTTGCCGAGCCAGTTTTTTTAATCCATCTAGCTAGCACACCCTGGATACCATGCAACGTCACTTTCTCCATCAGCCTGCCATGGGGAACCTTATCAAACGCCTTACTGAAGTCCATGTGTATGACATTTACAGCCTTTCCCTCATCGATCAACTTTGTCACGTCCTCAAAGAATTCTATTAAGTTGGTAAGACATGACCTTCCCTGCACAAAACCATGTTGCCTATCAATGATAAGTCCATTTTCTTCCAAATGGGAATAGATCCTATCCCTCAGTATCTTCTCTAGCAGCTTCCCTACCACTGACATCAAGCTCACCAGTCGATAATTACCTGGATTATCCTTGCTACCCTCCTTAAACAAGGGGACAGCAAGTCTCCAATCCTCCAGGACCTCACCCGTGTCTAAGGATGTTGCAAAGAAGAAAGGATACTCCTGCTCCTAATTCTTACACCTGTGAGATGAAAAGCTTTCAGAAATATTCAAGAGGTGATTCAATTGCTGTTTTATGAATCTAACTGAATATGTTGATATCACCTGTGACACAGTGTTGTCCAGAGTTGAGAATTGTCAAATCAGCCATGATTCATTGAATGGCAGAGCAGACGTGATGGGCTGAATGGCCTAATTCTGGTCTTAACAGGAGAACCTGAACACACAGCCTGGGCTCAAATCAGGGAAATTTCAAAACCAATTGTTAGAAAGAAAATATAATCAAAAGTGTGGTCTGGAAGAGGAATCTTAGGAAGTGGTGAATGCAGAGAGTGTTGATTTATCTGAATGAACAAAGGACATATTTCTGTCCAAAATTAACACTGTGAGCTGTACAGGACGTGAATCAGATGGAACATAGTGTAGGCTAAATGTAACATGCTTGGGATGAGCAAGTTCCCAAATCTCTGCTCATGTGGGATACTGAATCTTTTGTCTTTAACCTTAGAGGGGGCAAGGGGTCAAGCTGAATTACCCGCCTTGGGCGGGATGTTTGGTGTCTGCCACGTCCAGAGTTGGAGGCAGGCGAAAGCCATTTTTGAGGAGGCAGAATTCGGGGGAAGCAGGGCTGTGCACCCACAAGTGGTGGGTAGCCAGCATCTCTCTTCAATAGACACTTGGTGTTCACTGAAGGAGACAGACTAGGATTGTCTGGTCAGTATCTGGAGGTGACCTCCTGACAATAAATCTCCTGCCTGCCTGGCTTCCACAGGCTCTGTATAACACAGAACATTGAACAATACAGCACAGAACAGGCCCTTCGGCCCTTGATGTTGCACCGACCTGTGAACTAATCTAAGCCCATCCCCCACACTATCCCATCAACATCCATATGCTTATCCAAGGACTCATATGATCACCTCTCACAATTCTAAATTCTACTAAAATACAGGCCCAAACTACTCAACCTTTTCTCCGTAACACAAACCCTTCATCCCAGGATCAAGCCTCGTGAACTTTCCCAGAATTGCTTTCAATGCAAACATATGCTTCCCTAAACAAGGAGACCAGAACTGTACACAATGCTCCCAACTGCAGTCTCACCAACGCTCTGTCCAGATGTAACGGTCTTACCTATTTTTATTTTTAAAAAATCCAAAATACTTTGGATGCTGGAAATCAGAAATGAAAACAGAAATTGTTGGTAAAAGTCAATAGGTCTGGCAGCATCTGTGGAGAGAAAGCAGAGTTAATGTTTCAGGTCCAGTGACCTTTCTTTAGAGCTGATTGGAACCACGACAAGGTAGTACATTTCCTGAAGATGGGGTGAGGGAGGAGGACTAATGGTTGAGGTGGTGACTAAATTGGTTGGGTCTGGCGCTGGCAGCACAAACTGGTGGCGGAAGGGCATCATGATGTCATCAGTGTGGACCCAGCAGCCAGAGACGCGGCTCTGATGTTGGTGGGTCTGGCACAGGAGGTGGTGGCAGATGGGAATCAGCCCAGCAGCGAAAGGTGGTGCCTGAGAATTGGCAGTTTCAGTGTTGAGGTTGGGTCCAGTGTAGATGGTGATAAGGCGAAGGAGGAGGGATGGCAGTGCAGGTGTCATTCATGATGAGCTGGCTCAGGACCAATGGGCTCTCTATTTCTTTTACTTTTCTTATTGTTTCAATTCCTAAAACTATTCAAAACAGTGCTGGATCATGCCGACACTGGAAGTGATTTTCACTGTATTTTACCGGTTGTCTCAGTGAGAAATACATTTGATAGAGTCATAGAGGTCTACAGCATGGAAACAGGCCCTATAGCCCAATTTGTCAATGCCACCCAGTTTCACAATTTGAACTAGCCTCATTTGCCTGCATTTTGTCCATATTCCTTTATATCTATTCCATCCACGTATCTGACTAAATGTTTCTTAAATGCCAAATTGTATTCATTTCCACCACTACCTCTGGCAGCCCATTCCAGGCACTTACCACCCTCATGTGAAAACAGTCCCCCTCTGGACTCTTGTATCTCTCCGTCTCAGCTTAAACCTAGACCCTCTAATTTTAGACTTCTTTACCATGGGGGAAACCTGTTGGCTGTCTACCTTATCTATGCTTCTTGTGATTTTATAAACCTCTGTACAGTCACGCTTCAGTCTTCCAAGCTCCAGAGAAAAAAGTCCCAGCCTATCCAATCTCTCCTTATAACTCAAACCTTCCAGTCCTGGTAGCATCCTAGTAAATCTTTTCTGCACTCTTTCTAGTTTAATAATATCCTTTCTATAGTAAGGTGACTAGAACTGCATGCAGTACTCCAAATGTGGCTTCACCGATATCTTGTACAGCTGCAGTAAGACATCCCAACTCCTATACTCAAAGCGCTGACCACTGAAAGCTAGCATGATGCAATCCTTCTTCATCAATCCATGACCCACCTGAGACTCCATTTTCAAGGAGCTATGAACCTGTACCCGTAGATCTCTTTGTTCTATAACACTCGCCAAGGCCCTAACATTGAATATGTAAGTCTTACCCTGGGTTGCCATTCCAACATTTTTTTTCCCCTTTATTCATTCATGGGATGAGGGTGGCCAGGCAGCATTTATTGCCCATCCCTAATTGCCCAGAAGGCAGTTAGGAGTCAACCACGTTGTTGTGGGTCTGGAGTCACATGTAGGCCAGACCAGGTAAGGATGGCAGTTTCCTTCCCTAAAGAACATTAATGAACCAGATGGGGTTTTCCTCCAACAATCAGCAATGAATTTATGTTCATCATTAGACTCTTAATTCCAGATATTTATTGGATTCAAACTCCACCATCTGCCAGAGGTCCCCAGAATATTATCTAGATCTTTGGATTAACAGTTCAGTGATAATACCACTAGGTCATTGCCTCCTTCTAGCGCATTGCATTCATAAGATTCATAGCCCAGAAAGAGAGACAAATGGAAGGGGCAGAGGTCAGAAGAAGGTTCAGTTAAGAAAAAAAGGTTCACGCCAGCAGATTTGCTGTTAATTAGCTGAGAAGTAGGCAAATTACCTGCAAATGCCGAGAGCTTTTCTTACAGTTCTGTAAGAAAAAAATCAGTGTGTTAGCATCTTTCTGAATGTCCCAGGAAGGGACCTAAAGGATCACACCTGGTGAATATAACAAAATGAAAGTTTTGCACCTTCTTTAATCAACAAAGAAATTTTAAGATGAAAGAGGAATGATACTTCACTGGGATTGAGTGGCTGTGAACATCTCTGGGGAAAAAAATGAGTAAGGCTTTCTTGCTGTTTATGATAACATTGTTACAAATTGTCACATATATTCTGTTCTTTTTCTTTCTATAATAAACTAAAGTTCTTCTGTCAAAAGTGCATTGACAGCCTTGTGTAAATACAATTGCTTACTAATGGCCATGGTAATGAAATTCAATAACAAACTTGTGATCTATCAGAGATAATGGGAACTGCAGATGCTGGAGAATTCCAAGATAATAAAATGTGAGGCTGGATGAACACAGCAGGCCAAGCAGCATCTCAGGAGCACAAAAGTTGACGTTTCGGGCCTAGACCCTTGGGGTCCTGAGATGCTGCTTGGCCTGCTGTGTTCATCCAGCCTCACATTTTATTATCTTGTGATCTATCAAGCCAGATTTCACTGTGGGAAATGACTTTTCCACTTGACTTTTCCAAATGACTTTTTCCGTCATGGGATTGTAACTGCTCACTCATGTCAGTGACAAATATTTCAACCTTTTCAAGCCGGGGGATATAACTCTCTGATTGGATTCTAGATCCAATCCTGGTCAGGCTAATCCCTGATCCCTGGCGGAATCTAATCTCCAATTCTGAAAGATCTTTTGAATGGGAAGAGGGGCTGTTTGGTTTAGCAGGAGCTGTTCCAGGAAAACAGATCATCTTGGGGGAAGGGGCTGTTGTTGGGATGAGTGGATCCACAAGCAATGCTGGGAAGGCATTTATAGCTTCTCCTTGGTTTTGCTTCCATTGAGTATTTCTCCAGGGAAGGCAATGGCTTAGTGGTTTTATCACTGGCTGTTAATCCAGAGACCCAGATAATGCTCTGGGGACCTGAGTTCAAATCCAGCCATTGCAGATGATGGAATTTCAATCCAGCAAGTATCTGGAATTAATAATCTAATGATGACCATGAACCCATTGTTGATTGTTAGGGAAAAGAGAAGCACCTGGTTCACTAATGTCTTTTAGGGAGGGAAACTGCCAACCTCACTTGGCCTGGTCTATATGTGACTCCAAACCCACAGCAATGTGGTTGACTCTTAACTGCCCTCTGGGCAATCAATGTTGGCCTGCCCAGTGACACCCTCATTCTGTGAATGAATTTTTAAAAAAAACTATCCCCAGACCTGAGGAAACCTCAAATGGTCAGATTTAAGCTGTAAAGAAAGTAAATCAAGGGGGCAATCATATTCTGGATCTGAATCTCGGGAGGAGATTAGCTGATCGGTAACTCCTTGGTTAAACCCAAAGGTTTGAGCTCACCTGATTTTAAGGGTTTAAACTTCACTCCGTCCACAAGGGGAGATGATGACCCAGTGGAATTGTTGCTGGTCAGTTAATCTGAAGGCCCAGGTAATGTTCTGGTGACTTGGGTTCAAATCCAACCATGGCAGACGGTAGAATTTGAATTGAATAAAAATCTGGAATGAAGACCATGAATCCATTGTCACTTGTTGGAAAAACCCATCTGGTTCACTAATGTCCTTTAGGGAAGGAAACTGCCATCCTCACCTGGTCTGGCCTACATGTGTCTCCAGACCCACAGGATTGTGATTGACTCTTAACTGCCCTCTGGGCAATTAGGGATGGGCAATAAACGTTGGGCTGCCCAATCAGAACCTCATCCCGTGAATGAATGAAAAAAATTTCCATTGTCTCCTTCCGGAGACAGTATTCATTTTTGGCCTTGTTTCAGATTCCTACATTCTGTAGTATTTTGCTTTCGTGTGAGGTGATAATAAAGCATATGATTGAAAATTCAGTCAAAAAAGGAAGTTTTTATGGCACGTAGCTCTAGTTTGAAAATATCCAGTGAGGATCATGATTGATGCTGTTTGGCGGCCCCTACAGGCTGCTTCAAGGATAATAGAATGGAAGTTTGTTGTCATGTATGGTTTACCTAAAAAATACAGTGAAACTTTTTATAAGTCGCCCCACCGCAGCACCTCAATGTCAGAAATCGTACATAATAATAAGAAAAAAGTAAAATTAAGACAAAATTCATCACAGTTCGGTTACTGATTCCTGGGCTCGACAAAAGCCAATCTTTTTTTATTCATTCGAAAGGATGAGGCTATCACTGGCCAGGCAGCATTTATTGTCCATCCCTAATTGCCCAGAGGGTGGTTAAGAGTCAATCACATTGCTGTGGGTCTGGAGTCACATGTAGGTCAAACCAGGTAAAGATGGCAGTTTCCTTCCCTAAAGGACATCAGTGAACCAGATGGGGTTTTCCCTGACAATCGATAACGGATTCATAGTCATCATTAGACTCTTAATTCCAGATACTTATTGAATTCAGATTCCATGGCAGGATTCAAATCCAGGTCCGCAGGACATTATCTTGGTCTCTGGGCTAATAGTTCAGCAATAATACCACAAGGCCATCACCTCCCCATAAGGAGCAGTGGAATACCCTGAAGATGCAGTGAGGAAGAGACCGCCACACCGGGCTTCTGGAACACTGGGCCGGAAGCCTCCGACGAAGAAGACTGCCATGCTGGGCTGACACATGTCTCCTGGACGAGATTCCATGCTGCGCTGCTGAAATCCCTAGAGGCAAAGAAAACCTCCACACAGTGACGAGACCTCTGCACCGGGACAAGATTGCCACACAGGGCCAAGACAACCTCAGCGGGAGATAGCCACGCTGTGCCAAGATCGCCGCTTCTCCTCCTTCGGGTGCCCAGGCCTAGCCGCAGACCTGGAGCCTCAGCCTCGCCTGAGAGTCTGGGCGTGGGGAGTCTGCCCAGGACCTGCTCCTCTCTTGTAGAGAGATCCCGGGTTGGGTGGAGCCGTATCCAGCTCATCCTGGTGTTTCTGCCACTCGAGACCTCCTTCCTCACCTACCACTCTCCAGACATTCTAGTTGGTCCCAGCTCTTTTGATGGTCTTTCGTACTCCCGCTCTCCCATTAGGAACAAATCCTGCTCCTGGGCCTCATTTTAGGATGACCCTCAGCTCAGTCCACATGTGAAAGAGACATTGACTGCCAGAACCTGGTTCATAATTATATCACACATTTGATTCGGGGATTGTAAATGTCACCACAGCAACAGCAAGATTGTCTGGTTAGACAAGCTGATAAGTCTGAAGTAAATTGAGATTTCTAACCTCCTTGACTGATTTGCAGGGTATATATAAGTCATTTATATTCATATATCATATATATATATATATGTATATCACATATATATATACATAGTTGACCAAACCCCCACACTTATTAGCATTAAAAGCAATTCCCACTTCTTCTATCAGAAGGGCTGTTTTAAAGGTGAAAAGGATGAAAGATTCTTAGTGTCTAGCCAAAATTAGACTGTAACTGTTGAGAATGTGTCACCTCGGTTTTTTTTAGCTCTGCCTTGCCTTTGTAACTCTGTTCTCTTGGATTATGCTCTGTTTCTGGGATTCAGCCCAGATCCAAATGACTCACTCATGGCTCACATATTCCTAACTATTAAAATGTTACACTCATGGGTCGCAGGTGGTGTCACAAGCTAGGATTTGGGGGTCACAAATCTCTGTTACACAGTTACCCTTGGGGCATTTGTAATCTGCAGTAACACCGACCTCACTTCATAATTAGTTTCCACATGTGAGAATGAGACTGAGAACTATGATTGGAGATGTGTTATATGTTAAATACTGGTTAGCG
Source organism: Stegostoma tigrinum (assembly GCF_030684315.1). Lineage (NCBI taxonomy): Eukaryota > Metazoa > Chordata > Chondrichthyes > Orectolobiformes > Stegostomatidae > Stegostoma > Stegostoma tigrinum. The sequence continues at coordinate 150,671,587 of NC_081355.1, read as the reverse complement.
GAAGGAATGAGCAGGGAATTGAGTCCTGATAATCTATGAGCAGTACTTGAAGTGTAAATTTCTTATTCAATCAATTTGGAGTAACACAATAGCTCATTAGTTTGCACTATGCCTTATAGTGCCAGGGGCCCAGGTTTGATTCCAGCCTTGGGTGATTGACTGCTTGGCCTGCTGTGTTCATCCAGCCCCACACTTTGTTATCTTGGGTGACTGACTGTCTGTGTGGACTCTCCATGTTCTCACTGTAACTGTGTGGGTTTCCAGTCCCTATACACCTGTATTCCTCATGCAGATGGCCTCAAGGCCCTCCGCTTCTTCCTGTCCCGCAGGCCCGACCAGTCCCCCTCCATCGACACCCTCATCCGTGTAGCTGAACTCGTCTTCGCCCTCAACAACTTCTCTTTCGAATCCTCCCACTTCCTACAGACAAAGGGGGTGGCCATGGGCACCCGCATGGGCCCAAGCTATGCCTGCCTCTTTGTAGGTTACGTGGAACAGCCCCTCTTCCGCAACTACACAGGCCCCAAACCCCACCTCTTCTCCATTACATTGATGACTGTATCGGTGCCGCCTCTTGCTCCCCAGAGGAGCTCGAACAGTTCATCCACTTCACCAACACCTTCCACCCCAACCTCAAGTTCACCTGGGCCATCTCCAACACATCCCTCACCTTCCTGGACCTCTCAGTCTCCATCTCAGGTAACCAGCTAGAAACTGATGTCCATTTCAAGCCCACCGACTCCCACAGCTACCTAGAATACACCTCCTCCCACCCACCCTCCTGCAAAAATTCCATCTCCTATTCCCAATTCGTCCGCCTTCGCTGCAACTGCTCTCAAGATGAGGCATTCCACTCCCGCACATCCTAGATGTCCATGTTCTTCAAGGACCGCAACTTTCCCCCCGCAGTAGTCGAGAACGCCCTGAAACGCGTCCCCCGCATTTCCCGCAACACATCCCTCACACCCTGCCCCCTCCACAACTGCCCCAAGAGGATCCCCCTTGTTCTCACACACCACCCCACCAACCTCCGGATACAACGCATCATCCTCTGACACTTCCGCCATCTACAATCCGACCCCACCACCCAAGACATTTTTCCATCCCCACCCTTGTCTGCTTTCCGGAGAGACCACTCTCTCTGGGACTCCCTTGTCCGCTCCACACTCCCCTCTAACCCCACCACACCCGGCACCTTCCCCTGCAACCGCAGGAAGTGCTACACTTGCCCCCACACCTCCTCCCTCAACCCCATCCTAGGCCCCAAGATGACTTTCCATATTAAGCGGATGTTCACCTGCACATCTGCCAATGTGGTATACTGCATCCACTGTACCCGGTGTGGCTTCCTCTACATTGGGGAAACCAAGCGGAGGCTTGTGGACTGCTTTGTAGAACACCTCTGCTCGGTTCGCAATAAACAACTGCACCTCCCAGTCGCGAACCATTTTAACTCCCCCTCCCATTCCTCAGACGACATGTCCATCCTGGGCCTCCCGCAATAGAACATAGAACATAGAACATAGAACAGTACAGCACAGAACAGGCCCTTCAGCCCACAATGTTGTGCCGACCATTGATCCTCATCTATGCACCCTCAAATTTCTGTGACCATATGCATGTCCAGCAGTCTCTTAAATGACTCCAATGACCTTGCTTCCACAACTGCTGCTGGCAACGCATTCCATGCTCTCACAACTCTCTGCGTAAAGAACCTGCCTCTGACATCCCCTCTATACTTTCCACCAACCAGCTTAAAACTATGACCCCTCGTGCTAGCCATTTCTGCCCTGGGAAATAGTCTCTGGCTATCAACTCTATCTATGCCTCTCATTATCTTGTATACCTCAATTAGGTCCCCTCTCCTCCTCCTTTTCTCCAATGAAAAGAGACCGAGCTCAGTCAACCTCTCTTCATAAGATAAGCCCTCCAGTGCAGGCAGCATCCTGGTAAACCTCCTCTGAACCCTCTCCAAAGCATCCACATCTTTCCTATAATAGGGCGCCCAGAACTGGACGCAGTATTCCAAGTGCGGTCTAACCAAAGTTTTATAGAGCTGCAACAAGATCTCACGACTCTTAAACTCAATCCCCCTGTTAATGAAAGCCAAAACACCATATGCTTTCTTAACAACCCTGTCCACTTGGGTGGCCATTTTAAGGGATCTATGTATCTGCACACCAAGATCCCTCTGTTCCTCCACGCTGCCAAGAATCCTATCCTTAATCCTGTACTCAGCTTTCAAATTCGACCTTCCAAAATGCATCACCTCGCATTTATCCAGGTTGAACTCCATCTGCCACCGCTCAGCCCATCTCTGCATCCTGTCAATGTCCTGCTGCAGCCTACAACAGCCCTCTACACTGTCAACGACACCTCCGACCTTTGTGTCGTCTGCAAACTTGCTGACCCATCCTTCAATTCCCTCGTCCAAGTCATTAATAAAAATTACAAACAGTAGAGGCCCAAGGACAGAGCCCTGTGGAACTCCACTCACCACTGACTTCCAGGCAGAATATTTTCCTTCTACTACCACTCGCTGTCTTCTGTTGGCCAGCCAATTCTGTATCCAAGCAGCTAAGTTCCCCTGTATCCCATTCCTCCTGACCTTCTGAATGAGCCTACCATGGGGAACCTTATCAAATGCCTTACTGAAGTCCATATACACCACATCCACAGCTCGACCCTCATCAACTTTTCTAGTCACATCCTCAAAAAACTCGATAAGGTTTGTAAGGCATGACCTACCCCTCACAAAGCCGTGTTGACTGTATTTGATCAAGCCATGCTCTTCCAGATGGTCATAAATCTTATCCCTCAGAATCCTTTCTAACACCTTGCAGACGACAGACGTGAGACTTACCGGTCTATAATTGCCGGGGATTTCCCTATTTCCTTTCTTGAAGAGAGGAATTACATTTGCCTCTCTCCAGTCCTCAGGTACGACTCCAGTGGAGAGCGAGGATGCAAAGATCTTCGCAAGTGGCGAAGCAATTGCATTTCTCGCTTCCCAAAGCAGCCGAGGACAAATCTGATCCGGGCCTGGCGACTTGTCAATCTTAATGTTTGACAAAATTTTCAGCACATCAGCTTCGTCTATCTCTATCCCTTCCAGCATGCACACCTGCTCTTCAAAGGTTTCATTCACTACAAAGTTGGTTTCTTTCGTAAAGACAGAAGCAAAAAACTCATTTAGGCAATGCCACACTGATGCCACCCAAAGGTTGCAGGACCAGCAACTCATATTCTGCTTGGGAACCCTGCAGCCCAATGGTATCAATATGGACTTCACAAGCTTCAAAATCTCCCCTTCCCCCACTGCATCCCAAAACCAGCCCAGTTCGTCCCCTCTCCCCACTGCATCCCAAAACCAGCCCAGTTCGTCCCCTCCCCCCACTGCATCCCAAAACCAGCCCAGTTCGTCCCCTCCCCCCACTGCATGCCAAAACCAGCCCAGCTTGTCCCCGCCTCCCTAACCTGTTCTTCCTCTCACTTATCCCTTTCTCCCACCTCAAGCCGCACCTCCATCTCCTACCTACTAACCTCATCCCACCTCCTTGACCTGTCCGTCTTCCCTGGACTGACCTATCCCCTCCCTACCTCCCCACCTATACTCTCTCCACCTATCTTCTTTTCTCTCCATCTTCGGTCCGCCTCCCCCTCTCTCCCTATTTATTTCAGTTCCCTCTCCCCATCCCCCTCTCTGATGAAGGGTCTAGGCCCGAAGCGTCAGCTTTTGTGCTTCTGAGATGCTGCTTGGCCTGCTGTGTTCATCCAGCTTAACACTTTGTTAACTTGGATTCTCCAGCATCTGCAGTTCCCATTATTTCTGCTGAGTGCCCTGGTTTCCTTCCGCAGTCCAAAGATGCGAAGGTCATTGAGTCATTCAGCACAAAAACAGGCCCTTATGTCCAATTCATCCATGCTATCAAGTTTCCCAAACTAAACTAGTCCCATTTGCCTGCATTTGGCCCATATCCATCTAAACCTTTCCTATTCTTGTACCTGTTCAAGTATTGTTTAAATATTATAATTGTACCTGCATCTATCACTTCCTCTAGCAGTTCATTCCACATACAAACCATCCTCTGTGAAAAAATTGCCCCTCAGGTTCCCTTTAAATCTTTCCCCTCCCACCTTAAAAATATGCTCTCTTGGTTTGAACTCTCCCACTCTGGGGAAAAGACCTTTGCTATTCACCTCATCTATGCCCCTTGTGTTTTAATAAACTTCTGTAAGGTCACCCCTCAACCTTCTACACTCCAATGAAAAACGTTCCAGCCTACCCAGCCTCTCCCTATAACTCAAACCCTCTAGTCCCAGCAATACCATTGTAAATCTTTTCTGAACCCTCTCCAATTCAATAATATGCTTCCAATGTCCTGTACAATCTCAACATGATGTCCCAACTCCTGTTGTTAATGGTCTGAGCAATGAAGGCAAGTGTGCTAAATGCCTTCTTCACCACCTATGCACCTGCAATGCACCTTTCAAAGAATTATGTACCGGAACCCCTATGTCTGTCTGATCAACAAAACTACCCACAGCCCTAACATTATCTAAATAAGTCCCACCTTTATTCATCTTACCAAAATGTAATATCTTGCATTTATCCAAATTAAACTCTATCTACCACTCCTTAGCCCATTGGCCCAGCTGATTAAGATTCCATTGTACTTTTAGACAAGCTTCATCACTGACCCCTGTTCAGTCAATTTTGGTGTCATTTACCAACTGGCTCACCATGACTCCTACATTCTCATCCAAACCATTTATATAAATGACAACAAAAGTGGACCCAGTACCAAGGCCTGTGGAACACTGCTGGTCCAGTCCAAAAAAACACTACACCACCACCCTCTGACTCCTACCATAAAGCATATTTTGTATCCAATTGACAAGCTGTCCCCTAATCCCAGGTGATCTAAATTTACTAACCAGATAACCATGCAGAAACTTGTCAAAGCCGTTACTAAAGTCTATGTAGACAACATCTACCACTCTGCTCTCAATTATATTTTTGGCCACATCTTCAAAAAGACTCAATCAAGTTAGTGAGACATGATTTCCCACGTGCAAAACCACGTTGACTAACCCTAATTAATCCTTGCTTCTCCAAATGCATATAAATCCTGTCTCTTAGAATCCCCTCCAACAACTTACCCACCATTGATGTTCGTCTCACAGGTCTATAGTTCCCACACTTCTCCTTACAGCCTTTCTGAAACAAAAACATTACATTAGCCACCATCGAGTGCTCTGGCATCTCACATGCAGCTGTAGATGATACTAATATCTCTGCTGGACTCCACAATTTCTTCCCTAGCTTCCTCTATAATGTCCTGGGATACATTTGATCAGTTCTCAGAGATTTATCTACCTTTATGTTTTTTAAGACCTCCAGCAGTTTCTGTTTTGTAATATGAATCGTTTTCAAGAAATCAATATTTATTTCCCCAAGGTCTCTAGTCTCAATGTCTTTCTCCACAGTAAATACTACTGCGAAATATTAATTTAGAATCTTTCCCATTTCCTGTGATTCCACACATTTATGACCTCATTGAGCTTTAAGGGGGTCTATTTTCACCCTAGTTGTTGGGATTGGCCGTGCTAAATCGCCCATAGTGTCCAGAGATATGCAGGCTAGAGAAATGCAAGGTTACAGGGGTAGGATAGGGTGGATGGGTTTAGGTAATGTTCAGAGGAGCAGTGTAAAACTTGATGGGCTAAATGGCCTCTTTCTGCACTGTAGAGATTCTATGATTCCGTTCTATAACTCAATCACCAAAAATATAGTCAGTTTGTTTCTCTTTATTCCTAATAACTAAGAGAAAAGAGAGTTTCACGAGGTTTGTCAATAAAGTCAAAAATTGCACATTTATTGCTGACAAATGTATTCTTCAATCAAGTGACAAACTGGTTGTCAACTAAACTGCTGTGTGAACGAAACTATATCAGCCTTAATCTCACTCACTCTCATGCACACACACCCAGAGAACAATGAGTGCAAGAGTAAGGAAAATCCTGAGGACCAAGTATCCAAACTAAAAAGGGGAGTTCTCACAGTTCCTTCAGCTTCTTCTCAACAGGTCCACATTGCTTTCAGTTTGAATCCCACCATGACCAAGTGTGTCTACTTCAATGCCAGGAGCGTCCGGAATAAAGTGAGTGAACTTGCTGCATGGGTTAGTACCTGAGACTTCAATGTTGTGGCCATTTCGGAGACATGGATAGAGCAGGGACAGGAATGGTTGTTGCATGTTCCAGGATTTAGATGTTTCAGTAAGAACAGAGAAGATGGTAAAAGGGGCAGAGGTGTGGCATTGTTGGTCAAGGACAGTATTACAGTTGCAGAAAGGATGTTTGGGGACTCGTCAACTGAGGTAGTATGGGCTGAGGTTAGAAACAGGAAAGGAGAGGTCACCCTGTTGGGAGTTTTCTATAGGCCTCCGAATAGTTCCAGAGATGTAGAGGAAAGGATAGCAAAGATGATTCTTGATAGGAGTGAGAGAGACAGGATAGTTGTCATGGGGGACTTCAACTTTCCAGATATTGACTGGGAACACTATAGTTCGAGTACTATAGATGGGTCAGTTTTTGTCCAGTGTGTGCAGGAGGGCTTCCTGACACAGTATGTAGATAGGCCAACAAGGGGCGAAGCCACATTAGATTTGGTACTGGGTAATGAGCCTGGCCAGGTGTTAGATTTGGAAGTAGGTGAGCACTTTGGTGATAGCAATCACAATTCTGTTATGTTTACTTCAGTGATGGAAAGGGATAGGTGTATACCACTGGGCAAGAGTTATAGCTGGGGGAAAGGCAATTACGATGAGATTAGGCAAGATTTAGTGAGCATAGGATGGGGAAGGAAACTGCAGGGGATGGACACATTAGAAATGTGGAGCTTATTCAAGGAAAAGCTCCTGTGTGTCCTTGATAAGTATGTACCTGTCAGGCAGGGAGGAAGCTGTAGAGTGCGGGAGCCGTGGTTTACAAAGGAAGTGGAATCTCTGGTCAAGAGGAAGAAGGCGGCTTATGTTAGGATGAGACGTGAAGGCTCAGTTAGGGCACTTGAGGGCTACGAGGTAGCCAGGAAAGACCTAAAGAGAGAGCTCAGAACAGCCAGGAGGAGACATGAGAAGTTGGTGGATAGGATCAGGGGAAATCCGAAGGCTTTCTATAGGTATTTAAGGAATAAAAGAATGACGAAAGTAAGATTAGGCCCAATCAAGGATAGTAGTGGTAAGTTGTGTGTGGAGTCAGATGAGATAGGGGAAGCGCTAAATAAATATTTTTCAACAGTATTCACTCTCGAAAACGACAATGTTGTCGAGGAGAATACTGAGATACAGGCTACGAGACTAGGTGGGATTGAGGTTCACAAGGAAGAGGTATTAGAAATCCTTCAGAGGGTGAAGATAGATAAGTCCCCTGGGCTGGATGGGATTTATCCTCGGAACCTCTGGGAAGCCAGGGAGGAGATTGCCGAGCCTTTGGCATTGATCTTTAACTCGTCATTGTCTACAGGAATAGTACCAGATGCCTGGAGGATAGCAAATGTAGTTCCCCTGTTCAAGAAGGGGAGTCGAGGTAACCCTGGTAATTATAGATCAGTGAGCCTTACCTCAGTTGTTGGTAAACTGTTGGAAAAGGTTATAAGGGATAGGATTTATAATCATCTAGAAAAGAATAAATTGATTAGGGATAGTCAGCACAGTTTTGTGAAGGGAAGGTCGTGCCTCACAAACCTTATTGAGTTCTTTGAGAAGGTGACCAAACAGATAGATGAGAGTAAACCGGTTGATGTGGTGTATATGGATTTCAGCAAGGTGTTCGATAAGATTCCCCACAGTAGGCTATTGTACAAAATCAGAGGAATAGGATTGTGGGAGATATAGCAGTTTGGATCGGAAATTGGCTTGCTGAAAGAAGACAGAGGGTGTTAGTTGATGGGAAATGTTCATCCTGGAGACCAGTTACTAGTGGTGTACCGCAAGGATTGGTGTTGGGTCCACTGCTGTTTGTCATTTTTATAAATGACCTGGATGAGGGCGTAGAAGGATGGGTTAGTAAATTTGCAGACGACACTAAGGTCAGTGGAGTTGTGGATAGTGACGAAGGATGCTGTAGGTTGCAGAGAGACTTAGATAAGCTGCAGAGCTGGGCTGAGAGGTGGCAAATGGAGTTTAATGCAGACAAATGTGAGGTGATGCACTTTGGTAGGAGTGACCAGAAGGCAAAGTACTGGGCTAATGGTAAGATTCTTAGTAGTGTAGATGAGCAGAGATATTTCGGTGTCCATGTACACAGATCCTTGAAAGTTGCCACCCAGGTTGACAGGGCTGTTAAGAAGGCATACAGTGTTTTAGCTTTAATTAATAGAGGGATCGAGTTCCGGAACCAAGAGGTTATGGTGAAGCTGTACAAAACTCTGGTGCGGCCGCACTTGGAGTATTGTGTACAGGTCTGGTCATCGCATTATAAGAAGGATGTGGAAGCTTTGGAAAGGGTGCAAAGGAGATTTACTAGGATGTTAGAGATAATGGGAACTGCAGATGCTGGAGAATTCCAAGATGATAAAATGTGAGGCTGGATGAACACAGCAGGCCAAGCAGCATCTCAGGAGCACAAAAGCTGACGTTTCGGGCCTAGACCCTTCATCAGAGAGGGGGATGGGGAGAGGGAACTGGAATAAATAGGGAGAGAGGGGGAGGTGGACCGGAGATGGAGAGAAAAGAAGATAGGTGGAGAGAGTATAGGTGGGGAGGTAGGGAGGGGATAGGTCAGTCCAGGAAAGACGGACAGGTCAAGGAGGTGGGATGAGGTTAGTAGGTAGATGGGGGTGCGGTTTGGGGTGGGAGGAAGGGATGGGTGAGAGGAAGAACCGGTTAGGGAGGCAGAGACAGGTTGGACTGGTTTTGGGATGCAGTGGGTAGCGGGGGTCGAACTGGGCTGGTTTAGGGATGCTGTAGGGGAAGGGGAGATTTTGAAACTGGTGAAGTCCACATTGATACCATTAGGCTGCAGGGTTCCCAGGCGGAATATGAGTTGCTGTTCCTGCAACCTTCGGGTGGCATCATTGTGGCAGTGCAGGAGGCCCATGATGGACATGTCATCTAGAGAATGGGAGGGGGAGTGGAAATGGTTTGCGACTGGGAGGTGCAGTTGTTTGTTGCGAACTGAGCGGAGGTGTTCTGCAAAGCGGTCTCCAAGCCTCCGCTTGGTTTCCCCAATGTAGAGGAAGCACCGGGTACAGTGGATGCAGTATACCACATTGGCAGATGTGCAGGTGAACCTCTGCTTAATGTGGAATGTCATCTTGGGGCCTGGGATAGGGGTGAGGGAGGAGGTGTGGGGGCAAGTGTAGCATTTCCTGCGGTTGCAGGGGAAGGTGCCGGGTGTGGTGGGGTTGGAGGGCAATGTGGAGCGAACAAGGGCATCACGGAGAGAGTGGTCTCTCCGGAAAGCAGACAGGGGTGGGGATGGAAAAATGTCTTGGGTGGTGGGGTCGGATTGTAAATGGCGGAAGTGTCGGAGGATGATGCGTTGTATCCGGAGGTTGGTAGGGTGGTGCGTGAGGACGAGGGGGATCTTCTTTGGGCCGTTGTGGCGGGGGCGGGGTGTGAGGGATGTGTTGCGGGAAATACGGGAGACGCGGTCAAGGGCGTTCTCGATCACTGTGGGGGGAAAGTTGCGGTCCTTAAAGAACTTGGACATCTGGGATGTGCGGGAGTGGAATGTCTTATCGTGGGAGCAGATGCGGCGGAGGCGGAGGAATTGGGAATAGGGGATGGAATTTTTGCAGGAGGGTGGGTGGGAGGAGGTGTATTCTAGGTAGCTGTGGGAGTCGGTGGGCTTGAAATGGACATCAGTTACAAGCTGGTTGCCTGAGATGGAGACTGAGAGGTCCAGGAAGGTGAGGGATGTGCTGGAGATGGCCCAGGTGAACTGAAGGTTGGGGTGGAAGGTGTTGGTGAAGTGGATGAACTGTTCGAGCTCCTCTGGGGAGCAAGAGGCGGCGCCGATACAGTCATCAATGTACCGGAGGAAGAGGTGGGGTTTGGGGCCTGTGTAGGTGCGGAAGAGGGACTGTTCCACGTAACCTACAAAGAGGCAGGCATAGCTGGGGCCCATGCGGGTGCCCATGGCCACCCCCTTAGTCTGTAGGAAGTGGGAGGAGTCAAAAGAGGAGTTGTTGAGGGTGAGGACGAGTTCAGCTAGGCGGATGAGGGTGTCGGTGGAGGGGGACTGGTCAGGCCTGCGGGACAGGAAGAAGCGGAGGGCCTTGAGGCCATCTGCATGCGGAATGCAGGTGTATAGGGACTGGACGTCCATGGTGAAGATGAGGTGTTGGGGGCCAGGGAATTGGAAGTCTTGGAGGAGGTGGAGGGCGTGGGTGGTGTCACGGACGTAGGTGGGGAGTTCCTGGACCAAAGGGGAGAAAATGGAGTCCAGATAGGTGGAGATGAGTTTGGTGGGGCAGGAGCAGGCTGAGACGATGGGTCGACCAGGGCAGGCAGGTTTGTGGATTTTGGGAAGGAGATAGAAATGGGCCGTGCGGGGTTGGGGAACAATGAGGTTGGAGGCTGTGGGTGGGAGGTCCCCTGAGGTGATGAGGTTATGAATGGTGTTGGAGATGATGGTTTGGTGCTCGGGTGTGGGGTCATGATCGAGGGGGCGGTAGGAGGTGGTGTCAGAGAGTTGGCGTCTGGCCTTGGCGATGTAGAGGTCAGTGCGCCATACTACCACTGCGCCCCCCTGTCTGGATGTTGCCTGGTATGGAGGGAAGGTCTTACAAGGAAAGGCTGAGGGACTTGAGGCTGTTGTCATTAGAGAGAAGAAGGTTGAGAGGTGACTTAATTGAAACATATAAAATAATCAGAGGGTTAGATAGGGTGGATAGGGAGAGCCTTTTTCCTAGGATGGTGACGGCGAGCACGAGGGGGCATAGCTTTAAATTGAGGGGTGAAAGATATAGGACAGATGTCAGAGGTAGTTTCTTTACTCAGAGTAGTAAGGGAATGGAACGCTTTGCCTGCAACGGTAGTAGATTTGCCAACTTTAGGTACATTTAAGTCGTCATTGGATAAGCATATGGACGTACATGGAATAGTGTAGGTTAGATGGGCTTGAGATCGGTATGACAGGTTGGCACAACATCGAGGGCCGAAGGGCCTGTACTGTGCTGTAATGTTCTATGTTCTATGGCAGACAACGAAGTGTGGGGCTAGATGAATAGAACAGGCCAAGCAGCATTGTAGGAGCACAAAAGCTGACGTTTTGGACTGAGACCCTTCATCAGAAAAGGGGGATGGGGGAGAGGGTTCTGAAATAAATAGGGAGAGAGGGGGAGGCAGCTCGAAGATGGATAGAGGAGAAGATAGGTGGAGAGGAGAGTATAGGTGGGGAGGGGATAGGTCAATCCGGGGAGGACAGAAAGGTCAAGTGGCAGGATGAGGTTAGTAGGTAGGAAATTGAGGTGCGGCTTGAGGTGGGAGGAGGGGATAGGTGAGAGGAAGAACAGGTTTGGGAGGCGGGGACGAGATGGGCTGGTTTTGGGATGCAGTGGGGAGAGGGGAGATTTTGAAGATTGTGACATCCACATTGATACCATTGGGCTGCAGGGTTCCCAAGCGGAATATGAGTTGCTGTTCCAGCAACCTACGGGTGGCATCATTGTGGCACTGCAGGAGCCAAGGATGGACATGTCGTCTAAGGAATGGGAGGGGGAGTTAAAATGGTTCGCGACTGGGAGGTGCAGTTGTTTATTGTGAACCGAGCGTAGGTGATCTGCAAACTGGTCCCCAAGCCTCCGCTTGGTTTCCCCAATGCAGAGGAAGCCACAACAGGTATAGCGGATGCAGTATACTACATTGGTAGATGTGCAGGTGAACATCTGCTTGATGTGGGGGCAAGTGTAGAACTTCCTGCAGTTGCAGGGGAAGGTGCCGGGTGTGGTGATGTTGGAGGGGAGTGTGGAGTGGACAAGGGAGTCCCAGAGAGAGTGGTCTCTCCGGAAGGCGGACAAGGGTGGGATGGGAAATATGTTTTGGTGGTGGGTTCGGATTGCAGATGGTGGAAGTGTCAGAGGATGATGCGTTGGATCCGGGTTGATGAGGTGGTACGTGAGGACGAGGGACATTCTGTTTTGGTTGTTATTGCGGGAAGGGGGTGTGAGGGATGAGTTGCGGGAAATGCAGGAGACACGGTCGAGGGCGTTCTCGACCACTGCGGGGGGCAAGTTGCGGTCCTTGAAGAACGAGGACATCTGGGATGTACGGGAGTGGAATGCCTCAACATGGGAGCAGATGAGATGAAGGCGAAGGAATTGGCCCAAGATGACTTTCCACATCACCGCATTCAGCTCCTGCAGACTTATCTTCTTTGCACCCAGCCAAGAGGACCCATTTCACACCATCCCGTGTCGGAAAGTTCTTCACAATATTTATCATTTACGCATGTTCTTGTCATTTTCTCCTCAAATACTGCTGAAAGCTGGGCATGTTACTGAAGGGTTTTCTTTTTACACTCATCAGGACAGATGCAAGAATGTAAAATTTCAAACACTCACAGCATCTTACACTACATGAGAAAATAGAAGTAGTAATGTGTCTCATTTACCCATGCTGTAAGTTACATTCGTTCAGATACAGGGTCATGTTCTCAGCAAACAAAAGGAGTATGTTCAAGCCTTACACCTCTTTTGGATTCCCTGAGAGCTTGGAGGATCTAGAGCTGAGAGAGATTCCTGATGAAGGGTCCAGAACTGAAACATCAACCTTCCTGCTCCTCTGATGTTGCCTGACCTGCTGTGCTCTTCCAGCTTCACATTTTATCGGCTTTGACTTCCAGCATCTGCAGTCCTCACTATCTCCTCAAGCTTCCTGTTGCTTTCTCTGATGGTAATGCGTTTGTTAGCCAACATTAACCTGCCAACCAATCCGTACTTTTTCTTCTCCCGCAATAGAAATTGTTCTAATCATTTGAAATTTGGCACTCTTGCATTGATCCTGATGAGAGCAAGACAAAAAAAAATCCAGATTTGTTTTGCCTTCGTTTATGTGGGAGCTTCCTGTGCACTAATCCTAAGGTTGCAAAAGGTTTTGTACCGCCTCAAACAATGTCTTTTAGAGTCATAGTACAGCATGGAAACAGTCCCAACTCATCCATGCCAACCAGGTATTCTAAAATAGTCCCATTGACCAGCATTTAGCTCATATCCCGCTAAACCTTTCCTATTCATGTACCCATCCAGGTGCCTTTTAAATGTTGTAACTGTACCAGCCTCCACCACTTCATCTGGCAGCTCATTCCATACATGCACCATCTTCTGCATGAAAGAGGTACCCCTTAGGTTGCTTTTAAATCTTTCCTCTCTCATCTTAAACCTAAGCCCTTTAGTTTTAGACTTCTCTAACCTGGGGAAAAGACATTGACTATTAACCCTATCTATGTCCCTCATGATATAAGGGACCCTCTCAGCCTCCAACACTCCAGGGAAAATAGCCTCAGCCTATCTAGCCTCTCCCTATAGCTCAAACCCTGGCAATATTCTTGTAAATCTTTTCTGAACCCTTTCAAGTTTAACAAGCTCCATCCTATAAACAGGGAGACCAAAATTGAACACAGTATTCCAAAAGTGGCCTAACCAATGTACTGTACAGCCATAACAAGACTCCCCAATCCTGTACTCAATGCATTGACCAATAAAGGCAAGCGTCTACCTGCAACTCCACTTTCAAGGAACTATGAACTTGCACTCCAAGGTCCCTTTGTTCAGCAACACTCCCCAAGACCTTACCATTGAGCGTTAAAGTTCTGCCCTGATTTGCCTTTCCAAAATGCAGCACCTCACATTTATCTAAATTAAACGCCATCCGCCACTCCTTGGCCCATTGGCCCGGCTAATCTTTTAAATGTGATTGACATCATTAGAAAGGAAAGAGGGTTGGGGTGTGGAGGCATGTGTGGGACTGGAGAAAACTGGGGCAGAGGTTTTAAAGAGGTAATGGATTAAAGTGAAAAGTGAAGTGTTTGGAGATGAAAGCCCTCAGGCCTCGAGAAAACAAAGCTCCAAACTGAGGACGAGTCCAATTTAACATTTATTTCCGTTGTGTATGTGAAGTGCTTATAAATTAACACAGTGCAGCTTAAAGGAACAGTGAGGCAGGAAGTCAGTGTACAGGAGTTCACAGTTAGTTATTTATATTTATCCTTCACAAGCACTTGAGTCAGAGTGGATTTCTGTTATAAAAACTTCAAGATTGAGCAGAATAAATTATACTTTCGAAAAGTAATGTGCCGAGCATTACAGATACCTAGATGGAGAAGAAAGCTCGCAGAGCAGTAATGAATGAATGATAATTGTTCAGGATCTCAGTTAGTGTTTTTTATCGCAGACTCCATCACTCAAAACCCACAAATCTCCATGTGGCTTTCCCAGTAATTGCGTGCATTAGACTGTGTGTGTGTGTGTGTGTGTGTGTGTGTGTGTGTGTGTGTGTGTGTGTGTGTGTCGGGGTGTGGAGGGGGGGAAGTGGGGAGGGTTGGGTGTGTGTGTGTGTTGGGTTGTGGAGGGGGGGGAAGGGGGGAGAGTGTGTGTGTGTGCGTGTGTGTGTGTGTGTGCATGCATGTGTGTGAGTATGTATCTGTTTGGGGTGGCATCTAGGTGTGTGTGGATTTGGAGCCAGTCTGCATTTCCAGCCTCAGTAGGGGTCCAGCCCGTCTCTGGGAACCCCCTGTGTTGTCAGAGATGAGGCAGCCTGATTTTCAGTCGAATTGAGAGAGAGTTTCCTTCACACAAATTCTGAAGATTGGAAAGTGGATATCAGCCACAATGAAGTCGGTCATGGGCTGGGGGAGGTCAAACTCAAGTGATCTCCTCCAGCAACCTCTGGAGCAAGATATTCACAGTCTGAGAGGAGTCTTTCCTCCTTTACACACAGTGCAGGAATTGAGGGAAGAAGGGGAATTGATCTGTTCGACCTTGTTACAATTTAATTAGGTAATTTGTCTGTTCCTGCAATCAGAAACTCTCCACACATGACAAATGAACCATTTGGTAACTGCCCAAGCTAGAACTTTCCTTGATTCATTTGCGTTCCTCTCTTGGGGAGTTCTCTAGTCCACTTTCTCTTTGTCAGCTTCTATTGCCAACCTTCGCTCGTTCTCCTTGATCAGCTGTACCCCGCAGTACGTCACAAAAAGAACACTCAATAGACTCCAGGGGAATCCTGAAATTGAGAGATAGACAGAGAGAGAGAGAAACAGTTTCTCAAGAGACTGGAGCTGGATTCATTGATATCATGCTTTACCGAAAGCCTTCTCTGTGAGTGGCTCAAGTCAAATCACCTCCTTCGAGTGTTCTCAGGCTGGGAAATAGCACCTTCAGCACAGGAGGTGGCCATTCAGTCTCAGACGCCTTTACTGGCAATAGAATTGACTTAAGAGAAAGGAAGGTCACTCTCACAAATAAAGCAGGGTTCGTCTTAAAGAAAATTTATTGAGAATGGAAGGGATAGAGTGCGAGCATGTGTTCACTTATTCTCCTTTAATACTCCTACCCGTCACCACCAGTTCCATGGCCACCAACACAATATCCAGGCTTGTGCTGGCAAGTGGCAAGTAACATTCATGCCACACAAATGCCAGGCAATGACTGACTCCTAATCACCATTCCTTGTCATTCAATGGCATTATCATCACTGAATCCTCCACTATCAACACCTTTTGGCCCAACAAATCCATATTGAATCTCAGAGCATCCCACCCAGACTCATTCCCCATTCATCAGAAACTCAACTGGATTCGCCACTAGATTGGGTCAGAAGCTAGGAATAATGTGGCGAGTAACTCACCTCCTGACTCTCCAAAGCCTGTACACCATCTACAAGGCACAAGTCAGGAGTGTGATGGAATACTCCCCACTTGCCTGGATGAGTGCAGCCCCAACAACACTCAAGAAGCTTGACACCACCCAGGACAAAGCAGCCTGCTTGACTGATAACACATCCACAAGCACCTACTCCCTCCAACACTTAGACTCAGTAGCAGCAGTGTGCACTATCTACAAAATGCATTGCAGAACTTCACCAATGATCCTCAGGCAGCACCTTACAATCATGACCACCTCCATCGAGAAGGACAACAGCAGCAGATGCATGGGAACACCACCCCCTGCAAGATCCCCCCCAAGCCACTCGCCATCCTGACTTGGAAATATATCGCCATTCCTTCACTTTGCTGGGTCACAATCCTGGAATTCTCTCCCTGAGGACATATGTGTCAATCCATAGTAAGTAAACTGCAGGGGTTCAAGAAGGCAGCTCATCACCACCTTCTCAAGGTCAACTAGCGATGGGCAATAAATGCTGAGCCCAGCCAGTGACGCCCACATCCCACAAGTGAATAAAAAAACTCCCTCCTGTATTTTGTCCTAATTGCTACTCTTCTTGTTCCCACTTAGATAATGAATGTTATTTAACTAGGGAGGGCATCACAGCCCAATATTGCTTAACATCCTTGACTTGTATTATTCAGCTTACTGGAAATGGGAACAGGGAGCTGAGTACAGTACTCTACTACAACTACAGGAGCTATTACCCGTAGTTCAAACATGGTGCTTTTAGGAGCTGCACAGCCAAGGACTATGGTCAGGGATGAATGATTGAATGCGGATTTTCCCCCCATGTTTCTTAGAATCAGTGTGGAAACAGGCCCTTTGGCCCAACAAATCCACATTGAACCTCTCAGCATCCCACCCAGACTCACCCCCCTATAACCCACCTAATCTACACACCCCTGAACACTATGGGCAATTGAGCATGGCCAATTCACCTAGCCAGCACATCTTTGGACTGTGGAAGGAAACCGGAGCACCCGGAGGAATCCCACGCAGACACAGACAGAATGTACAAACTCCACACAGTGGCCAGAGGCTGGAATCGAACCTGGGCCCCTGGTGCTGTGAGGCTGCAGTGCTAACCACTGAGCCACTGTGTTGCCCCCTATGTTACTCATAGACCCTTTCCTCCTGGCACCCAGGCAGTGATTAGCATTGGTGGATGCCTGGCAACAGTGGGAAATGATGATGAAAGTAAACCTGCCCAAGGTCAACTTTGCTGAAATGTTGTTAATTAGCTCCACGGCCTTTGATAAAGCTTACCAGTGAGGAACAACCTTCCAGCAACCAAGAGAGCAAAGTCAACACTGTTCAGTGAAAGGACGTTGTACAAAATAATGGCCCAGAAGTTGGCAGCACCAAACACTCCTCTGATTCTTCGGGACATTGCCTCAGATAGTTGGTTAGCCTGCGAAGAAATTTTAAAAAAACACATTTAAATCACACCATTGTCCTTCTGGCTGACAGAGATAGTAGGGACATCAGCTGGGCAGGGTAACACAATAAAGGAATACAATAAAAAGGTACAAATATACTGAAACAACTGCGGATGTTGGATATCAGACACAAAAACAGAGATTTGTGGAAAACCTCAGCAGGTCTGGCAGCATCTGTGGACAGAAAGCAGAGTTAATGTTTCGGATCCAGTGACCCTTCTTCAGAACTATAACAGAAGAGGTGATGGTAATGTCACTGGACTATTAAAGCAGATGGTCAGGCTAATAGAGTCATAGATTCATACAGCACGAAAACAGACCCTTCAGTCCAGCCATCCAAACCAACCATAATCCCCAAAAGAACTAGTCCCACTGCCTGTGCTTGGCCCATATCTGTTCAAACCTTTCTTATTCATGTACTTCTCCAATCTTTGGGACATTGTAACTGTAGCCACGTCCACCGCTTCCTCAGGAAATTCATTCCAAACAGGCACCATACTCTGTGCAAAGATATTGCCCTCATGTCTTTAAATCTTTCTTCTCTTACCCTGAGTCTTGAACTCCCCCACCCTAGGGAGACGACAACTGCCATTCACTTTATCTATACCCCTCTACAAGGTCACCCCTCAACTTCCTACGCTCCAGTGAAAGAAATCCCAGCCAATCCAGCCTCTCTCCATAACTCAAACCTTCCACACCTGGGAACATCCTGGTAAGTCTCTTCTGAACCCTCTCCAGCTTAATGATATCTGGTGACAAGCAGCTAGAGAAATGCAAATTCAGTTAATAAAAGCCTTGTTTCCAAAACAATGACCATTGTCATAAAAACTCTCCAATCCAGGACCACAGGAATTCTGTCCTCAGAGATAGTAAGAACTGCACTTGCTGGAATCAGCGATAACACAGTGTGGAGCTGGATGAACACAGCAGGCCAGGCAGCATCAGAGGAGCAGGAAAGCTGATGTTTCAGGTCAGGACCCTTCTTCCCCTGGCTTGCTGTGTTCCTCTGGCTCCACACTTTGTTACCACCGATTCCAGCATCTGCAGTTCTTGCCATCCCAAAGATTGCAGCTGTTCAAGAAGGCACACTGCCCCTTTCTCCAAGGCAATTAGGGACAGGCAATAAATGCTGGCCCAGCCCGACCACAATATTATTGAAAGTCTGGAGTCGCAGACCAGGTAAGAATGTCAGATTTCCTTCACCAAACTCTACCTGAACCAAGAGCTAATTGGCACAGGATTAACGAGATTAAAGAAGCAAATGCATGGCTGAAAGATTGGTGTGGGAGACGTAGGCTCAAATCTGTGAACACTGGCACCAGTACTGGGCAAGGAGGGAGCTGTTCCAATGGGACTGGCTCTACCTGAATCATGCTGGGACCACAGTCCTGGAGAATCTTGTAACTAGGGCTGTGGATAGGACTTTAAACTAGCAGATGGATTGGTTCACTTGCTTGAGAAGTTATAAAATCAACAGTAAAGGAGGAGGCAGAATTGCAGGTTAGTGACAGGGCTGATTGTTACCAGAAATGAACCATAAAAGTGAAGGGAAATTTGATAAACAAACAAACCTAAAGGTTTTGTATCTTAATGCACAGAGCATTCAGAATAAGGTAGACCAACTGATGGCACAAATCAAGACAAGTGAACATGATCTCATAACCATTACTGAAATGTGGTTATAATGAAATCAAAACGGGGAACTTAACATTGAGAGACACTTGAGCTTTCGGAGAGACAGGAGGGGTGGAAAAGGCGTTGGGGCAGCATTATTAATAAAGAGATGGAAAAGGGGCAGCTGCAAGGGGTGATCGAGCTCGGATAATATAGAGTCTATTTAGGCTGAAGTAATAAAACAGGAAGGGAAAGAAAACTTGGTAGGAATAGTGTACAGGCTCCCGAACAGTAAGCACTCTGTAGAAAAAGCTATACAACAACAAATAATAGGAGCATATAGGAACAATACAGGAATAATTATGAGGGATGTTAATCTTCATGTCGGTTGAGTTAATTAGATTGGAAAGGATAGCTACAACAACAAATTGATAGTCTGCAATACAGATGGCTTCCTAGAGCACTACATTATGGAGTCAACCAGGGAGCAAGTATCTTGGATCTGGTAATGGGGCAAGTTTAATAAATGACTTCAGTGTAAAAGATTCTTTAGGAAACAGCAATCATAACATGACAGAATTTAACATTCAGTTCAAGAGTGAGAAATTTGAATCAGAAACAGGGATCAGAAACAACTACGTTTAACTTAAATAAAGGGAATTTCAATGAAATGAGGACAGTGTTAGCTAAAGTGAACAAGCTTTCCTGATCCTATGACGTTGCTTGGCCTGCTGTGTTCATCCAGTTCTACACCTTGTTATCTCGGGTGCATTGATTAGCAGGAAGCAAGCAGTGGCAGATATTTAAGGAGGTTCATGACTCTCAGCAAAAACACATCACAGTAAGGAAGAAAGATTCTAAAAGAAAGATAAACCAACGATGGCTAAGCAAGGAAGGTAAGGGGAATATTAAGTTGTAGGGAAAATCATATAAAAGACAAAAGTCAGTGATAGCCCTGAAGACTGGGTTAACTTCAGCATCCAGCAAAGGAAGACTGAGAAAGAGAGTAAAGAAAGAAAAAGTAAACTATGTGGGCAAAATAATGAGGAATATATATATTTAAAAATACTCTTATTGTCAGTTCTCTTCAAAAAGGAAGAGAAAGGTCAAAGAGAACACAGGCCCCTTAGAAAATGAATCGGGGAAATGGTTTGGAGAACCAGGCAATAGCAGAGGAGTTAAACAGATATTTTTCATCAGCCTTTATAGTGGAAGATACTTTAAACATTCTGTTCATACTAAAGTATATAGTGGAGAAATTAAATACCACCGTCATCAGTGGAGAGGTGGTCTTAAACAAACTAATGGGGATAAAGGCAGATAAATATCCTGGCCCTGAAGGCTTTCTTCTTAGGATCCTAAAAGAGTTAGCTTCAGAGATAGCGCATGTATTGGTTGTAATTTTCCAAAAATTGTTGGATTTTGGAGCAATACCAGAGGATTAGAAAACTGCTAATGTGATACCCCTAATGAAAAAGGGAGGGACGGAGGCAAAAAGCAGGTAACTATAGGCCAATTAGCCTAACATCTATTGTTGGAAAAGTATTGCAATCAGTTATTAAGGAGTAATAGTATAACAGTTAGAACATCATAATCTAATCAAGCAGAGTCAGCATGACTTTATGAAAGGGAACTTGTGTCTGACTAATTTATTAGCGTTCTTTGTAGCAGTTTCAATTTGAGTGGATAGAGGGGAACCAGTAAATGTGTTATATTTGGAATCCCAGCAGGCGTTTGATAAGATACCTCACAAAAGATTAAGTCAGAAGGTAGTAGGTGTGTTGATGTATACTACTAGTGGCATGAATAAAGAATTGGCTAATCAGCAGGAAATAATGAGTTGGGATAAGGAATTCTTTTTCAGGTTGGTGACGCTGTAACAGTTGGGGTTTCACAGGGATCAATGCTGGCACCACAACTGTTCACAATATATATTGATGACTTGGAGGATGAAAGGGAATATATTGAAGTCAAACTTGTAGACAACATAAAAATAGGTGGAAAGGCAGACTGTGAGAGCGATACAAACAATTTATGGGGAGATATTCGGAGGTGAAGTAAGTGTGCAAAAAGTTGGCAAATTTGAGTATAATGTGGGAAAATATGAAGTTCTTAATTTTTGGAAGGGATAACAAAATAACATTATTATTTAAATGGGGAAGATCTGCAGAAAGCTGCAACACAAAGGGACTTGGGGTAAATTGTACATGAAACACAGACAGCTATAGCACAGAGATGCAGCAGGAAGGCTAATGGAATGCTGACCTTATATTGAGGGGTGTTCTGAGGAAGGGTTACTGGACCCGAAACCGTAACTCTGTTTTCTCCTTCACAGATGCTGCCAGACTGGCTGAGCTTTTCCAGCAACTTTGTTTTGTTACTTATTTTGAGGGGGTTGGAGTATAAGAGTAGGGAAGTCTAACTGCATCTGTACAAGGTGCTGGTGAGATCACATCAGGAGTGCTGTGTCCCCTTATTTAAGAAAAGATATTAATTCATTCGAAGTAGTTCAGAGATGGTTCGGTAGGGATGATCCCCCTGGTATGGAGAGATTCTTTTAAGAGCAAATGTTGAACAATTTGGGACTCTGCTTTTTGAAGTTTAGAAGAACGAGAGGTGATCTCTTGAAATGTATAGGATTCTTAAGGGGCTTGACAGGAAAAATGCTGAGAGGATGTTTCCTCTCATGGGAGAGTCTAGGATCAGAGGTCACAGTCTTAGAATAAAAGGATAACAAGATACGACTTAAGTGAGGAGGATTTTCTTCTCAGAGTGTTGAGAGTCTTTGAAACTCCTTGCCACAGAGAGCTGTGGGGGCAATATCCTTGCGTATACTTAAGGCTGAGATAGATAGATTCTTGATCAGTCACAGGTTACGAAGAAAACACAGGAAAGTGAATGTGGGGAATGTCAGATCAGCATGAACTTATTGAATGGCAGGGCAGGTTCCAGGAGCCAAACAGCCTACTGCGTTCCTATTTCTTTTGGTCTGAGGGGCATTAGTGAACTAAATGGATTTTTGCAACAAGTGTTACACAATTACCCTTGGACTGGATTTTCATGACCAAACTTTTATTCTATACAAATTTGACTATCTGCCATGGTGGGATTCAAACTCTTGTCCCTAGAGCATTAGCCTGGAATATGTGATCACTAATCCACTGACATTACCACTGCATCACATCATCATCCTTTCAGATAATGTACATTCGGGACATGATCCTCAAATGTATACAGATGGCTAACATTTCACTGAGCTAAATTGCAAAGGCCAAACCTAGAGAAGAAATATTTCATTTTTAAATAAACCTCCAAAACTCAATCAAAAATATTAACGGTGACAATTCAAATTGTGCTTTCCTTCAAGATATTCTCTGTTGTCCGATGTGATGTCATCATAAAATGATGTCACTGTGAAAATAATGTCCAATAAAGCAATGATGTCCCAAAAACGTTACCTCGACTGCATTCTCTCCCTCTGCCTTCCTTTCTTCTCTTTCCAAAGGAAAGGTTTGGGGTCTTTTCCATTCAAGACGATATGACATACGTCTAGAGTAGGCCATTCAGCACATTGAGTTTGCTCTACCATTCAAGGAGATTGTGGCTGCTCTGATAATCCTCAACTCCACTCCCCTGCCTTTTCCCCATCACCCTCAATTCCCTTGCAGACTAAAAATCCATCCATCTCAGCCTTGGATATACTTAATGAACCAGACTCAACAGTCCTCTGTGCTAAAGAATTCCACAGATTCACTACCCTCTGAGAAGGGATTCCTCTTTATCTGTGACCCCTCATTCTGAGATTGTACCCTCTGGTTCTAAGCTCTCCCACAAGGGAAACAATTTCTCCGCATTTACCTGTAAAGTCTCCTAAAAATTTTGTATGTTTCATTAAGATTGCCTCTCATTCTTCTATACTCCGATGCGCACAGGTCCAACCTACTCAACCTCTCCTCATAAGACAATCCCTCCATACCTGATATCAACCTAGTGAACCTTCTCTGGACTTCCTCCAATGCCAGTATAACTTTCCTCCAACACCATGGCATTTTTTTCCTTAATGGGCTGTGGGTGTCGCTGGCTTGGCGAGCGTTTATTGCCCTCCCTAAATTCAAAAGAACACAACCATTAAGAGGAGTAGACTATCCAGCCCATCAAATCTACTCTTCAATTATGCTTCAACCCCACTTCCCTGCCCACTCTCTTCATCCCTTCATTCCTGAAAACACCTAGAATCTCTCTCTGTCTCCTTGACTTAAATATATACAACAATGGAGCATCCAAATCTCCTGATTAGAATCCCAAAGATTCACAACCCTTGGGGGTGAAGCAATTTCTCATCTTAGTTCTAAACAATTATCTCCTTATTCTGAGACCATATTTTATGCCTCTTCAGAATCTTGTTGGTCTCAATGAGATTATTGCTCATTCTTCTAAACTCCAGGGAAGATGGAGTCAATTTCTTCGGCATGTCCTGATTGGACACCCACTTCATTCCAGGAATAAATTTAGTGAACATTCACTTCTGATGCAAGTGTATATTTTCTTAAACATGGAAACCAAAACTGTGCATCTAATTATGATCTCGCCTATACAATTGCAACAAGAGTTCTTTATTTCTGTACTCCAACCGATCCTCCAATTAAGGCCAATCTGCTCTTTGTATTCCTAATTGTTTGCAGTACCTACAAATTTCACATTTTTAATACAGTATTTTGCTTTCATGTTCCTATAGCAAACGTGAATAATTTCACACTTCCCTACATTGTCATCAATCTCCCATCTTGATGTCCAGTCCCTTAACTTGTCTATCCTTTCAACCATTGTATCCTCCTGATAGCCTATTTTTCCACCGAGCTTTATTTTTTTAAAATCCATTCACAGGATGTGGGCATCAGAGGCTAGGCCGGCATTTATTGCCCAGAGGGCAGTTAAGAGTCAACCACATTGTTGTGGGCCAGGAGTTACATGTTGGCCAGACCAAATTAGGGTGGCAGTTTCTTTTCCTACAAGATATTAGTGAAACAGATGGGGTTTTCCCCTAAAATCAATAATAGATTCATTAGACTCTTAATTCCAGATTTTTAATAATTCAAATTCCACCATCTGCAATGGCAGGATTTGAACACAGGTCCCCAGATTGTCACCTGGGTTTCTGGATTAACAGTCCAGTGATAATACCACCAGGCCATCACCTTCACTTACTATCAGCAAGTGTCGACTCATTATTGTCTCTTTTCATCTCAGTCATTCATGGGGATTGTAAAATAGCTAAATCCCCAGCACTTACCCCTGTAGCACTCCATCATTCACCAAGTACCCTATTTATGCCCTCTCTCTGCTTCCTGTCTACGAATCAATCCTGTCCCAATGCTAATATAGTACCCTCAATTCCATCAGTCCACACCTCGCATATTGATTGTCTGTGAGTGGGGAAAGCAGGATAGATGGTCCAAATGGTTTTCTCCTATTCCTGTTTCTTGTATTTGCCCCAAAATGACAGAAGGGGATTTGAGTTAATGTCTCTTCCAGAAGGGAGCACGTCTGAAAATGATGCACTCTGAAAATGTGAACTTAGATTTTATACTCCAATTCTGGGATAGGGCTTGAGCCCTCAATCTGTTGACTTGAGAGAAGTGCGCATTACCAACTGAGCCACAGACAGGTCTGACCAGCTCCATGCATGCAACTCCCAAGCTCAGGAGGTGCAGGAATTCCCAGCTACAAAGGGTTTTGTTAACCAACAACGGAAATGTTGCAAGTTTAGGATCTCACCTCAATAGAAGCAAAGGGTTCCAGCTGGAAGAACTTTTGCACCCACAGCTCAAAGTTGAGGCCAAAGCAGTTACACACGGACCAGATGTAGACCACGTTCTCCGGGCCGAGCCAGAGTGTGGTGATAAGGAAGGTGCAAATTGTCGCCAGCAGCTCCTTCAGAATGTTGTCATGGTCTTCTCCCAAATAATCATAGACATACCTGGGAAAAAAGGAACACTATCTTTGTAGCTCTCGTGTCCAGGCTTACCCTCTTTTCTCTTGCTGGGGGTTCATGATAATTAGCTTCAAACATGCAAGGCCCTGCAAGGCCAGGCTTTATCCTGTTTACATTTGAGAATCTCCCATTAAAGATGGTGGTATGGGTTAGGGTTGTGATGGTGGTGGTGGGTGGTGGGAGTTGGGGGGTGCGTCACAGTTGAGCAGTGCAATGCTCTGATCTCCACCACTTCGCCCCTGTCTTTGCCCTCCCCTCCCACCCAGAGGGAGCGCCATTTGGATGAACCTCCAGCGAGGAGCTGTACCAATGATGTTCGCCACAAAAAGAATGAACCTGCAATTGTATAGTGCCTTTCGCCACCTCACACACTGCCCTGAAGCACTTAACAGCCCAGGAATCCCTCCTGGAGTGTCACGGAGAAATGATTGCTGACAATCTGCGCCAAGAAACACCGCAGGAATGTCATTACTATCAGAAACTCTGCCACCACTTTCTCATGGCAATTAGGGAAGGGCATCTATGTGGCTTTGCCACCTCCCGGGTGCAAATAAAAACAGATCAAAACAAAGATTGGTTACTTACTTACACAGCCAGTCATTTATCCCTCTGTCAAAGTGCCTGAAATATAGATCATATAATTATAATTACAACACTTAAAAGACATTTGGACAGGCACATGAAAAGGAAAGGTTTAGAGGGATATGGGCCAAACATGCGATTAGTTCAGTTAAGGAAACCTGGTCAGCATGAACGAGTTGGGCCGAATGGCCTGTTTCCATGTTGTATGACTCTGTGACCCTAATTAGTAGTTTCCACTGGTCTGAGGGCTTCTTCCTGAAGGCACAAAAGTAAACAGGTGCAGAAGCTCCATTTACTTCACTACACGGACCAGTCACTAATTACTGAATCTATCCAGATCATTCCTAAAGAAGCCAAACCACGTTCCATATGATAATTTCACCTTGTATTGTTCCTTTATTTTTCACTGCAACAGCGTGTTGGAACTCCCTCCCTAACATCACTGCGCATGGACAGTCACCGAGCAGACTGCAGCCATTCAAGAAGACAGCTTGCCACCGGCTTCCCAACTAGGAAGCCAGCAGTGAGATCCAGCAGCACATACACACCAAGAGTTTTTATATACACGCCTAACAAATCAGTCATCACCTTCCACCAAACAAACATTCTGTCCACCCAGCCCCTGAATCCGAACCCTGAATAGATTCTTTAGCTCAGAAGTCACACAACACCAGGTTATAGTCCTAAGGTTTATTTGAAATCACAAGCTTTTGGACCGCTGCTCCTTGAAGGAGTGTGATTTCTGACTTCTTCCACCCCAGTCCAACACCGGCACCTCCACATCTACTCTTCAGCTAATGGCAACACTGGACAAGTTAGATCATGAAGTGATGAAAGCTCTATTTTGCATATAAATTATTGAGTCCTGAATCCAGAATTAGAGGCAGTAGGCCAGCTCAGTTATATTTATTTAAAGTAAAGTTCAGAAAGTCGATTTTGGAACAGCAACAAAAACAAATCAGTTCTAAGCAAAAGGAGATAGCAAAAACTGCATATGCTGGAGTCAGATTCAATACAGTGTGGAGCTGGAGGAACACAGCCGGTTAGGCAGCATTACAGGAGCAGGACAGTCAATGTTTCAGGTCAGAACCCATCATTAGAAGATTTGATTGGAGTCCTTACAATCACGAGGCACTTGGAAACAGTAAATAAAATGGCTCAAGTGTACAAATTGAAGACGATTAGCAAAAGTAGAAAGAAGAAAAGCTACTTTGCACAATGCATAACTACAATTAGGTCTACACCACCTGATAGGGTGGCAGAAGCAGATATAACAGATTCAAAGCAATCTGAATAAAGTTTTGAAGAAAAGCAAATTACAGTGATGACAGAGGAAAAGCCAGGGAAGAAAATTGGACAGGGAGTGATAGTAGGAACTGCACATGCTGGAGAATCTGAGTTAACAAGGTGTCAAGCTGGATGAAATTGGACTGTTCCCTTGAAACAGCGAGCACAGACTGAATGGACCGAGGGTCCTCCTTCTGTGCTGTACTGCCCTGAATTCTATGAACAGCCGACAGCGCAGACCTGCCACAGCCTATACGCACAGTTTGATCTCTTGTAATGTCAGTGTCTGAAAGCTTGACAGGCAGAAAAATTCCATTGTTACCATAATGGATGCAAAATACACAAGCAAACTATAGGGACCAGCTCCTTTTTGCAGTAATCCCAGAGCTCTCTTTATCTGTCCGTCAGAAGGACAAAAGGAAACAGAATAAAAAGGAAGAAAAGAGACACTTACGTTTCAGCAAAGACGTACAGCATGGTGATGCATTTTGGTGGCTTGGGTGGGTCAAGATAGTCAAGTCTGGCCACGGTTCCAATCATTCCGAACATCACCGCTGCCTTTATCCAGTCGTACACCAGGTTGAAATAAGCCAAACAAGCTTTGCCATGGAATCAGGGAGGGAGATAAAAGCAAAGGCACATTTGTCAGTGAAAATATTTCAGTGCCATTAGTAGTGGGTTGAGTTTCTATTTGGTAGGGTGTCCTTTATATTAGAGGGCTCAGGGCAGAGTAGGTAGAATCCGTCCCTCTGAATTAGAAACACCAGATTCAAGTTCCAGCTCAGATGTGATGCCCCAAGGAAGGTGCATTCATAATGTTACCCAAACAGGTTGGGGAGACAATGGCCTGGTGGCATGATCATGAAACCCAGACTCAGGTAATGTCATGGGGACCTGGGTTCAAATCCCACCAAAGCAGAAAGTGTAATTTGAATTCAATTTTTAAAAATCTGGAACCAAGAGTGTAATGTTGTCAATATTGTTAGAAAAAGAACTGCCATCCTTACCTGGTCTGGCCAACTTGTGAGTCCAGACCCACACTAACTTAATTGTCCCCTGAGATAACAGGAACTGCACATGCTGGAGAATCCGAGTTAACAGGGTGTGGAGCTGGATGAACACAGCAGGCCAAGCGGCCTAACTGTCCCCGAGATGGCCACTCAGTATGAAGGCAATTACAAATGAGCAATAAATGCTAGCCTTGCTAGCATTACCCACATCCTATGAACAAATAACAAACTTGGAAGACTTCATTACTAGTATACTTCCTTTAAAAGAAAATTAATTTTTTAGAAGATAATAAGGGGAGGAACTGGATGAACACAGCGGGCCAAGCAGCATCAGAGGAGCAGGAAGACTGACGTTTCAGGTCTGGGCCCTTCTTCAGAAAAACTTTTTTCAAACGCTTCTTTGCAAAAATAGCAGTTTTGGGTTGAGGAGAATTCAGGTTTCCATAGTACAGCTTGTAAAAGCTGGGAGAAATACAGACAATAGCACAAACTGAGAGGAAGGGAATGTGACAGAAGGCCATAAGGAATAGGAGCAGGATTAGGCCATCTGGCCCATCGAGCCTGCTCCACCATTCAGTAAGATCATGGCTGATCTTTTCATGGACTCGTCACCACTTACCTGCCCACTCACCATAATGCTTAATTCCTTTACTGTTCAAAAATCTATCTTTACTGAAAAACATTCAATGAGGCAGCTTGAGCTTCTTTGCTGGGCACAGAATTCCACATGTTCACAACCCTTTCAGAGAAGAAGCTCTTCCTTATTTTGAGGCTATGACACCCCCCCCCCCCCCAGTTGGAGATGAAGTTGCAGCTGGGGCAAGACCGACATAAAAGAAAGCCAAGGAAGGATTTGAAAAGGAAGTGAGGAAGCCCAAAGCCTCAGTGAGGTCAGGGATAATGGTCAAGCAAGATTTAAGAGGAGATGTTTGGGCACGGGAATGGAGCTGTGGGAGTCAATGGACTAATGGGAGAATCCAGGACTTACCTAATGCCCAGTCGGAAAGGCGTGCCACCAATTTCAGGTCCGAAGGGATGGTCAGAATGTATAGGTAATGGAAGCAGATATCCACAAGGATTATTACAGCAAGGTGCACAATGGCATACTTCCTGATGTTCCACATTTCATTCTCTTTCCGAACAAGCTTTTCTTGGTTCACCTGTGATACGGGAGGTTCAGAGTAAGAGAATTTTCTATAATAGGAAATTCTTTCATAGACTCAGAGTGCCACTGTACAGGAGGAGGCCATCAGGCCCATTGTATCTGTACTGCCTCCTGAAAGAGCTACCCAGCTAGTCCCATTCTCCAACCCTTTGTCTGAGCCCTTTCATCCCTTCCAAATATATCTCCAGCTCTCTTCTGAAGCCTCCTATGGAATCCTCCTCCACCACAATCCCAGGAAGTGCATTCCAAATCCTGACAAACTCTCTGAGTAAAGAAGTTTCTCCTCATCTCATTCCTAGCTCTATTGCCGACAATCTTGAAATTGTGGCGTCTAGTTACTGACATAGTGGAAACAGAACAACCTGTCAAAATGATTCATAATTCTGAACACCTCCATAAGGTCACCTCTTAATCTTCTCTGCTCCGAGGAGAATAAACCCAATTTCTTCAATCTTTCCTTGCATCTAAAACCCCTGGACAGGGTCAAATGCTATTTGACAGATCTCACCCTTGACCAATGTTGCTCTTAATTTCTGTGTGTGGCCTTTCTGTTGTTCTGTGTGGGGTCCCTGAGAGGGCCAGCTGCTGCTGCACTGCCTATCTCTTCCCTGGCAAATTCTCATGTCCATTCAGACAAGCAGCTACATCATCTCAGGTCTTGAACAATCTTGTAGATAGTCACTCCAACACAGCACAAAGGCAGTGCAATACTACCAAGAATACCTCTGTTTCGATCAGAGATTCAACCAAAACCCCCTCTTCCCTCTCTCCTGGGTTAAAAAGATTCCATGGTGTTTTTTTCTAAAATAGAGCAGAAGAGATTTACCCCTGCGTCCTAGCCAATATACCAACATCTGGGTTATCTAAGTACTATTCTGGCTGCTGTGGGATGCTACTGTTCCTGAAAGTCACAACAGTGACTATCATCTCTCACTGGTTGTAAAAGCACTCTCGGACATCCTGAAGGTGTATACATAAATGCAAGTCTTTCTCTGATCTCCTGGGCATTGTTTTGAAGCTCACCTGAGCGTGGAACTGATCGAAGGTCATTACCGGTCCGAAGAAGAAGAAAGGGAGGTAGAAGTTGTACACCAGCAGATCCAGAATCGAGTAGTTCCCATCTTTCCTCTCGGTGTTTTCCAATGCAAAGCTCATACATCGCATGATGGTGAAACCACTTCCTCCATAGAACAGGACATCATGCAGCTGGAAGGTGCCTGTTACAAACCCAGTCTAGGATGAGATGGACCGGAGAAGAGTTCAGGTAGGGAAAATTCAACTGCACGAAAACGGGGATCTCCAAAACAGGCTAACCAAAAAGTGGATCTACAAAGATCTGGCCCAATACCATATTGCAACCCTCCAGGAATCATCAGAACAACATTTACTTCATTGCACTGGATATTCTTTTGAGCGAAGGACTCGAAGAAATGTGTTCTGCAGGTGAATTTGCTGTGCATTCTTGAGGCAGGCAGTGAGAGCTGCCTTCTTAACACATAAAGCAGCACAGCTTTAGCCTGAAGAACCCTATTGTACCGAAACACATCATTACAGAGACAGTAAGGATTTGGCCTCTAAAGTAGGAGCATGAGAAACATGAGAGGGCAAAGACACCGATAGTCAGTATCGGCAGACAGCAAAAAGGGGGATGGTCACACAGTGGTAATACTATTGGACTAACCATTCTGTGTCACAGACTAATGTTTTAAAGACTCATGTTCAAATACTGAAGCTGGGAGAATTTAAATTCAATTAATAAACAGAGAGAAGACATGACCCACTATCTCTCGTATCCTTACATACAGATGAGGAAGGACACCACTTTGATTGGGACAACACATCCATCCTTGGACAAGCCAAACAGAGACATGCACGAGAATTCCTAGAAGCATGGCATTCCAACCAGAACTCCATCAACAAACACATTGATTTGGAGCCCATCTACCACCCTCTGGAAAAAAAGAACAGGAAATGACATCACCAACACAGGAAATGACATCACCAACCCAAGGAAACCTAAATATATAAATAGAAAGCAGGACATAACACCAGCGCTTCACCGGAGGCTCACTGATGATGTTACCTAGAATGGTGATGAAACGTCTGAAAACTAACCTTCCAGCTCAGTGAGCAAACTCACATCCAGAAGAAACTGCTCATTTCATTAACAGACTGTCATAAAAACTCAAAGTTCTGCAGAGGAACAGGCCCTAAATAAAAGACCTTCTGATTTAATTGATCTGATTCCCTCTATTCCTGCCTATTCATGTATATGTCAAGATGACTCATAAACATAGCTATTGCATCCATCTGCATTTCTCCTCTGGCAGTGCGTTCTGGGCACTTACCACTCTCTGAGTAAAAAACTTCCCTTCACATCTTCTTTAAACTTTCCACCCCTTTACCCTAAACTTATGTCTCCTAGTAATTGACATTTCCACCCATGGGAAAAAGTCTCCAACTATCCATTCTATCCATGCCTGTTAAAATTTTGTGAACCTCTATCATGGTGTCTCTCATCTTCTGACGTTCAAGTGAAAGCAAACCAAGTTGATCCAATCTCTCCTCATTGCTAATGCTGGTCACAGGTCTTCAGTCAGAAAAGCACCCTTCCACTACTACTCTCTATCTAGTTCTGTATTCAGCTTACCAGCTCACCACAGACCCCACGTGACTTCACCTTTTGTGTCAGCCTGCCATAAGGAACCTAGTCAAAAGCCTTGCAAAAGTCCATACAGACAACATCCAATGCCCTGACCTCAATCACCTCTGTCACTTCCTCAACAAACTCAAACAAGTTTGTGAGACAGGACCTTCCCCACAAAAAGCCGTGCTGCCTATTGCGAATAAATCCACATTTTCTCAAATGTGACTAAATCCTGTCCCCAGGAATTTTCTCCGATAATTTCCCTACCACTGACATATAGCTCACCAGCCTGTAATCTCCTAGATTATCCCTGTTGCCCATTTTAAGAAAGGGGAACAAAGTTGGCTACTCTCCAGTCCTCCGGGATCTCTCCAGTGATTAAAAAGGATATGAAGACATCGAACAAAGCCCCAGCAATTTCCTCACCAGCCTCCCTCTGTATTCTGGGATAGACCCGATCAGCTCCTGGAGAGCTGAATACCTTAATGCTTTTCAAAATGCCCAGCACCTCTTTTTTCTATTGACATGCCCTAGAATGTGAGTACTGAGACTCACCATCTTTTGTGTCCTTTCCCTTTATGAATACAGATATCATGTATTCATTAAAGACCTCTTCCACTTCCTCTAGCTCCATGCATAAATTCCCTTCTTTATCCTTCAGTAGACCTACCCTTTCCATAGCTCCCCTCTTGCTCCATGTATATGCATAAAATAGCTCGGGATTTTCCTTAGTCTCATTCACCAAAGGCATTCCATGGCCCCTTTTAGCCCTAATTCCTTGTTTGAGTTCTTGCTCGCTATTTTTGTACTCTTCGAGGGCTCTGGCTGTCTTGAGTTTCCTAAAGCTTATATATGCCTCGTTTTTATTTCCAACTAAGCTCTCAATTTTTCTTGTCATTCAAGGTTCCTGAACCTTGCCATCCTTATTCTTCATTTTCACAGAAACATTCTGGTCCTGAACTCTGATCAACTGGCATTTAAAAGATTCCCACGTGCCAGATGCAGACTAAATTGCCACCCCTAATCGAGGTTCTTCAGCTCCTGTCTAATATTGCGGTAGTTAGCCTACCCCTCCAATTTAATACAGGTATTTCTCCTATAATGTGATAGTTGTGTTCTTGAGTGACCTTGCACTATAAAACATCGCCATAGAAAATCGCATTACACGGAAATTGCTACACCTGTACAGCAGAAAGTTTGCACTATCTAAACAGAGTCCACTATTCATCAATCACCTTACAGCCAATTTACGTTTATGAAACACACGCTATAACAGAAATGCCTGCACTTTCACCCAAGGGCTACTCTTATCTTTATCCATAAATAACTTCAAACTTACGGAATTATGGTCACTGTTCCTGAAATTCTCCCGCACTGAAACTTCAATCAACTGGCTGGGCTCATTCACCAATAACCAGGCCTAGGATGGCCCCTTCTCCAGTTGGACTATTTACACATAGTTTCTGAAAACCGTCCCAGACACACCTAACAAATCCTTTCTCCTCCAAATCCATCCAAGCCCTAGCGCCAAGACATCCCCATCAGTACAGGGGAAGTTAAAATCACTCACCATAACATTTACATTTTTCCATAATCTGTTCACATATCTCTCCCTCTATCACACACTAGCTGTGGGAAGCCTGTAATACAATCCCATTCAAGTGACTGAACCCTTCCTAATCCTAAATTCTACTCATGTAGTCTTGCTGGATGAACCCTTCAAGGTGTCTTCCCTCAGCAGTCCTGTGATATTCTCCCGAATCACTAACACAATTCCCCCAACTCATTCCTACCCCACTCTATCATGCCTCTCTGGAATGTTAAGCTGCCAGTCCTGTCCATCTCTCAACCAGCTATTTACAACATTGCGCAGTGAATGAAAGGATGAGGGGACAGAAGGAAAAGTGGAAGAGGGAAATCATTATTGAATGGAACAAGCTCCAGGGCCTGCTCCTATTCGAGACACTCTTACCTGCCAAGAGCTCACGGGTTCGAATTTGAATGTTGCTAAGCTGCAGAGGCCAGCAGCGAAACACAGCCACTTCTGTTTAGCTAAACCGATGCTGTACAGCAGAAGGCAGTGGACCAGGATCAGCGTCAGGTATGAGAGACCCATTGTAGCCAGAACTGCCAGCATCCCGTAAATCATAAAATACATGGATCTGTACTGTGTAAAGACAGAACACTGGTCATATAATAACTGTTCACAATATTAAAAGGTATAGATCATCCAGTGGGGGATGGCAGCATATTTGTCACGTCACCATACTAGCAATACAGAGGCTGTGGGTTCAAAGCTCACCGATGCATCTTGTGGAATTTAAATTCAATTAATAAAGTCTGGAATTTAAAGTTAATCTCAGTGATAGTGACCATGAAAACTATCATCAGTTGTTGTTAAAACCTATCTGCAGTGGAAATCTGGCATTCTTACCCAGTCTGGCCTCTACGTGACTCCAGACCCACAACAATAATTAGGTACGGGCAACAAACAGTTATGTCCAAGAAAGTTTCTGAAATCAATATGTGGAGGGCCCAACTCAGGAGGGTGCAACACTGGACCTCCTCTTAGGAAATGAGGTCAGGCAAGTGACTGAAGTGTCAGTCTGAGAGCACTTTGGGTCCAGTGACCATAACTCTCTTAGTTTTAAGAGATAATGGGAACTGCAGATGCTGGAGAATCCAAGATAATAAAGTGTGAAGCTGGATGAACACAGCAGGCCAAGCAGCATCTTAGGAGCACAAAAGCTGACGTTTCGGGCCTAGACGCTTCATCAGAAAAAGCTGATGAAGGGTCAAGGCCCGAAACATCAGCTTTTGTGCTCCTAAGATGTTGCTCGGCCTGCTGTGTTCATCCAGCTCCACACTTTGTTATCTCTTAGTTTTAACATAGTTATGGAAAAAGATAAGACAGGTCTACAGGTTAAAGTGCTAAACTGGAGCATGGCCAATTTTGGAGTCATTAGGCAGGATCTAGCAACAGTTGATAGGGTGAGTTTGTTTGAAGGAGAAGGAATGACTGGTGAATGGGAGGCTTTTAAAAGTGTGAGATCAAGAATTCAGGGACTGTATGACTCTGTTACAGCGAAGGGAAAAGCTGGCAGGTTTAGGGATCCCTAGCTGATGAGGGATATTGAGGGTCTGGCCAGGAAAAAGAAGAAGGCATACATTGGGATTGGCAAGTTCAATTCAATACTGATAAGTGTGAGGGTTTGCACTTTGGAAAGTCATACCAAGACAGGATTTATACAGTAAATGGTAAGATTGTGAGGAATGTTGTGGAACAGAGGGACGTTGGAGTGCAAATACATAGTTCATTGAAAGCGGCATCACAGGTGGAACGGGGTGGGGAAGAGGCATTTAGCAGGTTGGCCTTTATTGGTCGAGGCACTGAGTATGGAAGTTGGGATGTTACGATACAGTTGTATAAGTCGTTGGTGAAGTCACACTTGCAGTACTGCGTATCGCTTTGGTCACCCTGTTTATAGGAAAGACACAGTTAAACTGGGAAATGTGCAAAGAAGCTTTACGAGGATGGTGCCAGGAACGGTAAGCTAGACTAGAGTTATGGGGAGAGGTTGGCCAAGGTAGGACTTTATTCCATGGAATGTAGGAGGATGAAGGGTGACATTACTGAGGTGTATAAAATCATGAGGGGCAGAGATAGGGTGAATGCATACAGTCTTTTTCCCAGGGATGGGGAGTAGAAAACCAGAGGGCATAGGTTTAAGGTGAGAGGGGGAAGATTTAAGAAGGACCTGAAGGGCAACTTCTTCACGCAGAGAGTAGTGCGTCAATGGAATGGTTTGCCAGAGCAAGTGGTTGAGGAAGGTACAATAGCAACATACAAAAAACGTTTGGATAGGTACATGGGTGGGAAGGGTATGGACCAAATGCAGGCAATTGGAACTAGCTGAATGGGCACCATGATCAGCATGGACCAGTTTGGGCCAAAGGGCCTGTTTCCAACCTGTGTAACACTACGACTCTATGACTGTAAATGCTGCCTTGTCAGCATGAAAGAACAAACAAAAATACCAAACTGAAAAGATGAGCAAACAGACATGGGTCAGGATCACAGTCCAAAGGCTTTTACCTCAATTCAATATTGTCAGCCAAAATCCAGCCTCTGCCAATAGGTTGCATCGCTGTGTGGTGTACAAATTCTTCTGTGTCCAGAGCAGCTATTATGGGCTAAATGGCCTTCTCTGTACTGTATCATTCAGTGAAGTGCCTCAGTTTCTATTGAAGCTTTCCAGTTTATAATTTCAATGCCAATTATCTCACTGACTCCAAATTCTGGCAATTGCAAGCTAGCCATCATTGGGCAGGTGTGGTCTATAAGCTACTTTTCAAGGGGCACAAACTGTTTCAGCATAGAATATTTTTGATAACCTGAGGAATACCCTGGGAACTGGGCAGAAACAACCTACATTTTGCGTATCAATAACCCTGTGACCAGACCAAACCCGTGAGAATACGCAGCTGGTAGATATCATTAAATCTCCGTCCCTTTTGTAAAACCATGCTTTCGGAAAAAGCCGACACAAGCAGGGCTTGGGACGCAGCTTCCCCCCACTCCACCCCCCGCCCCCGAAGTCTGGGGGATTAGCGTCACCTCAGACCAAGGTGGGCAATAACCAACAGCTGTCCGGTAAGATCACTTGCACAATTTCAGAGTAAGACTCTGTGTCTCCGTTTCGCAAAACCTGTCAGTGATAACGGGAACTGCAGATGCTGGAGAATCTGAGATAACAAAGTGTGGAGCTGGATGAACACAGCAGGCCAAACAGCATCTCAGGAGCACAAAAGCTGACGTTTCGGGCCTAGACCCTTCATCCTTTTGATAGAAAAGGGCCATGCGGGGTTGGGGAACAATAAGGTTGGAGGCTGTGGGTGGGAGGTCACCTGAGATGATGAGGTCATGGATGGTATTGGAGATGATGGTTTGGTGCTCGAGGGTAGGGTCATGATCAAGGGGGCAGTTGGAGGTGGTGTTGGAGAGTTGGCGTTTGGCCTCAACGATGTAGAGGTCAATGCGCCATACTACAACTGCGCCTTTTTAGGATGAAGGGTCTAGGCCTGAACGTCAGCTTTTGTGCTCCTGAGATGCTGCTTGGCCTGCTGTGTTCATCCAGCTCCACACTTTGTTATCTGATATCGCAAAACCTGTCAACCTGGTCTGAACACAGCAGGTGGCAGTAGCAACACTGGTCCCCATTCCCAAGGTAGAGTAAAAGTGAAGGTAATGTCACTATACTCCCAGAAGACCACCTTCTCATTAGAGACAGAATATGAATGGTGCTGGTCTGACCTGAGGGGCCATGAGCCTCAAATAAGGTGGGAGGTTGAGATAGAAAGCTCTTCACAGTAACCTCAGCCAATGCAGGAATTGAACCCATACTGTTGGCATCACTCTGCATTGTACACCAGTCATCCAGCCAGCTGAGCTAATCCATAGCAAAAGCACACAGGCACAAGCAAGCCACCTCTTGGAGGGAGGATGGAACGAGGAATTGGCCACACTGGAAACTCCTGGAAACAACATCTTCGTGCACAGAGATTAGCAGGCCGGTGGACAGGCAGCTGGGCAGACGGGCAAGTGACATCGTCCTGGGAGTGTGGGCGCATGAGACTCCTCAGTGACCACCCTCCACCCTCAGAAGGGTCAAATGAGGAGGCAATGGCTGTGTGGTATGATCATCAGACTATTAATGCAGAAACTCAGCAAATGTTCTGGGGACTTGAGTTTGAATCCTGCCACAGCAGATAGTGGAACTGAATTCATTAACAAATCTGGAATTAAGAGTCTAATGACGACCGTGAATCTGTTGTCGACTGTTGTAAAACCATCTGGTTCACTTCAAAGAAATAAATTGCCATCCTTACCTGGTCTGGGTCTGTGTGTGACTCCAGACCAAAAGCGATGTGGTCAACTCTTGAGTGCCCTCTGGGCAACTACAGATGGGCAATAAATAGGGTGGCATGGTGGCTCACAGCACCAGGGACCCAGGTTCAATTCCACCCTCGGGCAACTGTCTGTGTGGAGTTCGCAAATTCTCCCCGTGTCTGCGTGGGTTTCCTCCCACAGTCCAAAGTTATGCAGGTTAGGGTGGATTGGCCATGTTGAATTGCCCATAGTGTTCAGGGATGCGTAGATTAGGTGGGTTTTGGGGGGGATGGGTCTGGGTGGGATGCACTATGTTCAGTGGGGACTTGTTGGGCCGAGGGGCCTGTTTCCACTCTGTAGGGATTCTATGACTCTATGAAATGCTGGCCTAGCCAGGAGATGCCCACATCCCGTGAATGAGTTAAAAATAATTCCTGCAGTCTGGATGTGGCAGACTAGTAATTGGGTGGGGGGTGTCTTCATATGGCTCTGCCATTGTTCATCCATGGCCCCTGCTTAAACTGGCAGCACCCGCTGTCACTCAGGACCCATGCCTGATTCTCCACCTCGCCCTCACACTGCTGCCCATGCTGTCTGCATTACCTCTTCCTGCCTTCACCTAGCTCCTACTGATCACTCAGATACTTCATTGTGGAGAGACTCTCGATTGCAAAGTGTTTGGAAGACTAACATGGGGCAGGTTTGGAAGGATGAGTGGCCTACTCCTGCTCCCTGTTTGTATGATGGCCATGACCATGGATTATCCCAATGCCTAGGCTCTGGGGAGGCGGGGGGGGGGGGGGGGGTGAAGAATCACAATGCCAACCACCTGCAGCCACAGAACGTGGCACCCTCTGTTACTCAGACAGTCCGATTTCACATGGAACGGCCACTGTGCTGGACACAGCTTCCAACCGTCATCTCCCGAAGATTTCACTTACCAAAACACACTGTAATCACAGTTACAAAATCCCACAGCATCTGAGTTAGTTCTAGAACGCCTCAATAAATAGCATCCCTTTGGACTTCTGCATATTCCAAGGAAGAAACAACAACATTAACAGGCAGAAAGGAAGTGGCACCCACCTGAGGAACCGTCATGGAAATAGCTTTACCAAACAGAACATGGCCAGATAAGGCGAAAAGAATGTAGTTTCGAAACTTGGTGAACCACATAACCCACTCAAAGTCAGCAACGTCCTGCAAAACAAAACACAGGGAACTCATACTGGCCTGGCTCTTCAAGGCCCTTAACATGGCTCAGGGGGAGTCCTCTCGGCTCAGAGACAGGAGGGTACAAGGCTCGGTAATGTGAACTGCACAATACAGATAGAGGCCATTCAGCCCAACAGGTCTATACTTCCTGAGGAAGGGTCACCGGACCCGAAACATTAACTCTGTTTTCTCCTTCACAGATGCTGCCAAACTTTTCCAGCAACTTTGTTTTTGATCCTGATTTACAGTGTCCGCAGTTCTTTCGGTTTGTACTAGTATTTATTCCATACCTCTCTTCATTTTCACTGGCATCTATTGAACACAATTAACAAACCAACACCATCCCTCCCCAAGGATTCCCCCCACCTTCCCCATTTACTGTTACCCCGAATTGATGCACTGTTTCTTTATGGAGTGCTAAGTAACATAAGAACAATGAGAATATCTGAATACAGGC